>NC_053160.1:64391474-64736474 GCF_016835505.1 Polypterus senegalus | reverse complement strand
TTGCCAATCATGCACATTTATTATTTTTTGTGATTATTTTCATGTCTTTTATCTTGTTAGACACATTTGGTTACACACCTTTTATAAAGCAATACATGAAGCAGTGGACTATGGCTATTTAAAATGAATAAGTGCACTACCCTTGAGAATGAAAAAAGAAAATTGAAGCACTTTGGGCATGGTGCTATATAGTTTAAATCTGTTATTATTATTATTATTAAAATTATTTATATTAGTGGATGTATTATTAATCAGTAATGTGTGCTCAGTAATGAAAAATAAGTAATAAACAATTAGATTTCAAAGAGAAAAAAGTATAAATTGAATAGGTGCCTCTGCATCACTAAGAGTTTGGCAGAGTTGGTCGGGCAAAATGCAGAAAACATAACTTGATATGAAAGCCCTCACTGGCATAATCATTACTCTTAAAATCTGAGGTAATGATGAAGGCTATAATATGTTAACTGGGTAGTTTGGTAGTGCAGTGGTTCTCCACACATCCATGTGTTGTTTTACAAGTATGGCAGTGTCCTCCAACATCCTGAAAATATGCAGTGTCCTCGGTCATAGAAATGGATGAAACACCACCAAGTGTTCCTGACAGTGTCTTCTCCTCATATCCATGTTTTCCCAAAGTGCACCTTCCACCTCTCAATGGTATTTCTATGTGAGGTCACTTTTTCCCGACCATTCATGAGAACAGCTTTGGTGATGCCCTGCTTATCCTGAGTCGGTGAGGCTGTCTGAAAGTCAGTGTCCATGGCTTCACCAAACTCCTTCCACACACAGGTCTTCATTTCAACAGTTTTTACAGCTGCTGCTTTTCTTGACTACTAGTACAGAGAGTTTACTTCTAATATTGCTTCATTATGTAACTGGACAGCAGCCTTCATCATCCCCTTGCAGCTGCTTTCAACTACTAAAGTTTGGAAGAATCCTTTTCAAATTCCAGGTCCACAGCCTTCCTCCAAATGTCAAAACATCTCTCCCTAGTGTGGGACTTAGATTGCCTCTGAACAGAGACACTATCTAGATTTTTCCGGCAAATTCTCAAGATTCTTTTGGGTTTTTTATGTCTGTGGAGCAGGAGTCTCAGCCTTCTGAGTCAGCTTGGCACCTCTCTTTACACAAGGATTTAAAACTATCAGACGTCCATGACTGCAAAGTCAATCATTGGCCTTTTATCAAGGATGTTCTGGTATCAAGTACACTATTGAGAAGCCATTTGGTTAAATATTGTGTTTATTATGGACAATTGATAACCAACACAGCAATCAAATATAGCAGTTCAGACAGTTTAGACAGTTTTCAGATATCTTAGTCAATCCTCTGAAGATGTTCAAAATCAGTAGGTGATACCCTATCAAATGGAATCTAAAGCCACTCATAAAAGACAAAAACTCCTGAATTAGATGCACTGAGCAAACAGTTGTAGTTTCCTGTCTACTACAACAAGACTTATTGAGGCATTTCTCTTGTCCAATGGAACAAATTCCCACTGTACGGCATCCAGCTGAAGGTTTGTAAGTGTCCCCATAGCCGTCCGGAGCCTGTCTTGTGGTAAACTCCAGTGTCGCTGAGAGAATATACAAAATAGAAGTTTGGTTCCAAAGCCAGTGGTATGCATAGACTACCTAGCTTCCAAGCTTTGGCTCCTTACCCAATACAGACATTATGTACTACATTCAAAGGGGTATCAACCATTTCAAAATCTAGTACATCAACATCTGTACCACCCATGCCTATCACAAATCTAGTATCACAGTTAGCCCTCACCCTTTGCCTTTGCTGAGGTGGGATCTAGCAGTTCTCTAGCAAAAATTTACTTAGACTTTTTATAGTCTTGCAGGATCACACTTTACTAATGAGATGTCACCATATAGTTCAATGGAAACAATTTGATTCTTCATTTGCCACTGCACTAACCTTTAATGTTTAAATCTCCATGTTGTCCTTGTTTCTGATAGTTTTTCAATACTAATCTTTTTCTGAGCTTTATGGCTCAAAGCAGGTTGAGAAAAGGGAAGATAATAAGTTGCTGGTTCTCTAAGCATTTTTATCACTTTCCTTGTTTTGCTCTAGACATTACCTCTTCAAAAGAAGTATGGGCTTTTCCAGAAAATCAGTCTTTCTGGGTTAATTGGACGGCACCTGATGAGTCTACAGTATCTGAATATGTGGTAGAGTGGTGTGTTGATACTGAGCCCTGCATCAGAGACTGGCAACATGTGAAGAACTCAACAGCATCATTTCTTCAAGGTGGTACTTTGTCTTTGTCTTTGATTAGATTGAATCCTATGTGTGAAGAAGCTGAGTTCTTTAAGGGAGCACAAAGTAAACTTAAAAGCAAGAGGGAGGCCTTTATCCTGCCCTGACCACTTTTTAATGTGTGTAGTATGCCACACTGTTTAGAGGACATTCTCTCTAATAGTCAATTGTATTAAAAAAGGAGAAGACTGTCCACCTTTTAGTGTTGAGAGTAAGGAGCTCTCACCTTCAAGTCTAAGTGCTAAACTGGAAAGTTCATTAGCAGCAAAAACAGGTCACTAATTAGGAAAAAGGTTAGAATGAAACCCTGCAGCCACTGCGGTCCTCCAGGACCAGAGTTGGGTACCCCTGATTTAGACATTAAATTTACATTAATAAAAAATAATTCTACTTTTCTCTGGAGGGGAAAGTGCTTAGGATGAGTTTGGTTATGTGCTTTATTTATGACCACCAATAGATTTTGAAGGCAAGACCATATAGTTGGAGCCCCTGACTCCCATACTGGATTGCATTTGACTCCAAAACTGTCATCCACCAGCAGTTCTATAAAGTTTAAAGTTGAAAATTAAGCTGGAAAATGGCCCTGTAGAAAAGAAATTATATGGCTGGACCTCTGGAGAAAGGAGTGCCAATGGGGGGCAGGAATGATGCTTCTTCATACTGGATAATCCAAACTCTACCCAACACTCAACTTGATGGAGTAAAGCTAAATTATATATGGGAGACAAATTATGTCCTTTTTCGATTTCGAAGCAGCAGTAGAATCAGGTTCAAAAGTCAAATCTCTTACTCTTTCATTATCATGGTTTTGCTCCAATCCCACTGTCTGTATTTTTAGTTTTTCATCTAGATTTAGGAACTTAACTAGCCATATTTTTCCAGTAAGATTTGAAAGAACAAATTTACATTTGGCATGAATGATTTGGGATGTGCTTTCAGGATTCAATTTCTATGATTAATATATAATTTGAATCTTCTGCCTTAAATGTGAGTTTGGCACCATCCTGGTAAAATATTTGGATTTTTGGAAACCTTCGTGGCTGGCCACTTCATTTACATAAAGTGCCATGCCATACAACCATTCTATGGTTCCCAATAACCACAGTGGTTGCACAAATGGCAGACATGAATTCACAACAAATTGAAAATTGTGAAAAATCACCAGGGAAAGGAAATAAAATGTCGGAAAGAGACAAGTACCTGGTTTGAAGACGTTAAAGAAAAGAAAAGTGAATGTTTTTTATTAATAGCACAACTTCAGATATTGCTGTGTTTACATGATCATTCTCTGGTTTTCGTCCCACACCCCTAATGTCAGTGCAGGGGAAATCTGCAGCCCTGAAGTAGTTCTGTGTGTGGATCGCGGTATAGGCATGAGTAGGCCCTGCAATGGATGCTGCCTTGTCCAGTGCTGCTTCCTCCCTTCTGCCCATTGTTGCCTTGGTAGAGTTTCACTCCTGGTGATCATGAATTGGACTAAATGTATTGAGGAATATTATGTTATTTTATCTTAGGTTATATAAGTTCAAGCTAAAAAAAAAAGTGTGTGTGATTTTCCACTGCAGAACAGCACCCTAATATACACATTCAATATTGTAGAATACTCTTGTAAAAGTTGTGCTCTGTGATCAAAGCCATGGGAATGCAGTGCCTAGTAAAAGTGTTCATACTCTTCTTGTTTTCAAGTAATGCTTTTAAATCTTTCTTACAAAACCTCACTACAATTGCTGCATGCTTGCATACTAAAGAATTAACATTTTAAAACTCTGATGGACTAAGGGAATAAAACCTATTTAGTTCTGAGTAGAGTTGGATGTGTGGAGACCTAAGCCATGTCTTCAGAATTCTGAGTAACCTCAATAAAACTGATCCAGCAACATCCCTTCAAAGAGTTAATCACATACTTGAGGACACCCAGTGGAAAAATGCATTTAAGACAGAAGCCAGGAAGCACATGTTTAAACAAAGGGTCATGGGAATCACGAACAAACTACCAGAGTCATTAAGTTGCAGCAGAAGCTTTTAAAAACATCTGGATGAGATACTAGGACACTGTACTGTAGCTGTTAGTTAACCAAAAGATGTTGATGGGCTGTTCTTGCTAAATTAGGGCTTTGTCAACAAATACCTCAGAATAAACAGTAAAGCTAGAGGCTGGCGAAAGATACAGACGGACCTGTTATAACCCAGCAGGATCTGAGGGTCAGATTACTTTTCCAAGACCTTACATAAGTTTTGAAATAGTATACAGTGACAGATTGGGGGCACTGTCATCCCCTTGAACCCTCAGACTAGACACCAGACACCAGGTAAAAGTCCAATAATTGACTTTATTATAGCAATACAGTGCATAAAGCACTCTCCTCTCCACAATATTCAAAAATAAACACAATCCTACAATAATAAACAATACTCCACTCCCAGACACGTTGTCATCCTGCCACCCAGCTCAGCTCCACGTCTGGGATCTCCCACAGTCCTTTTATAGTCTGTGACCCGGAAGCGCTTCTGAATCCCTGTCCATGTGACTTTTCAGATCAAAAGTCTTCTTTTCATCCCGGAAGTACGTCATTCCTCCTGACGTACTTCCGGGTTATAGGGCACGTAACAGTCTTTGGGCCTCCCTGCAGCGTCCTCTAGGGGCCCCTATAGTATCCAGCAGGTCTGTGAAAATTCTATTGTCCATAATTCCCTGCTAGCATTCGGGGCACCACTGTGCTGCAGGGAAAGCTCCACCTGGCGGCCTGGGTGTATTGGCCGGGATGACTGGACGGCCATAGTCCACAATACTTAGACACAACAATTTGACTATAAAGATTAAGAACTCTGCATACACACAGTTTGAATCACATTCTTTTAAAAAGGCTAGCAAGATGCTGAGTATTATAACAGTTTCACCTACATTAGTTTCCTGTTTCCAGAATGCATTATGAAACATTTTAATTTTTGCTTAACAAATAGACCATGGGGACACATTTTTCAACCATCGGGACCCCTTCTGAACATCTTACAACAAATTTATGAGAAGTTTAAACTGGGCCTGGGATTGGCTGGTGTGTATTGTGATCACACGGAGATGCTCTTTAGCTGGCCAAAAATATATAATGATCCAGAGACTCCAGTCCAGTAAAAATGGATTTATTGATGAAAAAATGTTTTCAGGGATATACAGGGACTGAAGTTTATTAAAAAAAGGAAAACAACAAGCCCTAAGCCACTCAGGGGCCTGACTCCATAATATATAATATGTCATCATTTGCCTACCTTCCTTCTCCCTTTCCCTTCTCTCAGCCATTGCACTGATATTTCCTTCTCTTCCTACTACTCCTCCATCTCTTTTTACAGGTAAGCCTTTGCCTCCACCTCACTCCCAACTCCAAGCTCACCTGACTTGAGCTTGGCCATTTGGCCATGGCCTTGGAAGTGGTCTTGTGCGGCACTTTAAAAGATACGGGTATCTTTTAAAGTGCCGCACAAGACCACTTCCAAGGCCATGGCCAAATGGTCATCCAAAGGTTCTAAGTCATTCCTGACCCCTTAGGAGGCATGCACCATCTTCCAAGCAAGAATACATTTGGCTGGACCACAGCTGCAGTATCTAGCTGCTTCTGTGTAGCCTGGATGACTAATGGATAATCCTCTAACCACCTCCAATACGGCAGATTGTTCCTTGGCTGCATGTCTGGACAGTGGTCCAGTATAACTCCTGCACATATCCTTGCCTCCCCATCAGGGTAGTGTTCTAAACCAACTCCCACGAGACCCAATGGCCACCTCTCCAGGTGGTGGTCCAGTTCACCTCCTGGACAGCCTCCTATCCAGGCAGTGGTTCATATGAACTCTCGGATAAACCAGTTATCTTCCTTCCAGGAAGGGGACCAGACCAGCTCTTAGATGGAAGGAAAAAATATAAACCTTGCAGTGTTCCATAACAACCTTCTGTCCTTCACAGTGTACAAAACTTAACAGACAAATCTGAATGAAAGTAAGAAAATGTTCTGTTGTAGTATATGATGTGGTAGCAACTAAATACTAAAATTGAATCCATTCTAGTGTCATGGGTAGCTGGTGCTTATTGTGACTGCGTTAGGGATAAAGTAAGAACCAGCCATGGAAAGGCCACCTGTCTTTTGCAGGAAACACTCACAGACAGTCAGCTTGGAATTGTTTGTGTATTATTATATTTTATGTCAGGATCATATTCATTATTCAATATTATTTAGATAGATAGATAGATAGATAGAACTTTCTTACATCTTGCCTGAAGAAGGGGCCTGAGTTGTCTCGAAAGCTTGCATATTGTAATCTTTCTAGTTAGCCAATAAAAGGTGTCATTTTGCTTGACGTCTCACTACTTCGTCCCAAGGGGGAAATTTGACTTTACACAGAAGCTCTTTAAATAAATGTTATACATATTAGGAAGTATTTGAAAAATCTGTGTATCTTTGAATGCTTTCCAAACCTTTGTCCATCACATGGTTGTGGGAGCAACACAAAAGAATACATGAAAAAGCACTAAAATGGAACAGAAAATAAGGAGCTTTACGTTGCATCATTTTATGGTTTAGAACTGAATGCAGAAATTAAAGGTGTGCCACCAACAGCAATTGAGAGTGAGAGTGACATTCAGAGTGTGTTCTCATCAAATTATGAGAAGAAGGGATTTATCTCAGCAGGGTACTTGGGTTTGTATTGGGATAGAAATCATAGGCATGCATTCCTGAGATGTTTATGATATTTAAAATATTTTCATTTCTTTTTTGCAGCAAAATTTCTTCCATTTAAATGTTACAACATATCAGTATATCCAATTTATGAGTCCAGACCTGGGAAACCAAAGACAACTCAGGTGTATCTTAAGGAAGCAGGTAACCATTAAAACTCTCACAAAAAATGTAAACCTTGTATATGAAATTTAAAAATCACTGGGTTCAAGCCATACCTACATATTGTATTGACAGTGCACTTTCACACTTTCAGAATATTTCATGCAGGAATCCCTTATCTTTCCTGAGATGATATACAATATGCAGTATGGTGTTAATGATACCCCTGTACAGTGCCAATTCCAGGTAGATCTTAATAAATGACATGACTCCAAAGGGGACTAAAAAGATTAGTTTCTTGAAGACTGATCAGTCTTGCCATTACTTTACTATTATTATTCATTGTTAGAGGTTGCATGTTAATTATGTGGTTAATTGTTTATTGTTATGTATGTGGGGGATAAGGGTTTGTGTATAATCATTAAATAGTGTGTTTATTATGAACATTTGTTATTTGTTAAAGAAAATATGTTTCAGTTTGCAAAGCATATATAAATACATTATATCAGTACCTACTGAAACTATCATAATTTTTATTATGCAGTGATACAGTAACATTCAAAAGTTTAGGGTCACCCAGAAATGTTTGTGTTTAGATTAAAATTCATACCTTTTATTATCAAGATACCATTAGAGTTTTGTTTCTCAAACTACAGACTCTGATATTCTTTTTCAGTTGTTCTTCTGGGCCTTCCCCTTCTTTTTCTATCCTGGTTTCAGTTCCATTTTGCCCTTTTCTCTCAAAACAGCAATAGACAGCTTTGCATGAAATCTTTGGTTTCTTGGCAGTCTGTCACATGGAATAACCTTCATTCTGCGGATCAACAAGAGACTGACATGGGTTTTTCGAGAAAGCTATTTTATTTATTTAAAAAGCAAAATTCCCTATCTATCTATCTATCTATCTATCTATCTATCTATCTATCTATCTATCTATCTATCTATCTATCTATCTATCTATCTATCTATCTATCTATCTATCTATCTATCTATTTTAGGAATGCCAGTACCTTGCAACCCAAGTGAACAAAATAACAGATTTTATCTGTGCTAATGTCATCACAAGGGTGTCTCTAATAACCAATTAGCATGTAACCAGCACTAATTAAGGATAAGCTAAGGGAGTTTACCATTAGGGCACTGAAGGACCTGCTTCTGAAAATGGGGCTTTGCAGCCATATCTGAATAATAAATTAAAAACCAGTTATTCAAGCAGTAATAGCGATTATAATACACTTGTATCACCAAGGCCATATTTTAAAATCAGTTTAATGATATCTTGATAAAAAAAATGTGTCAGTTTCTATCAAAAACTTGAACATTTCTGAATGATCTCAAACTTTTGAATGGTAATGTGGGATTTTTTCGACCACTTCTAGTTGAACTTGTCTCAAGGTAAGGCCCGTCACATGCCCATTATCAGTTGGTTGCAGTTCCCCATACAATGCATTTGCATTCCAACATTCAGATTTGAGAGTAAAATAAATATTGGACTGAGCTTGTGGTGCTGCAATTCTTCATAATGTGTAGGCAAATTCAAATTTCAGCTCTTGCAATTTGACAATTGTGGTTTCAGTGTGAAATCGATTAATCGTGCAGCACCTAATTTCAATGTAGAGCTTTTCAGCTTCAAGCCCAACAACCCAATGTTGTTGATATCTGCACATTTTATATTCTTTACCGTTTAACAATTTAGATTAAGTATTGAAAAGTGTAATTTAAAAAAAAAAATTCTCTTGGATAAATGATTTTTGGAAAAGGAAGCATCCTGTCACTGAGATTAGTACTGCTGCTTTGTAGATCCAGCATCCTATACTCTCTAAAATAATGGTTCTTTAATGGCATTTTATGATGCTTTACTGAGTTGTGTGGTTCCTAATAGAGCTATTGCTTGACAAAACACCATTTCATTCTGGGATAAGTTCTGGGATGGGTCTTTTGGGAACCAAATATGGTTCCCCTGTGGCATCACTGTGAAGAACCACTCTGGCACCTTTATTTTTAACAGTGTAGGTTTGAGCACTGAACTTAGCCATTCTCAGTGTGGATTTTTCTCTGGCTACTTCAGTTCTTCCTATATGATTAAAGACTTGCATGTTAGCTTAATTGTCAACTCAGAGTTATCTTTATTGTGAGTGAGAGTGTGAGCAGACCCTATAGTAGATTTTTGTCCTGTTTCTTACGTTGTACCCCCTGCTAGGCTCCAGCTCCCCATGACCCTAAATTGGATTAAAGACGCTTGGGGACGTGTATATTTATTTTGTGAATAGTCCAATCTATTTGGCTGATGCTTCTACTTTAAATTTGGACTTTGCTATAGCTGTACTTTATAGTTTATCATTTATTTCACGTTGTGTGAATTTTACATTTTTCTTCAGCTCTCCTTTCTACTTCCCTGGAGTCACAACATAGTGTTCTTTGTGGTGCTGGTGCCACCTAGTGGCCAACTGTGGATATAGTAGGCAGGCAGTAAAGTATAGGGTGGTCCAGATCTAATTATGTATTTTTCATTACGCTATAACTTATTAAGTTTATTACATAGAAAATCACCTGAAAAATCACGGACCATCAAAGTGTGCAAACTGACGACATGAAGACGAACTGGAATCGCCCCTGCATAAATCAAAGTCATCCAGACGATCTGGATCTGCATAATTAGATCTGGACCACCCTGTAGGTATTGTCTTAAAACATTTAATGAAAAATGCATCTATTTGCAATGCTAACTGACTACAAAAATAAATCAAAGACACTATTAAATAAATTAAAAATATGCAACCAAGAAGAAAAGTTACATTTATATTACAAAATAGCGAGTTACTGTAACACAAAGCCTTTAGATCAGGGTTCTCAAACTCCAGTCCTGGAGGGCTGCAGTGGCTGCAGGTTTTCATTCTAACACTTTTCCTAAGTATTGACCTGTTTTTGCTGTTAATTAGCTTCCTTTGAATTAATTTTAACTGACTTGCTCTTGAAGACATCAACAACATTTATTTATATAGCACATTTTCATACAAACAGTAGCTCAAAGTGCTTTACATATTAAAGAATAGAAAAATGAAAGACATAATTATAAAAAATAAATCAACATTAACATCGAATAAGAGTAAGGTTCAATGGCCAGGGGACAGAAAAACAAAAACTCCAGACGGCTGGAGAAAAAATAAAATCTGTAGGGATTCCAGACCATGAGACCGCCCAGTCCCCTCTGGGCATTCTACCTAACATAAATCAAAACAGTCCTCTTTGGATTTAGGATTCTCACGGAAGGGCTTGATGATGATGATGGTCACGTAGACTTCTTCCTTTTAATCCGTCCATCATTGTTGGAGCATCATGAAGCTTTGAGTAGGTGGAGGTGGCGCAGGCCACCACCACAAAGAAACCGGAAAAAGAAACAGAAAAGAGAGTAGGGGTCAGTACCGATTTTAGAGCCACCATGAATAGTTGTTTTGATGAATTGAACATACAGAGTATCAGGATTAAGTTAAATTACGATTAAAATGAAGTTATAAAAAGGCCATGTTAAAGTAATGTGTTTTCAGCAGTGTTTTAAAGTGCTCTACTGTATCAGCCTGGCGAATTCCTATTGGCAGGCTATTCCAGATTTTAGGTGCATAACAGCAGAAGGCCGCCTCACCACTTCTTTTAAGTTTTGTTCTTGGAATTCTAAGGAGGCACTCATTTGAGGATCTGAGGTTACGATTTGGAATATAAGGTGTCAGACATTCCGATATATAAGATGGGGCGAGATTATTTAAGGCTTTATAAACCATAAGCAGAATTTTAAAGTCAATTCTGAATGACACAGGTAACCAGTGTAGTGATGCTAAGACTGGTGTGATGTGTTCTGATTTTCTTTTCCTAGTTAGGATTCTAGCAGCTGCATTCTGCACTAGTTGCAAACGATTTATGTCTTTTTTGAGTAGTCCTGAGAGGAGTGCGTTACAGTAATCTAGTCGACTGAAAACAAACGCGTGAACTAATTTCTCAGCATCTTTCAGTGATTTAAGAGGTCTAACTTTACTTATGTTTCTTAAGTGAAAAAATGCTGTCCTAATGATCTGATTAATATGTGATTTAAAATTCAGATTACAGTCAACAATCACCCCTAAGCTTTTTACCTCCGTCTTGACTTTTAATTATAATGTATCCAGTTTATTTCTAATAGCCTCATTGTATCCATTATTGCTGATCACAAAAATTTCAGTTTTCTCTTTATTTAACTTGAGAAAATTACTATTCATCCATTCTGAGATACTAGTCAGACATTGTGTTAGTGAATCAATTAAGACATAGACCCCTTAATTGTTTTTTTTTCTTCTTAATTAGCAGCCAAACAATAATGAGATACAAAATGAACCAAAACAGGACCAGCAAGCTGTGTCCATCATACAATATGTGAAAATAAAGAAAGTTGAAGGTCTCGGAAATGTTGATCTGCTCAGGTCCCCAACACAGTTTAACAGTGCTCTTAGAAAAGAGAAAATCAACAATTTCAGAAATGTCTGCTATTGCACATTGAGAGCAGCAACAAGCCATGACATTAAAAAACGGGTTTAATCAACAACAAGAATCAACGCCTAATTAAGCAACTGGTTGGTGTGAAATTGGTTGGAGTTTGAGGCCCTGACTTTTTTGGTCTTCTGTTGGCTCTCTCAGTTTTCATTTCATTTCTGTTTGGGTGCCATTTAAGGAAAAAAATTAAGCAATTCAGAGGAATGATGAAGAAATTCAGGGGAACAAATCTTAAAAAACAAAGTAAATTAAAATAATTCAAAAGAAGTTTATTAGCAGCAAAAACAGGTCACTAATTAAGAAAAGGGTATGAATGAAAACCTGCAGCCACTGCGGCCCTCCAGGACCGGAGTTTTTGAACCCTGCTTTACATTATAGACATTTGACATAACTGCAGTTCATTGGCTTAATTAAAACATCCATGTGCAGGGGATATTCCATCTTAAAGGGTCTTCACTACAGAAGCTAGAGTTGGTGGAATATCACAGTTTTTCTTTTATCATTTTCTTGAAATAACAGAATAAGTTTCTTTGAGATAATCTTTTCAAAATGAAACTTTGTTTTCTAGAGATAATGGAATGATTTTCTCAAGATTTTAAGTAAATGAAATATTTCCCAAAGCATACAGTTTATTGTTTAGATCATTTGATACTGCATTATGACTGGATAATAGGTTACTAGAGATCTTGTGTATAAAGTACAATCATGTTTGGACCAAGTGGGCATTCTGCAAAGAAGACACATTATATTTGGCACATGGACAGTTATGATAAACTTATAAAAGTGTCAGGGATGATTGGTTTGCCCAAAAATAATCACATCGGGCCCTGGTTCTGAAATTGTGCCTACATTACCCATTGCAGTTTGAGACAAAGCAACACAAAGCAATTATCAGTTGTTCTCATGAGTTAGCAAGCTTGTTAAGAACAAAGGTTAACTTTAATTTTCTCAAGTTCTCGAGAAAATTATTCCATTATCTCGAGAGATCAATAAAAAGTAAAAAGGAGTCATTGTTTTAATAGTAGATGATGCTGCACCCCACAACTCTTGGGTAATGCATTGCGTTATCAGGACAATTCCAGATGCCAAAACTGCAGTCAGAAGAGTTTGTGTGCAGACCAAAACCAAACCATGGCAAGTGCATTTTATTATATGATCGATGTCTTCTTCAAACCACCATGATTCAAGCAAAGCTTGTTACATAAAGAATACTTACTACAATAATCCATTTGTACAATGTAAATGATGTAAATGCGAAACTTACACGAAACGAAATGCATGTGTTTTTCATAATCAAACTTACAAATCTTGGTAAGACTGCTTTTCTGTGGTTCATCCACTAGAAACAAACACAAAATAATAACAAACTGAAAATAAATGGTGACATATACATCTTTTTGAAGAGCATGAAAGCCTGTCTTATCTCAGTGACTATCTATGTAACGAGGATAGGACTAGGGTTATCTAGAATACTGATAAAACCTAAAAATAAAATTAAAGAAGCTAGTTAAAGTGCTCCCAGTATACAGAAAAGAAATTCACGACAAAAAAAAGTGCATAACTTAAATTAATAAAGACAGATGGCATTAAAAACAAAGTAAACTGAGCCTACTATCTGAGTAATGTTTAGGTTTTAAGATGGACAAGAGGGATTTTTAAAGACCTTTGATGTAATTTAAAGATAGCAGTTGAGATCACAGACTTATTTTTAAAGGTGTTGAGTCTGTTAATCCAAAATGTGTACTCTTGTACAATGTCTTGTTTTAATCTCCACCCTTTGGGTATGGTTTAATAATTCCAAGAATCCCACTGAACTTTTTTGGGTTGAAAATGAGACATATGTCAGGGTGTTTTCCAAAATTACATCTAATGCAACTCTTGTGTTCAGCAGTCCTGTGCCTGTTATGAGGATTTTGTATAGACAAATGTATGGCCTGAAGAACAATTGTAAATGTATCCATCAGTCCTTATTTTACAAAACAGCATTAACAACAACATACCTTATCTCAAACAGCTTTATTAAGCAAACCTGATTCTTCTTCTTTTTTCGTAGCTAGTCCCATTTTTATATAGGGTCACCGCTTTTTTTCACTAGACTTTTCTAAAAGTGTTTTTTATGACCAGATGCCTTTCCTGACACCAACCCTCCCCATTAAAACCTGATTTCAAAATTCTAAATGCAGGTGAGCACTGTGGCTCTTTGGTTAGAACCTCATGACACCAGGCCAACAAGCTGAGCTCCGATGACAAGTCCCAGACTGGGTGGAGATGTTATATTCTCACTGAGTTCATAAGGGATACTGGTAGACAGAACATGACAAAGTCATACGTAGTTTGTTAACTGGTCAATATAAATGGACCTTCAATATATGTATGAATGAATGTGTTAAATGATGGATTTACATCCTGCCCAGGGCTAATTCTCACCTTAAACCTTATGCTGCCAGTAACAGAAAATGCAGGATTAGAAAATGGAAGTATAGAGGTATGACACATTTATTCTGAGAAACAACAACAACAACATTTATTTACATAGCACATTTTCATACAAATAATGTAGCTCAAAGTGCTTTACATAATGAATAAAGAGAAAAAATACTAAATAAATAAGAAAATAGAATTAGGGAACACCAATTAACATAGAATAAAAGTAAGGTCCGATGGCCAGGGAGAACAGAAAAAAACAAAAACAAAAAAAAAACACCAGACAGTGAAAAAAATAAAATCTGCAGGGGTTCCTAGGCCACGAGACCACCCAGCCCCCTCTAGGCATTCTACCTAACATAAATGACCTCAATCAGTCCTCATTGTATTCAGAGTTCACATGGAAGAACTTGATGATGACGGTCATGTGGACTTCTGGCCTTTAATCCATCAATGTAGGAACATAACGGTGCTTTGATCAGGTGGTGGTGGCACAGAAAAAGAACAGCAGAGAAAGTAGGGGTTAGTACGGATTATGGCGCCACCAGGAATGCTATTGATAATTAAATGCATATACAGAGTATCAGGATTTAACTAAAATGAAGCTACGAGAAAGCCATGTTAATCAAATGACAAAATGCTTGTGAATTATGGGTGGAAATTAGGATTCCCAATGAAAACATAGTAATCAGGAACAGTGAGGCAGGCAGTAGTGTCTACTGTGTCACTTTGATGTGATAAATTAAATTAAAAAAAGTCTTACGAAACTGTATTAATTTATTTTAATAGATTTTTAACCAATTACTTAAAAGACTAATTTTGGCTATGCTGCAGTAGAAGGAAATGAGAATATTTCAATTATGTCTGATGCAGTACAACTTGTGCCCTTCAATGGATTGTGGGATGTTTTCACAGATTTATGAGATTAATCATCTTGTGTAACAAGGCTTGCTGCCCTATGGTGGTTCCGCTCATTCAACATTCGTATGCAGAGATCAGTGGCCACTACTCTGTCGATGATGTGTGTCATGACAGATAAAATGACGCCTGAAACTGACTGGTTGTGTAAAATTAAATTCTATACCAGTTTGCTCTGATTGTGTGTATAACCTTAACCTTGAAGAGTTGTGTTGAGGGTAGATCTATCACTTTGTTCAGATGTTATAATATTCAGGAAGGCTACCTCGGTTATTACATAATTATTAGATTAGATCTGAGAGTTCATGTTGTTCAAGTGTCAATGAGAGTGAAAAAATGTGGCATGACTGTTCAGTGTGAGGCCTGAAGTAGTTTAAGCCTTTTTGTTACTTTGAGATGTAACCCATTGCTGGATTATGGACACTGGTTTAGGATCAAACAATACTTTCTTCCTCTGCTCTGACTTTCTACCCTTTGTTTACATATATTAGTTTATATTAAATTCTGTGCTTCCAATGATTCCACAAATTTAGAAAGAGGGTTGAAATGTACTCACCTTCTGTCCAAGACTTTCTGTTTGCATCAGAAACGTGCGCTTATTCACCATGCCTCAGAACCAGAGCATGTTGGCATAGAAGATTGATGAAAAGGATAGATAAAATTAATCAGCGTCAGTCTGGTAATAGCTGAACAACACGATTGTTCTAGTCACGTGATACACAGCTTACTCTTAGCAAAAGAAATTGTGTATTTTTAATATATAAATATAATTTAATAAATATATAACACCTATGCAAGTACTATACATCTGTTGTCATAAGATAGATAAAACTTCCTAATACTATTTTATGTTTCCTTTTTTAAGCTCCTAAAGAAGGTCCAAACATAAAAGAAACTGGTGTGACAAAAACAGAAGCTATTATTAAATGGGAGCCAATCGAGAAGGAGAAGCAGCATGGCTTCATCTTATACTATGCCATATCCTACAACATTAGTGGACAGCGATTCTGTAAGTACAAAACTAGCTGAAAGTTTCATATTACTTTGTAGTTTATCTTTCTTCATTCAGATGACTTTGTTAAACTGGACTTTGTTCTTGCCTTGCATCTGATTTTGTCAGAATTAGAATCATACTGGACAGTGAAGATTTTGCTTCCTGAATTCTTTTTGATGGACCGCTGATCACAAAAATCACCTTTAAATTTTCCTCTCATGTACCATTTTATTATAATAGCCATTTTTTGTGGTTTCCACTCATTTTATAAGTATACAGTACAACAAGTGCAACTGGACTGTCTGTGGTGATCTAAAAGTAGTGGCACTGTTACACATAATGCAGCTTTAATATTCACCAAGTACTGTTGTTTCATTTGTGACCGGGACAGCCATTTTAAAGAGTGTCATTACATTAAACAGAACTGACTACCCCATAAGCATTTGGTTCCTGGACAGAAAGCCAATTGTTGACCCAACAAAGATACTTTTGCCTCTTCTTCATATTAAACTTCGACTGATGTAAAATTTCGTGAATGTGGTGAACAAGGAAGGCGAATGATTTCAATGATTCAGACAGATGTTTCAACGAGTACGTGATAAAAATATTAAAGAAGCTATTTATGCTGATTTATAAATCAGGGACATCATCAACGATAATGAGTCAGAAGATCTGCTAGTGAGGCCAAAGGAAATGGTATGGAAAATACTTAGAGCTATAGAGCACCAAACTATGTCCAGCTGGTTGAAAGTATGCTTCAAGTGTACAAAATCCTGAAGTGCAAATGCCACTAAAGATTAATCCTGGTGCAGTCAGTGATAAACATGGTGAATGGTTCCACCAGGAACTGCGAAAAAGCAGTATCAGGGCAAATGGAATCCATCAATACTAGCTAACTATTATTGGACATTACAATGAGAAATTTCCGATACTGAGTGCAAACAAAAATCAGCAGCATAACATATTTAGCTCAATTGAATTAATGCACTGTGTCAGCATCATTAAGTGAATAAACACACTAAATTTAATAAAAGTTAGTATCATGTTTCTCCAAATTCCTACATGATATAGTCAACCTGAAATTATATTTGTATTCAGGTTGAAGCTATCATAATAATCAAAAATTTTTCAAGAAGTAAAACTTTTGAAAAAATGTGTCATCCAGTGCATAAGCAGACTTTGAAAATAGATGAATGAAAAAGTGATTGTAAAATGAATGGGGAGCAGGTTTTTTAAATAGACAAAAGAATCTTTTTCAAAAGTGCTTTTTAAGCTTATTGCAAAATACGTGCAATAGAAGGTCATTAGGTGTGTACAAGTGTGTACTTCATATGTTAACTTTGTTGTGCTTTGAATATGTTTAATAATATTAATGCCGAGAGCAAGAATGTAGGAATACAAGCTGGCAGACTGCAGAATTCACACTTTTCTATTGAGTAAGACTATTCTTTACTAGACTATTCTAAATTGTAATTGTTAGGAATGAGATGTTAAATAAAAATGTAACTAATAAACAGTTTATGATGAACTTGAAAATGTAAACAAAGGTGACTGAATCACATGAGTAAAACCTTCTGAGAAGAATTTGATAGAAAACTTTAAGAGATCTGAAATGATAGAAAAGAAATGTTTTCATGAATTTATTTGAATTTCTTAATATTCTGTAGAAAATATACATTTTCATAACTTATTATGAAGAAGATGTTCTTACTTTTCTAGTTAAAATTCTGAATGTAACAACGCTGGAATACAAACTGCATTCGTTGACACCAGGCACAGAGTACATCATTAACGTAAAAGTTGTTAACAGCGCTGGAGAATCTGGAAATGTGGTGGTTCTGACCACTTTATATTTATGTAAGAAAGCTTTTTCTGTTCCCTCTGTATACTGAATTCAAACTGCTCTGTTTGGTACATTCAATTATGTAGTATTTGTTTTTGCCACAAGATGTCACTGAGAACAGTCTTGTTTTATCAGATCCTCATAACTGTTCTGTTTCAAGCCAGTTAAGATAAGGCAAAGAGAAATATAAATGTCTAACTGCTCACTGAAATCAGGACCTATTGACCTGCACTTTCCCACCAAAATGAAACCACATTTTATTTATATAAATTGCATAATGGTGTAAAGTACCTGCATATAGCAGTGCAGAGCAACCAGAAACCATCATGTTTCTTACTTTTCCTTTTATTTAAAGCAAATGAATATATATTTAATTTGTAAAGAATTATTATGATCAAAACCAAAACCTTGATACAATTACATTTAGTTTTTCATTTGTAAGAAACACAGCAGTAACAGTCCTGAATTTCACCCTCATTTCCTTACAGCAGGAAAGCACAAGTTTGATCCTGGAGGGCCTCAGTAGTTGGAGGTTTTTGTTCCAACCCATTTTTTTTATTACAAGCTAATTACTGTTGGGGAAACAATGATTACTTATGCTTCATGTTATTCACCTGTTAAGATACCCAACACTTGTTTGCTTCTTTTAATTTTAGGCGTACTCGCTGTTTTCGATTGCTACTTGTTTTCTTAACAATATAAACACTTTCAAGGTCTTTGTCAAGAAAAGTTAAAATAAGGGGAAGAAGATAGATAGATAGGTAGATTAACAAAGTATCTATCTATCTATCTATCTATCTATCTATCTATCTATCTATCTATCTATCTATCTATCTATCTATCTATCTATCTATCTATCTATCTATCTATCTATCTATCTATCTATCTATCTATCTATCTATTTGTTTTACTTAGCTTAGTATTTATTTGTACTAAACCCAAGACAGGCAACATAACATGGCTGGTGGCAAGCAGGCCTCTACCAATATGGGGCACTCTACCCCAGCATAAGGAATGGAGCTCCAGAGACTGGTACTCCTGGAGACAACAATAGAATTATCTGATCAGTATGAGCCAATAGAAAGACAAAAAACAATACCTATGGTCCCTACCACTATAGAAATTTAGAGTAGGTCTGTCCCTTTAAAGGAGAAGTTGAGTTCAGGACTACAGGAAAATGAGGTCACTTTTGGGAGTTCTAAGTGGACAGACCCATTGAGATCCCAATGGCATTTCTGACCAGGGAAATTATCTCAGTCATACATCATAACTCATTGGGGCTTAAAAGCCACTTTCATTCAACAAGTATACTTGGAGCTAAGTGGATAATGGTTGGTAAGAATATGATTGATATGAAGAATAGAAGCCAATTCGATTCGATTGTTTTCGATTGCTACTTGTTTTCTTAACAATATAAACACTTTCAAGGTCTTTGTCAAGAAAAGTTAAAATAAGGGGAAGAAGATATATAGGTAGATTAATAAAGTATCTATCTATCTATCTATCTATCTATCTATCTATCTATCTATCTATCTATCTATCTATCTATCTATCTATCTATCTATCTATCTATCTATTTTCTTCCCCTTATTTCAACTTTTCTTGTCAAAGACCTTGAAAGTATTTATATTGTTAAGAAAAACAAGAAAAATAAGAAGGTGAATGTCAACAAAAGTCGACATCAAGTAGAAGGTTAACTGGCAAGAAAAGCGGATTCTGGCATTTAGTTCTATCCACTAGATGCCAGCAAAGAAAGATCATGAGATAAAGTTGATTTGGAATGGCTTGTCCTTACAGTACAACATCAAATGTCAGCAGTGGCTCTCATCAAAAGAATCGCCTGCAGGAGATGCTTTGAATATTGTTGATGACTCGGATTCTGAGCTGTCAGAAGAAATGGACAATGAGAGTGCTGCTGAAAAACATCAACAGTACAACACATCATGTAAACAGTATGAGTTAGCGTCAAATGTAATTGGTTACCTTGAACAGTATTGTATGCTTCAAAAAGACCATATATTTTTCACAAAAGGTGTCTCAAAAAATGCTTATGGCCATGATAAAGAAGCAAAAGTCAGCCTCAAAAGAGTTAATTATGCTCTTTTTGAAAAATAAATAAATAACTGTAAGTTAGTGTACAAGGATGGCTGTCATTATACATTTCTTTGTAGAGTTCTGATCTTTCGCGGCAACTCAGGCCCCTTCTTCAGGCAAGATGTAATCATGAATTACATCTTGCCTGAAGAAGGGGCCTGAGTTGCATCGAAAGCTTGCATATTGTAATCTTTTTAGTTAGCCAATAAAAGGTGTCATTTTGCTTGGCTGTTCTCTACATTCATAATGGCTAACACGGTACAACACCCTAGTACTAGAGTTCTGATGCAAGTCATGCTACCAAATACAACCTGGTAGATTTTTAAAGAACCATTCCAAAACATCCATTCATATATACATTATGTTGTCTGATAACCTGTTCTTACACTATTCACTAGTTCATATTTTCTGTATTTATCATCATTAACAACACTGCAGTGGTTGCTGCTTGATTGCCCAGGAGCCTGCTCTACCACTTTCTGTGTGGGGTTTTCTCCTGGTAATCTGAGGTTTGCCTCTCCTCTCAAGGATAAACAGGTTAACTGGTTGCTCTAAATTGGCCCAGTGGCTTTGCCTCTTTATAACCGTAGCCCTGTTCATGATTGGTTCTTGCCACAGCAGGCCACACCCCATGCCCAGAAAAAGCAGGGAATGAAAATTTGGTATAGTAGTTTTGTGACAATAAAGTATAACACAATGGGTAAAAACTGATTTGTACATACCATTTTTAAATATAATATCAGGAAAGGAATAAGAACTGAAAAGGTTAGTATCCTTAATGCTTGATACTATCTTTTAATAGTGAAGTCCTTTTGAAGATTAATAAAGTGGGCTAGGACACCATTCCTCAATAACTACTTACAGTAAAAGCTGTACTTTTCTTTTTGTGTGCCATCAAGTAAGGCCTACTATGGAGATCATTGGTGAGAGTGACTGTAGTCAAAGAGATAGGTGGGAACAGCTAAGGCAGCTCACAGATCCTTTCAGGTCAGCAACTTCAAACTTGTAAAGAAAGCAGACAGACTTGTGATCCTTTTGGCTTAATCCCAAAGGGCTTATTCGAACAATTGTGCCCTTGGATGGTATTTTACAACTTAGTCTGACCTCTAGGTCTTTAATCAATCGCTCTTTATTTTATTTAGTAGCACTAGTGATGAGCAAAAGGCAAAACTGAATTCACAGTCATTTCGCTTCGCAAAAAAATTTGAGAAACAAATGGTGTTCCAGCCCATGTGAAACTTCTGCTATCAACAAAATAAGAAAAGTGTTTATGTACTGTGTGAAAATGTTTTCATGTATTATTTCCAAGTGCATATGTTATTTATTGTTTAACTAAAGAACTCTATGGAAAAAAAAATCCCCAGTCTCATTTCTTGTTACCTGGAGACATTTTGTTGAGCTGCCAGCAATGCGTTGTGTTGTACTGGTTACAGGACGTACACTGTATCAGTTATGATGATAATCTTGGGAAAAATACATTGGAGATAGAAATTCAAAATTCCACTGTGCATGGAGCATGTAAGCCCTCTTCTTCAAGAATCAGCAATCAGGACAGGACAGTTGATAGGTAAAGGCAGGTGAGCAGATTTCTACGTAGGGAGTTTTGCTGTGGAGGAAACACAGTAATGTACATGATGGTGCATTTTGGTATGTCTTTGTGTAAAAAAATCTGCAGCATGGTACGGTTCCTCTAAAGTGAACAAGAGGTATAACTAGAATTGATTTGAAAGTTGTGCAGGCGATAATCACAAGAGTGTGAACAAGAATTTCTACACCACAAAAACCTATAAATCCACTCAAAATCTGTTTTTAGTGAGTTTTGTGTTTTGGAAACAAGAAAATCGGCAATAAAATGAATTTTTGTGAAACATATACAAATCGAAGCTCATCACTAAGTAGCACCATTAACAGCATTGCAAGACGCACATTTGTTTCTGCATGTAATCTTGTGACTCTGTTGAATTTCTAAAAAATTATTTTTAATTCCCTATTTAAAGTTATTTACAACATTCCATTTAACATTTTCCATTTTATTTACAGCTTTTACTGACATAATAGCCATTGCCATTTGCACAACATTGATTTTTTTGTGTATGGGAACATTCTGCATTGCAAGACCATCCAAGTAAGTTGATCTTTACAGCAACTTTAAGACAAGGTTGTATGAATTGGGTATGATGTAATGTACACAAAGACAGCAATGTTATGTGCTTTTTACATTAAGAACACAGAAAATTCTGATATCTGACTACTGTAAAACAATACAATGTTTCAACCATTTCTGTGAAAAAGCATGGTTCAGATAACACATTCTAACAAAGCTGGCAGATTTGCTTGTTCTATTTGGCTTTACTTCACCGAAAATCAATCTGTGTATCCCTTGCTAAACATTCTTGTTTTGCAACGCTATTGTTCAGACATGACAAACATCTTTTCAAGTCAGACTGCATTTTCCAAACTCATATTACAAATATAACATTTCAGATATTTGCTCTCACAATGTATTAAACAGAGAAGATTTAAGATAAGGATATGTTTAAAAACCAACTTTTGAAATTTTTCTACAGGCTACAGAAGTACCTGTGGTCATCAGTTCCAAATCCATCCAAAAGTATCCTGGGAAAGTGGTTAGCAGAGTACCAACCAAAGGTAAATTACTTGGTTTATTCAAAAACTTTAGTCTAATTTTTCTTTTCCTAAAACCCAGCAGTCATTTGCAAGTTGACATGAAACCATAAGTGTATCCAGGTAGTGATGGACGGTTTGTGAGTGATTCATTCTTTTTGGACAGCTCGTTCCAGTGAATCATATTAATCGCTTCATAAAGTGCTAAAGCTGTCTATGGGTGGTTGTGTAAAGAGCATGTGCAAGAACCGCCAGACTCATGAGGCTCGACTCATTTGATTCATGAACGAGTTGCTACCCGAAAATCAGTCTAATGATTCTCCTTTATTTGATTTGTGAACGAGTTACTACTGGTTGAACAATTTTCATTCATTTGTGATTCTGTAACGTCTTATTTTAATTACACATTTTAAATGTGTTATCATGCTTTGAGTACTGAAACAGGGCAATGACACAGGAATTAACATGTAAAAAAATATAATGAATTATATATTTATATACAATTAATCATATGAAGTATTTATATATAATGAATTATATTTAAATTAACAAAAAAATATTAATTATACAGTATATTTATAAACACACATATATGAAACTAATTTACGAATTATTAAACATATCTGTAATGCAATCAGAGGGAAAGCAACACCCCTAAAGGAAACTATAGCATAAGCTATCCCAAAAAACAAATGAAATGAATGAAAAGAACGTAACGCTGCACTTAAATGGGTAGTTTCAAAGAATCGAGTGAGTAAATTGAATCAAAATCACTCTATCCAGGACTGATTACTGTGTTGTCCCCATTTTGTATGAAATAGGCTGCAATGGTAAATGAGAAGTAACTGGACACAAAAAGTGTACATGTGTACGTGGCGAGTATCTTGTCGGTTCCATGGTTATTCAAATAGAAGCCGCTGAGCTCATCAGGTGCTTGAGAAGCCTCAGGATTATTAAAGCTTCCAGTGGTCGAAAGTTCCTCAATCTCACCCATTATGCATGTAACGACATCTAACAAATAGGTTTCAATTAGGTATGCTAATGAAACAACACACATGTTACACAGCAAGGATATTAAAATGTGCATGATGCTGAAGTTACCAGATTCTTTAAAGTGGCAACTTTACATACTATTAGACTATTATTACTAGATATTACTAGACTAGATATTACTTTACATACTATTAGACAGAAAGCCCCTTTACTGGTATGTATTTTACTTCCAGGCTTTCATCAATGTTATATGAGACCATGCCCTCTGGTGTAATGCAAAAAATGCTAGCAGCTATTAAAAAGGACAGAAGAGATAATAACAAAGAGAGCATACATTATGAGAACTAGAACAAAATAAATAAAAAGCCTTGATTGAACTTGAACTCACAGCATGTTGTTGCTCTGTGCCAGGTGGAACGGTTTCTCCGCGGTGCTGCTTCCCAGAATCAACAAATGCTCGACATCAAACATCTCATCAGTTTCATTCTAATGTCTCACCTAGATGTGAGTCTACATCTGTGTTTGCCTCTGTATATTGATAGAGCATGATGTTTAAAATCTATCTCCGTTACATCAGGGTTTTGAAAGAAGCTGCAGGACCAGATGGTGAAGCTGTCCTCTGGTGGATCCTAGTGTTCCTGCACTCCTGTTCTCTGAGTGGCATTTAACAAGTCATACTTTCAAGGCAGCTTTCAGGCAACCTGCTACCCGTCTCTCTTTGACTTTATACTCTCAGTTATTTCTGCTGATATCACTGCTGCCACCTGTCAGACTGGAAAATTTTGCAGTGGCCTCCTCCCAGTCCTCCTAGGCCTTACTCTCTGTCTCTGTTGGGACTGTCACAGTCTCTGTGTCCAAATGGTGGCAGCTGTGTTCCTATCTATAATATTGTGGAAAATGCTTTTCTTTTCTTTTTCATATACTCCAAACTGGGTTAACAAATAAACATTTTCATCTGGACAGGATTATCAGCCATAGTGTGCCAACTAGGCAGCTGGAGCTTTATCTACTAAGGTACATCTTTACCTATAGTGCTGCTTCACCGATGACTACATCACTCACAAACTATTGATTAAACCTGTGTGTTCATATTTCTGCATACTAGAAACAAGGATTGTCAGCCATTGGAAATCCACGGGGTTTGCTCATATAGGCTTGTTTCTTCCAAGATTACACTGGCCACAGACCATATTAATGGATGTGTCCTCTCACCACTACTGCAAGTTTACATTTACTGAACATCTATTGACTTATCAGATGCTTTTTTTCCAAAGCGACTTATACACTATACACAGTCTATTTCTTAATTCTATCCATCCGTCCCCCCATTTTCCAACCCACTGAATCCGAACACAGGGTCATGGGGGTCTGCTGGAGCCAATCCCAGCCAACACAGGGCACAAGGCTGGAACCAATCCTGGGCAGGGTGCCAACCCACCACAGGAAACCCACGCAGACACGGGGAGAACATGCAAACTCCACACAGGGAGAACCCGGGAAGCGAACCACTGCACCACCGCGCTGCCCCTTTTAATTCTATATGTTCGCATTTCTGGTTACCTGACTCGCAGATCATTAGCCCATAGTATGCCCACTAGGCAGTTGGGGCTTCAGCGGCCAAGATGCAGTCTTGCTCATATATATTAAGGTTTCACTAAAGAATACACGATACACAGACTTTATTGAGGATATCACCCCACATCTCTATTGCATTTACATTTATTTGCTTAGCAGATGATTTTGTGACATACCAAAGAGGTCAACATAATGGAGTAGTCTGGGGGACGGTTTTGGAACAAGTGTTAGAGGACAAGGCTACAAAATTAATCATTACAAGTGAAGAGCTTTAAACCAAACAGAGTGCAAAATCAGTTGATCTTCTCTTAGTTAAAAGAACCAATCAAAGTCATTATTGATTAGACAGATATTCAAAGAACAAGAGAGTCTTCAAAAGCTTCTTAAAAACATTGAGACAGTCAGCAGTTTGAATGGAGGTGGGTAGCTCAGAACTACACCTGAAAAGAATCTGTATTGAGATCTGATGCCAGGCAGAGGTGACATCACCACACGCCATTCACTAGCAGACCTGAGTGGACTAGAAGGAGCAGTTAACCTCACAGTTGTCTCATAGGTGCTGACCCACTTATTCTGTAGACAAACATCAGGAATACTGCCTGCTGCCACAGGGAGCCAGTGTAGTAACCTGAAAAGAGGACTGACATGCACCCATCTTGGCTGGCTGAGCACAAGATGTGCTGCTGCATTTTGAATCATTTGCAGTGGATTGGTATCACAAGTAGGTACCTTCACCAGTACACAGTTAAGTATTCCAGATGTGACAAGACCGATACCTGAACCAAAAGGTGTGCCACATACTTCATCAAACACAGGATGGATGATCTTGTGGGTGTTATTAAGAGAGAATATGCATGAATGAGAAACAGTTGCAATGCAGTGGCTGGTCATTGATTACCACCTTAAGGTTGCATATTGACTTGGTAGTGATAATGAACTGAGCTGAACATAAGTAATGTGTTGAATAGATGGGCTGGCTGGGATAACAAGAAGGTCCTGTCTTTGAAAGCACTGATATGTGAAAACATGGGACTGGATGTTATCTCCTAGAGAGGTAGTGCATGGAGAGAAGAGAACCCAGCACCAATCCTGGGGGCACCCCCACATTTACCTTAACTCACCTTGACATCTGTCCTCACCAGAACACAAGGTAGGATCCGCCCAAGAGGCAAGAATTTTACTGACGTACTGACTCTACTGCTGAGTCATGTCTCCTTGTTCTCCTTATTGTAAGCAAAACTTTAAAAGCACTCGGTAAATAATTATTATCCAAATGTACAACTCAAATAAATGTTTTTATATTTGACAAAAGGTTCTTAAAACCAGTTGTTAAACATTAACCAAATCAAACAAGAGTTCTAAATCCAAGACCAATTGTTAAACCTTAACCAAGTCAAACAATTCCAGTAATTTCAGTTTACAACAAAATCCTCCTGCAGGCACATGGGCATCATCAGAATGGAACAGTTCCAAATTATGATTATTTGCAAGTTCTGGATTTTTTATCCCCATATCACAATCCATCCATGCCCTCATAAACACGTGAACTTTGATTTATAATTTGGGTTTCTCTCTCTCTCTCTCTCTCTCTCGGGCCCTGCGTTAAAAAGTTTTGCCCCTTAGTAGTACTTTGCGATCCACGCGGTGCCTGACTTAAGTAATCTCCAAAGTGGAGGATTACAGAGCTGAATTTCATTTAGTTTCAGTTTTTGTCATTTATGTTAATCTAGAGATTTTAGAGTGAGAGTGTTAGATTTCTTTCTCATTAATTTCATGCCAGTCATTACATTTGGTTAGACAATGATTGGTTAACGTAGTGGCATGATGTACAAGAATTCACTCTACTCTGTGAACATGATAATACTAATGCTACCTGTGTAAATAATACAAGAACAGCAATTCATAACTAAACAAAAATTAAATAAAATTTTATATAGCACCTTTATTACATTTTACACGTACTGACATATAATGCAATTATTTCCATGTTTTTCTTTTTCAATTGGTGTAAATGACCAATTCAGAGTTACACTGTGAGTAAGTTACTGTGGAATGAAGTGTAAACCTTGTTGCTTACATTCAAATGTCTAAACCAGGGGTTCTCAAAATGTGTGTATATATATTGTGGCAGACAGATGGGGATCCTTCCCAGCCGGGACGCCTGGTCAGTTCACAAGAGGGATAATACCTTCCCTGGGCCACAAGAGGGCAGCCGCCCTGGTCTGCTTGGGGGCCATCAGAACAGAGCTGGGAAGCTCATCTCTATGGGAGGACGTGGCCACCGCCAGGGGGCGCCCGGACGTTGCTGGAACCCTGGATGACAGCACTTCTGCCACACCAGGAAGTGCTGCCAGATGAAATCCCAGGGGCACCCGGAGTGCTTCTAGGTGCTCACCTGACACTTCCGCCACACCAGGAAGTGTTGTTGGACAGAGAACTTGGAGCCCCTCTGGGTAACTATAGAAGGGGTTGCCTCCCTACAGTAGATGAGCTGGAATGGGAGGAAGGAGACAGAGCTTATGAGGAGGGGAGTGGATTCGACAGAGAAAGAGACAGTTGGTGAAGCAGGCTGTCTGTCTGTCTGTGTCAGGGGGCCGGCTTTCCACAATATATATATATCCATCCATCCATTATCCAACCCGCTATATCCTAACTACAGGGTCACGGGGGTCTGCCGGAGCCAATCCCAGCCAACACAGGGCACAAGGCAGGAAACAAACCCCAGGCAGGGCACCAGCTCACCGCAGGGCGCACACACACACGCCAAGCACCCACTAGGGACAATTTAGAATCGCCAATGCACCTAACCTGCATGTCTTTGGACTGTTGGAGGAAACTGAAGCACCCGGAGGACAACCCGCGCAGACACGGGGAGAACATGCAAACTCCACGTAGGGAGGAAGTGAACCCGGGTCTCCTAACTGTGAGGCAGCAGTGCTACCCACTGCGCCACCCTATATTTATATTTATATATATATATATATATACAATATTTATTTATTTTTTGTGGACCACCCAGGCTGGCACTGCCACCTGTACCTGACACAGACAAGCGTGGAACACAAGTTCAAGGCACACACTGATTTTTATTTTCTTTTACCTTGTGGGCAATGCCTTTCCCGTTCCCGCAAGTTCAACACAGTCCCAGCACAAGCACAGCACAAACACAATATTCTCTTCCTTCACTCTTTTCCTTCTCCTCCACTCCTCTGGTGAAGCTTTGTCCTCCTCCTCCTGACTCTGGCTTCTCAAGTAGTGGCTGCTGGCTCCTTTTATAATGCACCCGGAAGTGCTCCAGGTGCTTGATTATTTATTTCCGGCAGCACTTCCGGGTGTGGTGGAAGAACTGCACATATGGGCTCAGCAGCTCCCGCTGCAGCACCCCCTGGCGGAGCCTGCGAAACCCAACAGGGCTGCACCAAACTCCAACTCCCATGAAGCCCTGTGGGAGTCCGAGGCACCACTGCAACCCAGGGGGGTTGCCATCTAGTGTACTGGGGGAAGTAATGCTCTGGCCACGCTTGCTCCCCTGGTCCTCCCAGTGTGAAGGCATCCCGGCCAGGCAAGGGCCCCAGCTGCATGCTACAATGTATATATATATATATATATATATATACTTTTTATACTTATTGCCATTTTGCAGCCATTTGTTGTATTTTGTTTGTGGTTATTGTTCTGTCTGCGTCTTTTGTTGTGTGAAGCACGGTGGTACAATGGGCACCACTCCCTCACAACTCAGGTAAATATTTTGGCTATAATAAGTTGGCAGATGCTTCCCTAGCTCTCTGGGACACTTAAAAGACCTTTGCACCATTATAATCCATTCAAAACTAGTTTATCTCCTCCTTGTTCACTGAGTTTAGTGCATTTCATGGAATTTGGCGAAGTTCCTGAACATTTCAGTAATTCAGTGTTCACTCATCACTGCTGATATTATACACTAGAGTTGCTCTAAAAGATGCCTGTCAGACTCAAGTGGTCTGTTTTTAGATTTGACTTTAGAAAAATGGTCCTGTGTACAAAACACTTTGAGTACCAGTGGTCTAAGCCACTGTGTCTTCAGTATGTACATAGCCATGTAAAAAGTAAAAAACAAGACAAAATGAAAAACTGTCTCACAAATACAGCATTCTGGGTTTGAATCCCAAGCCTGGTCATTGTTCCATGGCTGCTTTGGTTTCCCTAACATAACATGTGTGTGATAAGTTGATTGGCAATTTGAAATTGTCCCTGTAAGAGTAGCGGTGTGAGTAGGCTGTCTTTGTGAGATACTGGTGCACAGTATTTCCAGGAGCCCAGTGGTGTTGGGATTGGCTCTGGAGTGTGTGATCCTGAATTGAGTTAAGTTGGAGAATATTATATTATATTATGTCTTTCCCTTATCTGTAACTAGATCTTTATTAACTAAAAAATAATCTTTTACAGAAAGAAGAACATTGGAATGTGTTGCCTCCTCATCATCACTGCCTTCAAAATTGTGAGTTGAATGTTGACACTCTGAAACACACGATGTCGCCAAGCCAACCAAGTTTCCCAGATTTGTCTCTGGACCCTCAATGTGACCATCCCATGTTATTATTGCCAACTACAACAAGTCACACAAAGCATCTTTCTACAAAAGTTTCTTTCTCTCAGCAGATTTTATTAACCAGTGAGTATTTAGTTGAGAGCAACATTTCAGTGCTTCACGATTGCACTGATAAGAGCTCTCATGTCTTGGTGGACTCAGGACATGGAATTCATGCTGCACAAAATAAAGATGAAAATGGGTTAATTGACTTTGCAAAATCTTTCCAAGACACAGAAGTCCTGCAGACTTATGTGGCCCTAAATCAAATCTCGATTGATGCTGTTCCAGAAAGAATAACAAAGACCATGCCGAGAGAAGCAGAGATTTTGTATGTTCAGTTACCAGTAGAGGAACCACAACGAGACTTTCACTTTGACTTGGCAAACTAATCACTAAATGACTTGTAAGCGACTACAAAAATTCTAGTTGAAGAACATGTCACACTTAATGAATGTGGTTACTGGATCTTGTTAACTTGATGATGTCAGGTTACACAATTGGATGTCACAAGGGAATGAAAATGACATGACAAACTTCCAAAGTATTGTGAGCTCTCCACATTTTGATACCCAATTCATTTGCTGCCTGACAGTGCCAGTGACTGAATGGATGTTTTTCCTGTATGGTGAGTTCAGCCGCATTCTCAGCCATTTTTTGTGGTACAATAAATGTGAGACATCAGGCAGATAAGCCTTTCTTCTGTTTGTGTGGTCCAAACACCTGCTGTCTGTCTTTCCTTGCAGCTGTGATGTGTATGCATTGTACATCTGGCTGAGTGCTCATTGGATGTCAGTTTTTGCACAAACAGGTGACTTTAAGACAAAATCTTGGCTCACTGCAGATTGCTATAACTGACTCACTGGAGATAACAAACTGCAAAATTTTTGATCACAAGCACATGCCATGACTGTCCAAATAAATGAACGAACAATTGGAGGAAAAGTCATGTGATGCTGTAATAAGTGTATATGTTTAATATGTCACTGTGCTCTGTACAAATATTTTAGAAATCTACTTTTCTTTCTACTCATATTCACAGCTAATACAAAGCCAGATTTAGCACAGGGGCTCATCATTTAGAACTGCTAGGCAAGCATTAGAAGACAAGACAGGGAAAACTGCAAAATGAGCATTGTATACTATTTTTGTATGTCAAAGTCAGCATGAAACTGTATCCTCTTTGCCTTGTTTGGAATGGCATGATTCACCAAAGTGGGGGATCTGCACATAAAGAAAGACCCTTGGAACATTGCCCAGCATACCTTTGAAGCCAACAGACGGATGGGAGATAACGTCATCCAATCCTGAAAATCCTTCCAACGCAGCGACGAAAATGGAAGACTCTATACATCAGGCCCCCGCTCCCGAACCGGGTTCCTGTCATGGCTTCCTTCGTCTGCTATGCCGCGTAAGTCATCATTAAACAAAGCAAAGTTATTTCTCATATGTGATTTCTTACCGCCATATCACTAAGGGAGGGGTATCGCCTTTTAATATTATTATCTGTATAGTTTCAGGTTATGTAACATGCCACTATTACAAAAATAACTTATTCCAAACAAGGGAGCTAACAACCCCTGCTGGATAGAGATGCCAACCTCAACCAGTTTTCAGAAAACAAGGTGCAAAGTGAAAATTTCAAGTTAACAACCTCAATAGCACTGGTAAAGAAAGCAGCTTTACTTCATATTGTGACTGGCAGCAGCAAAATTATTTATGGAAAACACAAGTTAACTAAACAAAATGACTGATTGCATACATATTTTTATAACATAAATACTGTTAAGAAAAAGTAATAAACTGATGCTTTATTCTGAAAGATTTCTGAAATGCTTTATTCTTGACATTTTTTTTTTTATGTTTTCAGATTTCATTTGGCTGAAAAATAATTTTGATTTTACAAAGATACATTTATCTAGTCTTTTGGAATGGCTTTTTACTTATAAAACACAATGAAAAACTGGCCAAACCTGCTCACCGATTGGGTAGGGAAAAAAATAAACATATATTTATATATATTTAAATATTCTAGATAATTCCTATATCCTCACATTTGTAAAATATCATGAAGTCAAAACATAAACGTCTTCAAATTACTCCTGTCTACTACACTGCTTGATGTTTTGCTCCATGTCTTGATGACTGTGTGAAGAAAAAGTTTTGGATATCTTGTCTTATTAAAGTATGGATTTTAAAATAACACCTAGAATCTTCACTTCTTCATGATTTTTTCAACATTTCTATAATGTCACCGCATAAAGATTCAACCCCTCATATTCCATTGTCCTAGCTAAGGCAGAATTAGGACCCTGACAGGCCCCTGTGTAACTTAACTTCTTAAAAGAGAGTTGATTATACTTTTAAAAACAACATTTATTTCTATAGCACATTTTCATACAACAATGTAGCTCAAAGTGCTTTACAATAAATCAAAAGCAGTGGTAGAAGAAAAGATTAGGCAATAATATTAAAAAATAAGTAGCAACAAAACAAGGTAAGGTCAGATGGTTTGGAGGACAGAAAAAACAATCAAAAAAAAAAAACCAAAATCTGCAGGGGTTCCAAGGCCAAAAGACGCCTAGCCCCACTAGGCAATCTACCTAACATAAATGTTCTTAAATCAAACCTCTTAGTTTTCTTGCTTCACAAGATGAAGGTAGTCTTGTGGAAAGCTGAAATACCCACCTTCATTCCATCATCTCTGGGGGCTGCTTGCTGCCTTGATCAGGTATCAGTGGTGACAACAGTCACCACAGAAGAACCGGAAAAGACAGTAGAGAATATTAGAGGTTAGTACAGATTACAGGTCCCTGAAGAATCAAATCTTGGTGCAGGGTAGAAAGGTAGAGATTTATGGTGGCATTGGGGCTCCTTTTGGAACAGATAGGACACGTTCAACCATGACGGGTTACATCTGAACCAGAATGGCACCAATGTGTTGGGGAGGCGTATGAGTAGGTTAGTCGAGGATTCTTTAAACTAGGGAATGCCTAGTAATGTAATTCTATTCAAACTTCTAAATATAGAAGGAGTAACACATTAAAAATAGCTTACCTTAATGCTAGAAGTATCAGAAATAAAACAAGTGAGTTGGAGTTGTATGTAGCGGAACATAATTATGATATTATAGCAATAACAGAAACCTGGCTAAATAACAGGGATACGCATTGTTTTAGGAAGGGTAGTAAGAACAGAAAATGAGGTGGGGTTGCTGCTTATGTCAAACAGAATTTAAATGCAAGTCCTTTTCAGTTTGAAGATGAGCCCCATCTTAGTTGAAGACATGTGGCTTCACCTGGAAAGCATTAGGGAAAGAGGTCTTATAATAGTAGTGTGTTATAGACCACCAATGCAGACAGTAACTTCAACACACATCTTTTTAGTAATATTAAACAGGCAAGTTTACAACAGTACAGAGTAATGGGGATTGTGGAAGAGAGGTGAAGAAGAGGGTGCAGGCAGGGTGGAATGGGTGGAGAAGAGTGTCAGGAGTAATTTGTGACAGACGAGTATCAGCAAGAGTGAAAGGGATGCTTCTACAGGAGGGTAGTGAGACCAGCTATGTTATATGGGTTGGAGATGGTGGCACTGACTAGAGCTGGAGGAGGCAGAGTTAAAGATGCTAAAATTTGCATTGGGTGTGACAGGAGGATTAGAAATGAGTACAGTAGAGGGTCAGCTCAAGTTGGACGGTTGGGAGACAAAGTCAGAGAGGTGAGATTGCACTGATTTGGACATGTGCAGAGGAGAGATGCTGGGTATATTAGGAGAAGGGTGCTAAGGATAGAGCTGCCAGGGAAGAGGAAAAGAGGAAGACCTAAGCGACGGTTTATGGATGTTGTGAGAGAGGACATGCAGGTGATGGGTGTAACAAAGCAAGATGCAGACGACAGAAAGATATGGAACAAGATGATCCGCTGTGGCAACCCCTAACAGGAGCTGCTGAAAGAAGAAGAAGAAGAAGAAGAAGATGAAAGGGGGATATTATAGTCATGGGGGTCTTTAACTATCTGAACATTAGCTAGGATAACCTTGTAATGGCAGAGTTTTTAGAAGTAATCAGTGACTGTTTTCTAACACAATATGTTAAAGCACCAACACGGTGTGAATTAGTATTTTGTAATAATCAGGACAGAATTGACATTGCAGAGGTGATTGAACCACTGGGGTCAAGTGAATATAATATAATACAGTTCTTAATGTTTTGTAAGAATGTGAATGTAAAGACTAAAATTGCTAAGTTTAACTTTGGTAGGGCAAATTTTGAGCAAATGCGGCAAAGCGTAAGGAGGATAGACTGGGATAACCTGTTAAGAGTGGAGAAACTTGAGGAGTAGTGGAACAGGTTTAAAAATGTTTAACAGGTAATGCATGACAGGTACAGACCTAAATTTAGAATTAATAGAAAATTTTTAAAACTCCACAGTGGGTTAATAAAGAGCTAAAAAAGAAGCTGAAAAAGAAAAAAAACAGCTGTATAAGGTGTTTAAGACTTATAACTCCAAAATGAACTGTGAAAGAGAAAAGACAGCTGGAGAGAAATATAGCAGATGAGGTGAAAGACGACCCTAAAAGATTCTTTCAGGATTTTAGTAATAAAAGAGAAGTCAAGGAGGAGGTGAAGTGCATCAGGAAAAGTAAAGAGAAATTAAAAGAAACAAACAGTGAAATAGTGGATGCTCTAAACTTGCATTTTTCGGGGGTCTTTACAAGTGAGGAAGTGGATAAACTGCCAGCGGTAACAGGGACTACTAAGGAGGTTCTGAGTGATTTAGAAATTGTAGAGGGAGAAATGCTGTTCAGATTAAATAGTCTGAAATCAAACAAATCACCAGGACCAGATAATAATTACTATTTTTTAGGTGAGTGTGTACATATATAAACACTTGACACATATTTTTAGGAAGTCACTGTGCACTGGAGAGATTCCAAAGGACTGGAAAATGGCAAATATTACCACGTTATATACAAAGGGTGACCAGGCAGATCCAAGCAACTATAGGCCAATAAGCTTAACATGCATCACAGGAAAAATAATATAATGGAAGGAATTATTAAGGATAAGATTGAACAGCGCATAGCAAGTACAGGAGTTTTTCTGAATGGGTTTAAAAGAGGGAGGTCGTGTTTTAGTAACATGCTGGAATTGTATGAGGAAGCAACAAAAGCATACGATCAAAGTGGAGCTTATGATATTATTTATCTTGACTTTCAGAAAGCATTTGATAAGGTGCCACATGAGAGGTTGGGCATCAAGTTAAAAGAGGTGGGAGTTCAGGGCGATATTTGTAGATGGGTGCAGAATTGGCTCAGACACAGGAAGCAGAGGGTGAAGGTGCGAGGAACCTCATCAGAACTGGCCGATGTTAAGAGTGGTGTTCCACAGGGGTCAGTGCTAGGGCCGCTGCTATTTTTAATATATATCATTCCCTCTACCTACATTCAGAGAAGAATAGAGATACAGTGCAAGAAAGAAGACTTCCCTTCACTTTCAACACACTTTATATTGCTTTAGATTTAATTTTAAATAAGATACATTTGCCTTTTTGGCCCATCAATCTACACTTAATTACCTATAATGGCAAAGTTAAAATATGTTTTCAGAAAGGTAAATGTATTAAAATGTATTAGGGACTTTCAAAACTCGACTTGATGTTTTTTGGAAGAAATAAGTGGATAGGACTGGCGAGCTTTGTTGGGCTGAATGGCCTGTTCTCGTCTAGATTGTTCTAAAAATCAAAAATTGAAATCTCTCATTCATAAGTATTCAGACCACTGTGATGGCACTCCAGCGTGGGGTCAGATGCATCCTGTTTGCTTTACTTCTCCTTGAGATACATCTAGAACTTGATTGGATTCCACTCGTGGCAAATTGAATTGATTGGACAATCGTTTTGAAATGCACACACCTGTGTATATCAGGTCCCCCCAATTCTCACTGTATGTCAGGACAAAAACCAAGCTATCAGAATCAAGGAACTCTCTGTAGACCTCAGTGATCAAATTGTGAAGAGGGGCAAGGGGGTAAAACGGTTTCTAAAGCTTTGAATCTTCCCAGGAGCATGGCGGCTTCAATAACTGTGAAATGCGGTGTGATGGGCTGGTAACATCACTTCAGGAGAGGCCCACTGAATCAACAAGCTAATTAAACGGCAGGCTCAGTTATAGGATGCACTCTGGACCCTCTGGAGGAAATAGGGAATGAGAGAATGAAAACAAAAGTGAGTGCCGTCATGAAAAATGCTGCATATCCTCTCTCTGACACACTAACACTGAGGACTTTTGTCCAAAGAATTATTCAGCAGAAGTGTGTCAAGAAGTGCTGCTGGGGGCCCTTTATACCAACAGCAATATGTCTGCATAATTCTTCACTGTGTGAGTTCAGACCATGGTATGCATGTATATATATCTCTCTATTATAAAAAAGATCTTGGAAGACTTGGAAGGAGATGATACGTGATTTTGTCGGAGACACTTTAACGTCCCGCGAGACAAGGTAGTGAAACAAAAGGACAGCTGCTGTACAGGCTTTTAAATGATCGACACACAGCGCGACAAGCATAACATGTAGATTGGCGGCAGCAAGCCAGCAGCTGATCCGACCACATCTCCTTAGTGTGTGTTCAGCCCCCACACACACTTCACAACGCAAGCGGCAGAGATGCGAAGTGGCCAGCACGTAGTAGGGGTTGGTGAGCGAAGTGAGCAGGGGGCAAAGCCACCTAGTATATATATATTCATCTAAAGAGTTTCTGTTGTTCCTCCTGGGGACAAATAAAGGTCTCTCTGTCTAAAGAAAGGTAAAATATGCAGAGGTTTGTGCATAGCAGCATATTAATATAATATAATATTATTATAATTAATATAATATTAATATACTGGTATTTCTGAATGGATGAATAGTAATTTTCTCAAACTAAATAAAGAGAAAACTGAAATTTTAGTAATTGGCAATAATGGATTCAATGAGGTTATCAGAAATAAACTTGATGCACTAGGATTAAAAGTTAAAACGGAAGTAAAAAATTTAGGGGTAACCGTTGACTGTAATCTGAATTTTAAATCGCATATTCATCAGACCACTAGGACAGCATTTTTTCACTTAAGAAACATAGCTAAAGTTAGATCTCTTATATCATTGAAAGATGCTGAGAAATTAATTCACGCTTTTGTTTTCAGTCGACTAGATTACTGTAACGCACTCCTCTCAGGACTACCCAAAAAAGACATAAATCACTTGCAACGAGTGCAGAATGCAGCTGCTAGAATCCTAACTGGGAAAAGAAAATCCGAACACATTTCTCCAGTTTTGATGTCACTACACTGGTTGCCTGTGTCTTTCAGGATTGACTTTAAAATTCTGCTTATGGTTTATAAAGCCTTAAATAATCTCGCTCCATCTTATATATCGGAATGCCTGACACGTTATATTCCAAATCGTAACCTTAGATCTTCAAATGAGTGTCTCCTTAGAATTCCAAAAGCTAAACTTAAAAGAAGTGGTGAGGCGGACTTCTGCTGTTATGCACCTAAAATCTGGAATAGCCTGCCAATAGGAATTCGCCTGGCTAATACAGTGGAGCACTTTAAAACACTGCTGAAAACACATTACTTTAACATGGCCTTTTCATAACTTCACTTTAACTTAATCCGGATACTCTGCATGTTCAATTCTTCATAATAACTATTCACATTGGCTCCAAAATCCGTACTGACCCCAATTCTCTCTTCTGTTTCTTTTTCCGGTTTCTTTGTGGTGGCGGCCTGCGCCACCACCACCTACTCAAAGCATCATGATGCACCAACATTGATGGACTGAAAGCTAGAAGTCTACGTGACCATCATCATCAGGTCCTTCCATGAAAACCCTGAATACAAAGAGGACTGTTTGACTTATGTTAGGTAGATTGCCCAGAGGGGACTGGGCGGTCTCGTGGTCTGGAACCCCTACAGATTTTATTTTTTCTCCAGCCTTTGGAGTTTTTTGTTTTTTCTGTCCACCCTGGCCATCGGACCTTACTTATTCTATGTTAATTAATGTTGACTTATGTTTATTTTTTATTGTGTCTTCTATTTTTCTATTCATTTTGTAAAGCACTTTGAGCTACATTTTTTTTGTATGAATATGTGCTATATAAATAAATGTTGATTGATTGATTAATATAACAGAGTGTGACTATATCCTTAACTGTTCGATAAGTCCCAATGGCTGGAGAACTTCAGAATGAGACAAATAACATTTCAGTATCGGCATGGATGCTAGCCCCATGTTCACGTCTCCTTTCAATGTGTTGCATGTTATGATGTAATCCAGCTACAACCTAGAGAGCAAATTCAGCCCGACTCAGATAGGACACGAGTGAGTTAAAATTCTAAAAGAATTCAAAAAAAGCAAAATGTATCAGATCTCAAAAAATCAGGAAATGTAGTTTTATAACAAATCCAATCTGTGTCAGATAGGTGAAAAAACTGAGATCAGGTCACATATCAGATTGATGGTGTAAAGGTGGCTTAAGGAAACAAATTAGTTTTGAGTCTTTTTTGAGAAGGAAAAAGTGAAAAAGTATTTATTTTAGGGGAGGAAAAGGTACAAAAGAAAAATTAAGTGTTTTGGATAAAAAACAATAAATGGAAATGTGAGTATGGAAGAGAAAAAGAGCAACAGAAAAAGTGTTTAGGAAACAACATGCAAAGGAAACATTTTTGTGGGGAAAAGTAAAGGAGCTCTAAAGGGTGCTGCACTTGTAGCAAATGGTAGCAGGATTGTCTCGCTCTGTGTTTTATTATATTTTTTTTTCTTACAACATGGCTATTATTATTCCTTACTGGGAGTTAGCTGTGATTCAAACTGTGTTACAGGGAAGTCAACAAATACAGAATATGTATTGTTAACTTACTCCTCTTAATCAGCAAGCATCGATTACACACAGCAGAGAATGCCCGTTTTATCTGAACACATGTATCTATAATCAGATATCTCAGTGAATCTGACTACTATTTTAAATAACTGATAGTAATTTGTTATAATAGTTGTGTAACAAGAAAAGAGGAGATACTCAAGAAAGACCAAAACTGGGAGGAGTTGTGACTTCCTTTACCGACGCCTATAATGGGAAATGTTAAGTCCCTTCATAATAAAGTAAATAAACTTCAAGCATGTGCAATGCTTTCAATTCAATTACAGTGATGCTGGAATTATGGCATTTACTGAAACCTGGCTGAATGAAAATGATTTGGAAGACCATCCGACGATCAAGAGATTTGACATCACATTCGGATAGACTCTCTGCCATTACAGGTACATTACACAGCACTGGTGTCCTTCTTTAACAATGTTAAAATCAGAGTATCAGAACTAGACAACGACGTCACATTGATAATCTGGAATTAATTGTCATGGAAACAAGAACTAGTGGTAGACTTTAACCAAAGCAAAATTATTCTCATCTTTTTTTTTTTTTCTTGATCAATGGCAAGGGTGAAGAGGTAGCAAAGACCATAGAGTTCTTAGACACCACAATTTCCTATACTTTATTTAATACAGGAGATCAACACTCCTGACATTTAAAAAAAAAAAAAAAGCTTGCCAGAGGAAACGTTCAGATGTCACAAGAATCAAAGACACATTTGTACAGGTTCAGTTGTTACAGTACAAAGTGTTTTGATCTTCTTGGTCACTTTTTGCAGTCAAGGGGAACAACTAGAAAGAGTGCTCTTCACTGCTTCGAAAATCACTGCCTGCCTTTCCTTGTGGATTTACATTTTCAAGCTGAAACAGAAAACCATTAAGGTTTCACCTAGCCTCTTGGATGCCCATATAACAGAATCCTTAACTTCAGCCTTCTGTACCAGCCATCTGTGGAAGTCACCAGTGGCCTCAAGTAGAAACGCTGTGCGCAGAATTCACACTAAAAAATAGCATACGTACATAACTGGAAATGTGCGTACACACACAAAAATTCAGATGTATAAAAACTGCGCATAGGCAAAGTTCCATGCACTTCGCCTTTATAAATCCCAAACAAGGTGAATTTTAACGTATGTGCACACACCTTCAGCCCCACCCCAGCTCCTCAAAGAATTTTGCATATTTGAATATGAAAATCAATATAAATAGCCCCTTCCATTCAGAGTTTTGTTAAAAGACAATGGCAAAAGCACATGTCAAAAAGAAGAATTTCGGCAAATGTGAAATGGAGGTCCTGCTCAGTGAAGTGGAAGCAAGGAAAAACACTATTTGGTGACTTAAGCATGGGTATAAACAAAAAAAGGAAAATGGTAGAGTGCTACAGCATGGCAGAAGCACTCAAAAGTTCAAGTTCAAAAAGTCACACAATGCCCAAAATAAAAAAGATGTATTCAGATATCAAAGTCGATGTGAAAAGGTGAGTCACAGCCCACCATGTGAAAAAATAAAAGCTTATATCAAGCAAAAGTGAGCAGAAACGTGCGTATGCATGGTGTGAGGCTGATGTGAAAATGTGAGCGGATTTACACCAAGTTTAGTTTTTATACATCTCAAAGTGAGCATGGAAACGGGGGTATGCAACATTTTTGTGCTGACACACCATTTATACACTGCCATGGAATGAATTAATGACACCCCTACGAGAATGATAGGGATCAGGAGATAAAAACGTTATATAGCAAGGGCCATAAGCCAAGACAAACTAATGTGTCTCATGCTCACAGTGCCAGTGTCATTCCATTTTTTGATACCTTATTACATTTTTCTGCCATAAATGTTAACAGAATGTTACGCTAAATGTTGCAGACAGCTGACAGATCTCTGTTCCTACCAGATTTTGCTGCCTTCGCAGACAGAAATGTAGAAACGTATAAGGCCAAAATTAAAAGTGAAAAATAAACAGTTCTAAACAGGTGGAAATATATACAGGTATTTGGGGTTAATACTTTTTAAAGATATTTTAAAAACATTTGTGAACTATGATTGAAATATCTTATCTTTTAAGTATGGAAAGACTGCCAGATGTGCTTGTCAAATTTTTCTGTTCATACTCAAGTACATTTTTAATGCTATTTTATTTGAAATCCAAAAATGTGCATTTGTTATGACATCTATGGTCCAATCCAATTTAAATTACATGAACATGAGGAGCCCTCCAATTACGTGGCCTGATTTTCCACAAACCAAGCCTAAACCAAAATTAGTACATTTTCATAAACTGGACAATTGTTTAATTCAGAAGCAGATAGTTTGATTCCAAAATACAAGAAAGAGACGTGTTATTATTAAAATACAGTCATGTGCAGATTTACAACTTGCCGGGGGCCATAAGGAAACAATATGGTAATAAGGAAACCAGCTCCTACAAGCCATAAAGACAGTATGCCTTTAATTTACCACATACAGTACTTAAGGCAGCACTGGCGACAATTTTATTTATTTATTTTTTTTAACTGATGATGGTTGTCCCCCATGAAGAATTGATTGATCACTGAGAGGCACAGACATATGGATGTCATTGTGGAAGGTGTGATATAATAATCTATCACTAATATAAAGCAGCCACACAAGAGCCACGAATTGTCTTCATGAAGTTCTGGGAGCACAGCTGTGCAGCACTTCCGATCTACTGCGCAGCAGGGAAAGTGAACGGCATGAGAACGACTGCATGGCAGTTCAGAAGTACTGGGCAATAAGCTGCCGGCCAACAAATGATACACTCTGCACAGAAGCAGTAAGAGAAGCGGTGGTGGAGCTGCAGAGGTAGCAGTCTCCTGGCTGTCTGCCTTCCTGTATGCTTAAAGGTCAAGCTTTGCAGCATTTATTTGTCTTTTTTGTTGCAGATTGTTCACATTTTTTTTCTTCCATCAAGAAGGTAGAAACATACTGTAAACAGTAATAAAACTTTTGTTGTTATTTCACCGAGTCTCAAATGTTTTGTAACTACTGGAGGGCTGTTTAAGGTTTGTTTTTATCAGCACTGCTCCAGGTTGCCAATTCTTACACATTCCGCCCGCACCACCATGTTACAAGGACACACCATGAAGTCGCCATGACTTGAAGACCGATTTGTGCTTCCATACTAGCAGTTAAAAGTATGCGTACTGGTGACCTGCACCAGACCATCACAGCCTTAATTGCAAAGACCTGTACACTTTGTGACGGAAACACATCCAAATGGCTGGTCCTAAATAAAGCCATAAGTTGGAGCAGAAATATAATTATTTAAATGTCAGAATTGCAATAACACAAATGGCACAAAGGTTGACTGACAAAAGGCAACTAAAATTAAACAATCTATGCAAGATTTTCAAGTAATAAACTGGAAGCTGTACATTTAAAATGCAATGCTCAAAATATTACATATTGTTGAAAGTTTATAATTAAATTGAGAACAGATAAACTAGAAGAAAATTCACAAAAATGCTGCAAATGGACCTTTTGTTCAACACATATTTTTGCTGTACACATTTTTAAAACCTAGTATAACAGATACTTTATTTTCTGTGTACAAATGTACCAACAATCATGATGAAGATAATAGCAAATTGGAAAATCATAATTATAAAAGCCCAAATCCCAGAGTAGAATTTTGTAACACATCATATTTTACTGCCACAAGGTATATTAACTTTTTCAGGGCTAATGTTGACTTTTTTCAAAAGAAGGAGTTGATGATGCTAATCAACTGTAAACTGTCACAAAACCAACCATTAGGTTGGGCTCTCGTTGCTAGAAAGAAAGTTAGATTCATTGGTTTGACCGAGATTCCCTGCGCGGTCGTGAGTACGGCAAAAATGGCACTGACATCTGGCGAGAGATCAAATCGAATGCGAAAAGCAAAATAGTCCGTGGATGATGCTTTGCCTATTATCTCTGAATTGGACTCTGACTGGTCTGACTCAGATTTCGATACAAATGATTGAAAACAAATGTGAGCTTTCAGCTGCAGCTGATCGGTCCCAAGCTAATTGTGCAGCTGACAATGTTCGGCAGGGAGGACTGCCACTTAATGATAAGAGGTAGAAACCAGATTGTAATGTGCTAAGATCGTGACCGCTGCTGCTGTCCCAGCCACGTGAAGATAGCCTGGCAGCAAACTTGACAAACTGGCACCCACAGCATGCAACAACAGAAGTTTTATGTTGATTTCTGTGTGAAAGCGTAATTTTTTGGAAAAAATATTTAGCCCTCAAAGAGTTAACATATGATCCACCATTGGAAAGCCCAATGTGTCACATTAAAGAAAAATACTGAAAGCAAAAGAACAGAGGCTGAAAAAAACAACAGACAATGCAGAATGAATGCCTCAAATAGGGACAGTATATAGGAAGTACATCAAAAACGTTACAATCAAAGATGTAGGATTTAGGAATACATGCAATGAATATGCTGTATAATGTCCTCAAATTCCACTATGAAAAATGCTGATGAAATTAAAAATGATCCTCTCCAAACAGAAAATGGTGCAAATGGAAGCACAGGATTATTTAATAAGTTCCAAACTGTGAGAGAGCATTGGCTCAAATACCAGGTGCATAAAGCTGCATGACCTGAGCCCCCTGACAAGAAGGCCCCAAGTCACAGCAACCAATACCCAAAGTGGTGATAGCCGCTAGAAGCCAAAATGGCACTGTGGTAACTTCAAAGCGCAACAGTAAATTAAAACAACAGGTCAAGTAACAAAATGAGAGAGAAAAACAAAAGAGAAATCCAAATCTGTATCACTTAAAACCCCAGATAATGCTAAGAGGTACTATAAACAAGAACAACGATCTAAACATAGAAAAAACTCACAAAGGGCTACAAGTCTTGACAATTTAGAGATGTGTACTGTATATTGACAATGTATTTCCATCCTTTAAACTTCCGTAAGTACAAAAATACAGCATGTGTATCAGACTCAGTTGTGATCTAAATGTGTGGTTACCAGTGGCAGGAATAAAGCTGTTCTTCTTTTCTAAGATTACAGATCAAGTTATTTAAATACAATGAAGCAAGTATAACTGGAAAAAAGACAGCATTATACAGTATACCGTTTGTTCAGTTTTATTATGTACAGTATTTTACAAAGGTTTAAACCCACTTTTTTAATACACTTCTTTAAGGTTAATAATTATAGAAAAATATGCATTTTGTCTTTAAACATGCCCATTTTTTGTTTAATTGTCCTATTTTGACTTTACAAATAAAAAGTATAACAGAGAAAGAATGCTTGAAGAACATATAATTGACAAATTAGTGTTGCTTTGGAAAAGAATTGTTTCTTTAGACATATAGTAAAAAGTTCTTTGAGAACTGTACAGCTGTCCCAGTGATTCTTATTGAAAGGTTAATACTTTAGGAAGTAGATCATAAAAAAGAACTGTCACATACAATACATTCCATAAAAATAAAATGGCAATATTTAAAAATATATATGCATGATTAAGTAATGTACAAAGTAGTAGATTCATTATATATACTATATTCATATTATGTGTATGGGTAAAAGTATATGTAATAATGAGGATTTGAGTCTCATTCAAGGTTCGTTTCTGTCTTGTCAGGAGAGGCTTTGGCTCCCTGTAACCCTGAATCTGAAAATATATTCCTGGATAGACGAGTACGTTGTGTCGGTCTTTAGAACACAAACATACACACACACTGTAATCAAATGCTAGCACAATTACCAGTACAGCAGAATGCTAAAGCCTTTTTTTGCTCTTTGCAATTTCAGTTTCCATCATCTGTGCAAACAACGGCAATAAAAGTTATGCAAAAGAAAGCAACTGTTTTCTTCTGATGAGTGCATTCACAAATATGAATTACTATTTATTAATATTTTTAAAACAGTATATTTTTTCAAAGTCATTTTTAACATAATAATAGCAGCACTGAATCCTTCTTAAACACGAAAGGCAATACTCATTTTGAGTTAAACTATTCACTTCAACTGGTCAGAGTCAGTTAATTTTTGTTTAGGTTTATATTCTGTAAGACTTGGGTCATTTGATTATATTGCAAGCATATATGAGCTTACAATTAGAGAAGGAATGCCTATTAAGGTTAATCAAGCACATTTCTTTGTGTAAGGTGTCCCGTAATAGAGATCACCATATAATTCAGTATCTAATACAGATTCCAGATAGTGCTATAACTTCAAATCTGTCACTAAGGGAAAAAAGACACAAAAAGCAAAAGGGGGGAAATGCATCACTTTTTTCTGTAAAATAAACTTACTCAGCACTATGCACACTTTGACCTCAACTATATTACTATAAATATTCACTTAAATATATGGCTCTCTAAAACAGTGCTAAACAAAGCTGACTATTACATCCTTAGGTTGTTATTTCAACACCTGTAACAAGACATCCATCATTCCTTTTAGCCTGTAGACGTAAAAACCAATTGTATTAAGTAAATCAGCTTACTGGTACATTCTGGAAATGTGTATTTTATAGTAAATCACTCTGGAGTCCTAAATATTCCAAACTTAATTGTTAAACCTCATTTAACACATTAATAATCCTATATCCTGTACTGCATATTCAGCCTAGAGTATGCTTACAATTACCTAAAAGAGGAAAAGAAAAACCTTCCAGCAGAAGTTTTTGCTTTCATATTAACATTAAATTTCTTTAAGCGTACAGATCAATAGCTGCTTTTATATACACAAGCCAGCACAAGTATTTACCAGTAAACTACGAGCTAAATTGCATTTGCCAACAAACCTGAGACAAGAATCCAAGGAGGCTCATCCCAAATCCGTAACTTTGTGGCTATTCAAGGTTTTGATATGGAAAATGGCTGGTTCAAGTGCATAACCGCACATAAGATTTACAGACATTGATATGTGTAAATCTAGATTGATAGGAACAATTATAAATGAAACTCTACAACTAGCTTAGTCATTTAATAAATTTGTGTGTGCTTGTTTTCTAAGGAAGTGACAGGAAACTGAATAGTTTCTGAAATATAACAGCTGGACTACCTGTAAGGAAAACTTGTGATCAAACTAAAAACAGTGGGAATTCATGGTGCAGCAAGCAAGTGGGTATTAAACTGGTTCAAGTGCGGGAAGAAAAGGATTATGGTGAGGAAAACATTTTCAGAAATAGGTGATGCAAAAAGTGGTGTCCTTCAGAGATCGGTGCGGATACTGCTGCTCTTTTTAACATATAAAAATGATCAGAACAAGAATATAATCAAACTGGTTAGGTTTGCAGATGATACCACACTAGGCAGAAGGACAGCTAAATTGTTGCAGAGGGAACTGGACAGCATAGAGGCTTGGGCAGATTTGTGGTACACAAAGTTTAAATAAGTAAACATGAGGTATTACATATGCATAGGAAGTAGAAATGCAGAAATGTTAGATCCAAATAGGCAAGGGGAGGTATAAAACTTGAAAGCACCCTTTATGAGAATGATTTAGGAGTTGGGGTGGATTCATCATTCACTATCCATATCAAGACTAATAGGATGTTAGTTATATATAGTGATGTGTGGAGTACAAGTCAGGAGCGACAATGCTTAAGTTATACAAGTCACTTGGAGGCCTCATCTGCACTACTGTGTACAGTTGTGCAGACAAAAGTGTGCTTTCTTGTCGAAGTTCCTGACCGTTCCTCTTACATTTTAAGCCAAAAGATTTGCGAGTACGTGCAGTAAAGCCTGGATTAATAATTTATTCCAACAGCTGGAGGGGATAGAACACCACCCAGCTCGCCAAGGATGGCTTCATACACTTCAAAGTGAGCCACAAGTACAACTTTGTGGACCCCGAAACTGGCTCCCACACACAAACTATCGAAAGACTGTGGGGGTTGGCAAAGTGGAGAAACAAGAGACACAGAGGAACTGCTCGCCACAATTTGGAGTCTTACCACGTAGAATTCATACCGCAAAACATTCACTCCAATGGAGATATGTTCACAGACATGTTAAAATGTAGAAAAGGGTTCTGGCCACCAGAAAGCCAAATGGAGTAAGTTTTCTGTCTTTAGTTCTTTTGTCGAAATAAAAGACTATTCCCCTCACTATTTCATTGTTTTTCTTTTTCTCTCACTTCAAATACAGAGTTTGGAAGTGAGGAAGGCATGCCTGCAAATTCCGACACACCGGGTGAAGCCCCACCGATTTGCGTCACGATAATACGATTTGTGTCACAATAACAGAAAAGTACCACTTTTTCTTCACACAATGAACCATAGTGACTTTAGAGACCCTTAAATCTGACTTTTGGAAAAACTACTTTGGACAACCTAGGACTGAGGTGAATAGGATGGACAAACTTGTTGGGCTGAATGTCCTGTTCTTGTCACCATTATTCTAATGTTCAGTCTGGACGCTACAATATGTGATTCCTATGTGTGAAAGAAACTACTGGAAAATGTTCTAAATAATTTGTTTTTGGATAACAGGCATAAAGTACGAGAACCTCTTTTTAAAATAATGTGACTAAAATATAAAGTAATAGGAGAGAATGCAAGAAAATATCTAATTCATTTTCTAAAATAAATTAGGGAAGTATCTATTTCACAGAATATATTATACACATACAAGCAAACTCTCATTTACACTAAAAAATTAATAACTTAAGATGTTGGATGAAAATAGACAGTCTTCTAAAAGCACAACCTGTATCAAGACATAAAGCAGTCATAAATAAACATACTCACTGTCCCATTTGGTAATAGTGAATGCTACAATAATAAAAGAGTTTTGACGAAATGGAAGAGAGGACACAAGAATATGCATATAGTAAAATGGATAACATTTTGATTGGAAAACAAATATATACAGTTATAAAGAGTACTAACCAGTCATACATATTTATGATTGTTCCACAAACAGTACCTTTTCTTTAGGGAATTTAAGGATAATACTGGAGGCGAATGGACAAACAATGTAAAACAATACAGATTACACAAGCAGATAAAAACTAACATAGATGAAATGCAAAACTTGATATAAGCATCAATACAAAATGAACATGTGTTTAATAGTTCATATGGTATATTAACTTGTCTAGCATAGTACACCACTAGAATTCTTTTTTATTTCGTGGTGAAGTATTATAAAAACAAAATAATTATTTAACTTTTCACAGTTCACTTGACACTGGTTCAGACAAATTGTGTTCCTGATTATATTTCACTTCTGATTAACATTAAGAAAATAATTTGGAAACTATCTTATGGCCATCACAGTAATACAAAACACATGAAAAATGTAATGTTTGACCAAGCTAAAAATGATATTACATTTTCAGAGCTTAAAAAGAAATTAATAAAAGCATTTGTTAGAACTGAGAAAGTGACATTTTTTATGTCTGGTTATTTTTTTTTTTACTTCAACACTGTTATCAAACTTCAAATGTTTTCTCATAATCAAAAAATTGCTTAGTTTGTTATAATAATGACAACAACTAATATAGGCTTTGTCATGTTAAAATAATGCAACATGATTACAGTATATATTATTTAGTATATTTATAAATGACTGGTATGTCTTTTCTCAGTTTCAACTAAAATAAATATATGAATGACCAAAACTAACCTGACCAACACTTCACAGTAACGATGTTTTGCTACTGCATAAGCAAAAGCAAACATTAAACACAGATCTAAAACCAGATAATATGTCATGTATGACATGAGAAACAGACTAGGAGACTGACATAGACTGTCACTGCGGTCTGTATCCACTGAGCTGTGGCATGTAACTCATCTTTTCACTGCTCTCTAGGTCCATGTGCATGCCAGGGCTTGTACTACTGTCTACATGCAAAATGTCACTATCATTTGAGCTTGGTAAACCTCCGTCCTCAGTGGAACAAAATTTAAATGAATCAGAACTTTGACCTGCAATCTCTATTTGATGCAGCTTAAGTAGACTGTCTTCGTTGATGGGTTTAGGTCTTTTAAAATAGGATCCTTTCTGTTTTCTGGTATCTTGATCAATACTTTGTGGCAGATGCTCTCCGTTCTCTGTATTGATATTTCCATAGGAGTGCTGCTCTTCTGGCCTTTCTTCTGAGTCAAGCAAGGGTTGTGTAGACTCTGATCTTGAGAAAACTGTAGAAGAGGGTAAATGTCCCTGGCCCCTATAATTGCTTGGTACAACAGTGGAATACTGCACTGTACTTGATGTTGTTTGTGCCGAATCCCCTTCGTCACTGTCAGAAACACTCTGTCGAGGTGATGACATGCAAGATGATCCTCCAATTCCACTGCTGTGCTCATCAGATGTATACTTGCCTTTCTTCAACGAATCTTTGTTATACTCATCAGTAAATGACTTACTGTCACATAATCCTATTTCAATTACACTGAAGTTTGTAATGCTACCCTCTGGACAGACTGGTTCCTTAGGACTGACGTTACTCTGAAAAGAATGAAAATAAAGGCCATATTTTGTAAGTCCGTTTATCAACGTTTAGAACAGAGGCATTCTGCTACCTTTTAACCAACATACAGTAAATGCGACATAGTGTATTTTAATTAAAACATCAATCAATTTCTTTTCATTTCATTAAAAATTATCAATAGGGAGAAAAATATTTTACCTCAGATGGACTGTTTGGTAGCCAGTTTGCAATTGTGCTATTCCAGGGATCAGGTACTTGCGGCCAAACGTGTTTCTTAATCCTTTAAACAAAATTAAATTAAAAAAGTATATTTAGACAATAGTTTCCTTGCAGTTTAAACCCCTGTATGAACCCTGCAACATAACTTTACAGTAATGTTAAAAGTACATTATTACACAGAAATAAATTATACTCCTCTAAATATACAATACTGGAACTCATCTGAATACAAATGCTTAAGATTATTATACAGTATTATTAAATAACAGAAAAAAAAACAATTAAACAAAACTCATTTGGTGTTGCATATGCTTGTATCAAATTGAAAATTTCATCTTTAAAATTAAATAATTTGTGACAAAGATACTAGTAACAAACTGCAAGCAAGCAATTGTATTCAAGCAAAACAAAGAAGCAGTGTAATTTTATATTAAGCAGCACTGTATTATAATTCTAAATAGTTTGTGAAAATCATAAAATGGTAATTATATCTTACACGGTATTAATGTGATGACATTCAAGAACTGATACATTAAGCACAAAAATAAAATCCCACTACACAAAATCTCCAGGAAGCCAAAATCCCAACAAAGGCAATAACCCAATGTCATACAGCTGGTCCTCAGTCCAGAAAAAAGGTGGCTGTTTTAAAAAAAATAAGTATTTAATTGGCCGGCTTGTTCTCCATGGGTGTGGGTGTGGGTGTGCGCGTTCAGGCAGATCCAGGGAGTTGGTGGAGTGATTGGGGCAAGGCGCACCTGCATGTGAGGGTGCAGTCTGTCTCAATTGCTTCCTCAGCTTCATGCAGTGCAAGATTGAGACACTGCACCCATGGAGGCATATAAGAAAGAGCCAGGATGTCAAAAAGGAGGACATAACAAAAATGAAGGAAAGGAGGCTGAAGTAGAGAGTGAAGCAGGCAGGAAATTAGAAAGAGCTGGTGCAGCAGTGACAAGGCACACAGCCCGGAGGATGAGGGCACCAAGGAGGCAGTGTGCGGCTGTCATTTGGGGTTGATTGTGATGGGAGCAAACTAAAAACAGCTACAGCAACCAGGAGGAGTGTGGCTTTGCTTAAATCCGGGAAGGCAGTGGGAGTCGATGACAGAAGTTTGGACACTGCGCCTTTCCTTTGTCCATGGGATGGAAGGCCCTGAGCCTAGGTCCGGATTGGAAGCACTACTAACAGGGCCTGGAAGTTGCAGGTATCTGGACCTGGTGACTGTATAAGAAGGAAAGCGGAGTCTGTTGGATAGGCGGCTCCTCAGATGCAAGGTCTGGAGGGATAAGCTGAGGAAAAAGCAGTTTTTAAACAGACTGCACTAGGACATGTGTCTTAAGAGACTGTTTCCTGTACTTTTTGTTTTAACCTTGGTTTTAAGGGTTTTCGGTTTAGTCATTTGGCTTTTAACCCTCACAGCTCACCCGTTTTTATGGATTACTTATTTATTACTTATTTATTTAAAGATTTTTGCACTGCACTTTTGAACACTGTGGTTTTGGTTTATTTATGATAAAAGCACTTGGCATTATTATGCACCTACCCCTTGCTTCTGCCAACTCATTTGGTTACATTATTGACTGTGTCGGGTTCAAGAGGCTTTTGAAGGAAACCGGTAGCATGGAGCTGACTCACACCGTCAAACTCAAGTAATACACTTTTGAAAAACATTTTCCTTCTTTTTCTTTAATGTTCAAAAAGCTGACATCTTTTAACTGGTAAATCAGCTAACAAAATGAAGTGAATGCCTGAACATTCATTTTAATATTTAGTACTCTAAGAGACCTTTCCTATTAACTTTGAGGGCTTACAGTAATACAGTCAGGCAGTCCAGCATTAGCTAAATTTAAAATATTAAAATAAGTGCTTAAAGAAAGGGCATTGTATCCTTAGTTATCACAGATGGCAGCCATGTATGACATTTTCTTTCATTTGTTTTTCTCTTCATACAGACTCAAGGGAATTTTGTAATATGTATCACATTCATAATTTTAATTTCTGTATTATTATTTCGGAAAAACGTATTTGGATTAAAAATATTACTCAGCAGATCTGCTTATTCACTGAGTACCGAAACATCTAAACAAATAACATTCATTTAAAATAATGCATTTATTATGAAGGTACAATTGTTATTTAAATAAAGAGAATACTTACATTTCACGCTTGTTAAAACAGAAGAGCATTCCAATGACGACAATGAAAATAAAGCATAAGCACACAGGCACAACTATTGCTTCAATTTCCCCTGGAGCTGAAAGAATTAAACATAAATCGTGTAACTGAAAATTTGAACATTCTGGTGCTATATTTTGAACACATTACTTTAAAAATGCTTTTTTTTCATAAATTCTTTCAATACATTTCAAATTAAAACATGAGTATTAGTTTACATTACAATTAAAACAATTAAGATTTTTAAAGAGGCAAATAGTAATAAAAACATGATATTTGTTTAATCTCTAAAAGCATACCATGTATAAATACTTCATCAACTACCTTACACTTTACATATGCACTTGTGAGGCCTTTATCTGAAATACAGGGTAGATGTTTGGTTACAAGATTACAAAAAAATAATACTGTCAATGCTTAAAAAAAGTCCAGAGAACTACTAGACATATTAGGGAGCAGCTGAAAAGGAACTACAAGGAAAGATTGAATCTTTTTATTTTAAGCAAATAGAAATTAAAAGGTAAGACATGATTGAAAAGGTTGTTCTGAACAAGGGGGGCACAAAAAAAAAAAAACTGCTGGGCAACTAATTTTATATGCATTTGGGCAACAACTTCAGATAAAATTTTGGCTTTGGTAAATGAATATTAGGGACAAAAAAACGGTTAAGTGTGGTTTTGACTGTGATAACACCTTGACTATGATTTTTAGCTAATAGGTCAATTTGGATAAAATATTATATGTAAAGCTTGCATACATCACATCTTTAGCTGTATAGATATTATTCTTCAGTGATAAGGACTAAAAGCATCTGAGAAAAGTTGGTGTACATTGTTACAGTTTAAAAAATGCAGATGTCACCTAAACATTATTAAATAAGCAAACAATTAAAGGATGTTGATACAGATTAAAAACCAATACTTCACATGATAAACACATACAGATAACACTCACCATATTTGAGCGTTGTAAATGTAAATTGTGAGCCGTTCGTTCCCCCCGCATAAGTTGATGCCATTACATGGATAATATACATAGTATTACTTGACAACGAATTTAAAGTGACTTTTCGGTCATGAGGTCCAACAGTAATTGCTATAATAATAAAAAAAAAAAAATTAAAATAAATACTCTAGTAAATCACTAACAAGATGTTCATTGACTGTAATTCTAGAAATCAGAATTTGAAAATTACATTTATGGCTGTATTTGGAAAATATCAATATCTTCTACCACAAAGCTGCTATGTGTTGCATTCTAGTATGAAATTATATCTCCACAAATTAATTACTGACATTCTAGATGATTCTCTTACATTTTTCATTTTCTTCAGCAGCTTTGTAAAAAACAGTATAGTTTTTTATGAATCCATTCAACTTATCCACAGAAATCAATTCCCATTCCAGTTCCACACTGTTCTTTTCCCTTTTACTTTTAATAATTGAAGGACCAACTTTAGGACCTAGAGCAAAGATGAAAAAAAATATGAATGAGTAAAACATACAAGTGCATTCTATGGAAAGTATAGCAGAAAATGTTTGTAGAGAATACAGGACTACAGCTTGCAAAGTCAAAGTTACTGTTAAATTTATGGATGAAATACACTCTTTACTTTATGACTGATGTAGTTTGGTCGTCAGACATGTCTGGATATCACAGTGAAAATACATTTTAATTTGTTTCAGCAAAAATTAAAATTAACCCATACTTGCTTTAAATGCTTAAATTGTGTGATTAAACTGTCCTTTTAATGGAGTGAACACATTTCTGGTCATTCTGCATCACACATTTGTCCTTTTCTTTTCTTTAAACAGATATTCTTATTTATTTTTACAAAAAAAGTTTCCTTAAGAGTTGAATTTGGGTTTTATGAATGGATCAAATATTCAGTTTTGGTCTAAAGCACTCCTGTATCTTTTAATTTGTGTTTAACACATTATGCATTTTGGTGTTACAAGTCTGTTTACATCTTCTGAAGAAAAAGATTAAATGGATTTGGTTGTTTGCTAGATGAAACTGCTAGTAATAAACCATCAAAACCTACAATCAATACTTTAAAATAAGGCTGACTTGCTCAAATCTAGCCACTTATTTATATTAATTAAGACTGTACAGGTCATTCTTTGTGAATAGCAAACCTGAAAAGAACATGAAAGATGGGACCAAAACAGGGCAGACAAAGGACATAAAATCTGAAAGGTATATAAAAAATACTGGTAACTTTTTTTGGATGTCAATACTGATCACATATATTTTTTATTCTTTTTTTGGCTTTAATTACTATATTTTCCCCCTTGAACAAAGGTTTTGTTTTATTGTAAGTTTGGGTATAACACATACATAAGCAAAAAACTATTTGGTGCTAAGGAAACTAAAAGGTTGTTTCTTAATATGGATTTATTTTTTTGGTACTGTTATATCCTAGTTGCCAAAAAGCAACATATTGAATTACTCAATGTATAAACAGATTATTAGAAAAAGAAAAACTGATTTAAGAAATTGCACAGAAGATTGATGGAATATAAGACAGCTTTTTAATCACAAAAGAAAGAGATTTTTGCATACACCTTTCATTTTAAAGGAATAGTGCCATTAATTCTTAGCAATATTACTACTAAATCATGCTTGTAATTTTATAATTGTAATATGGTTGGAATTTACTAAAAATATGATGCAATTTTCATCTATTACATAGTTTTTTATATTATGTACTGTAACTGAAAGACCTTAGAGAGCATCAGGGTTTTAAGGTGGCAACATGTAAGCTCTGTTTAAGGCAGCAAAGACATTTTTGTTAAATGCACAAAAAACAAAGTATAGAACAGCCAGCCCTTAACATTAGACATTTTTTTTCCCCAAGGAAGCACTGTCCTCAATGGGAATAGGGTGCACAATAAATGCTGACCTCTGCTTTACTTATGTTTTATACACTATATGGTTCTGGTGGAAGGGATGGAGCCTTAAGCTGTAGGAGATAACTGACATCAAAATTGCCTGCCATATCCTCCTCCAGTCTAGGGGAAACAAAACTGTGCTTCACTCTTATACTTTGCCATATTCCCTCATATTTCTTATTTGCTGGAGACCAGTCACTCCCTTAGCTTGCATAAGTTAGAGTGCAGTGCAGTGATTTAGTGTTGTGCAGCTCCAGAAGGTGGGATTAGAATGCTGGACTACTCACTTGTTGGAATTCGCATATCTCATGTACATTCATTTTAGGTCATTTGATGACTCAAAATTGAATGGTATGAACAAAAGTGGATGTTTGCAAGACTTGCAATTGTCTGGTAGGTAGGTAGGTAGGTAGGTAGGTAGGTAGGTAGGTAGGTAGGTAGATAGGTAGATAGGTAGATAGGTAGATAGATAGATAGATAGATAGATAGATACTGTCTTTATTAATCCCAAGGGGAAATTCACATAATCCAGCAGCAGTATACTGATACAAAAAACAATATTAAATTAAATAGTAATAAAAATGCATGTAAAAGCAGACAATAACTTTAAGTAATGTAAGCATTTACCCCCCCACGGGTGGAATTGAAGAGTCGCATAGTGTGGGGGAGGGACGATCTCCTCAGTCTGTCAGTGGAGCAGGACGGTGACAAAAGTCTGTCACTGAAGCTACTCCTCTGCCTGGAGATGATACTGTTCAGTGGATGCAGTGGATTCTTCATGATTGACAGGAGTTTGCTTAATGCCTGTCGCTCTGCTACAGATGTTAAACTGTCCAACTTTACTCCTACAATAGAGCCTGCCTTCTTAACAGGTTTGTCCAGGCGTGAGGCGTCCTTCATCTTTATGCTGCCTCCCCAGCACACCACCGCATAGAAGAGGGCACTCGCCACAACCGTCTGGTAGAACATCTGCAGCATCTTATTTTTGTTGGGGAAAAAACTGCTGCTACCAATGAATTTATTAACTGAATAAATTGCCTCAACAATAACTTATTCTATTGATAAAAGCAACCGGCAACAGTGTCCATTTGATGTGTTTCTGGATAAAATGATAGAAAATGCATTATTTTGGAAATGTGTGTGTAACTTGTATTGTATTTTGAGGCACTAGTTTAAAAACTGTAAACTTAAAATAAAACTGCTTACAATTTTCTTGAAAATACTGTTCCTCTGAGAAGCATGGTTTGGAAATTTCCTTATAAACTGGGCACACTGAAATTCTGTAACGAATTCCTGGTTTGAAATCTCCTGCAAGGAAAAATATCTTTGTAAAAAGGTGATTAAAAGGCTGCAAACTGTTAAACAGAAAGTGCTCATTACACAGACTGATTTAGAGAACATAAAGTCAAAAAATTTAGAAGAAGATAAAACTGTACAATACACATAGTTTACATAGGTTTACATAAACAGAAAATACACATTCCTAACTACTTTAACTGTTGCATGAATGTATTAATAAAATCTACATTTTACATTGTATAACAGTTATTGCACTGCACTGTTACTTTTCCCCAGTAATTAGTTTCTCATTTATCAAACTCACTAAGGTGAAATGACATAATTCCTATTATTTCTAATTTTCATTAAGTTCATGGTTGTGCAGTCATCTTCTTGTTTCACAGTTACAGAGTCTAGGCTTCACATACCAACATGTAATGCAATGCCCCATTAGTCTGTGCCACTCAGTCTTACTCCAAGTTTTGAAGGACATGTTAAAACTTTGTATCCTCCATATTCTTACCAACGCTAGTGCACCACGTGTGCAGAACCTCTGAGAAATAAACCTTGCCACTTCGGCTCCTAAGCTTTTTACTTAGTGAGTAATAGTTGCTCAGATGTGAACAATGACAAGTGGATACAACCTAGCTCCAGGTAACCCTAACCTGAGTACACCAGGAAGGGAACAGATGCAAAAATCTGTCCCCGTAATAATTAAGTCTACTTCCATCACAAACCCCTATTTCTGGAAAAACAAACAGCAGTGACATCAGGTGCTCCATAAGTGCTAAAGAATCACTTCTGAGCTCAACAAGATGCTTAAAAACCAGACAGCATCAACAATTTTAAGCTGATTCCTTTTGGAAGTTTGGATGTTTCATCTCTTATAGTAAATGTCTCTAACCTTAGAATTGAAGCCTCCTCCAGCACAACTTCAACTTTGTATGTGCAAACAATTTTCTAAATAATTTCTAGTCAAGTACTATCAATTCTCTATTTCAGAACAGAACAGGAACATCTTTGTCAAGTTCTGTAGCTCTTCTTTTGAAATGCTGTGTTAACTAGAATTTCTCGAAGATGCAGACCTCCATAAAAAAGTTGGGAAATAGAGACCATTCCAAGAAGGACTGCTACTGAAGTTATAATTAGGTGTTCACAGAGATGTACTTTAGTTTTACACGATATTAAAAGGCCTGAACTAATATTAAAAGAAAAAGAATCAAAATGTTTAATTACAAATTTGAAGATACAATACTTTTAAATACAGAAGAAATATTTTTCCAATAACCCTATGAGCATGAGATTTATTAAAACCTATGTTTAAATTAAAGTGAAACACTTAGGTTGGGGAGCATGCACTGGTACTGCACGTTGCCACAACCACCACATGACAAAACAGCTTGGGATCCTGACTGGCAACCCCCCCAGGCAGACACGCTGTCCAGTCCCACCTTCTGGAAATGACCATCTATCTGTCACAGCCAGGTGTTACATGGGCGTCCCCTTGGCCTGATCCAGCCATTTGGGTCCTGAATAATGAGGATCCTGCGAGCCAGATCACCCTCTGAGAATCACACCACATGGCTGTAGTGATAATAATAATAATTAATTTTATTTATAGGGCCCTTTACATTAGCAGTAAATCTCAAAGTGGTAAAATAACTGACGCTCCCTCACCATTCAGGTAATGGGCCTCATTCGGGACTCTGTGAGCAACTGTTTTTTCAATACAAAGTCAAACCAGCGGTACCCAAGGATTCTTCGAAGAAACACAGTACCAAAGGAGTCCAGTCATAGTCTTGGGTCACTGAATAGCATCTATATCTCGCAACCAAATAGCAAAAAAGAAGCACCTGGACTCTAAAGACTTGCACCTTCGTCCTTTTGCATAGCTATCAGGAGTGACAAACACCATTTCCAGCGACCTCATGACCCCCAATCCTCTACCAATCCATTTACTGATCTCATAGGAAGAATCGCCAGAGACATGAATGTTGCTGCTGAGGTAAGTAAACCTCTTGACAAGGTCGAAACTCTCTTTGCAGGCAGATGCACTTGCTGATGGCTTTGGCCAAGAGGTAATTAAAGTCCTGGATCTTGGTTTTTATCCAGGACACTCACAAGCCCATATACTCAGACTCCTTACTCAGTCTCTCGAGAGCCCCGATCAGAGCCTCCATTGACTCCATGAATCTTTCTTCATCAACAGATGTTCCACAGCCACAGGACCCCACAACCTTGTCCAACACCTAGTCCATGCAAGCATTGAACTGAGTAGGAGCAAGAACACACCCCTGACGAACCTCAGAATCAACTGGGAAAAACAAAAAGGTTCTGCTTCCACTCTGCACAGCACACACAGTACCTGTGTACAGGCCAACCATGATATCCAGCAACTTTGAAGGGATTCTGCGAAGATTCAGGATGTCCCAAAGGGCAGCTAGATCAACTGAGTCGAAAGCTTTATGAAAACCGACAAAGGCTGTAAAGAAACTCTGGCAATATTTGTGTTTTCGCTCCATGAGAACCCTCAGTGCCAGGATGCGGTCAATGGTAGACTTATTAGGCATAAAACCAGACTGCTCCGGTTGCTGGTAGGTGAGAAAGTGATCACGGATCCTACTGAGATGACACAAGCAAGGACCTTACCCGGTACCGAGAGCAGTGTTATCCCCCTGTAGTTGCTGCAATCCAGGTGATCACCCTTCCCTTTACAGACAAGGACGACAAGTCCTGTTTTCCAGTCAGTTGGGATGACGCCTGTCTCCCAAATGGAAGCAAAGTTTGTTTGCAATACCAGGAGCACAGCCTGGAGAAGTTCACCACGGACACCACAGACAGCCTTCCCAACCCTCAGCTGGTTCACCACTTGTGTAATATTAATGTGATTGGATAGCTAATAGGAGAATGAGCCTTAAGAACAGTGGACTCAGAGATATCCATCGTCCTAGTTGGAGGATCAGCTTTAAACAGCTACTCAAAGTAGCCAGCCCAATGGGTCACAACTGCAGTGTCATCCACAAGGACCGTTCCTTCAGCCGCACTGACTGCGACTCTCCAAGTAACAGATTTGGATGTGCATAATGCTTTGATTCCACTGTAAGCAGGACATGGGTCACTAGACCATAGAAGGTGTGTCACTTGCTCACAGATTTCTCTAATAAAACGCTGCCCTATCTGCCCTCAGAGCCCTTTCAACTGTCAGTCCCCGGTACAGACTGGAGTTTCCATCAAGCCGTGCACTGCGACTCCTCTCGATGATATCTAGAGTGCCCTGCAAGATGAAACACCTCCCTTCTGTGAACACTGGTAACACCAACACAGCCCTCAGCAACCTTCAGTGTCTTGTCAGAGAAGGTCTCCCACATCACATTAGGATCAGCAGCCGCACCCAAGTCTGCAAGTTCCTCACACAACTACGTGCAAACTTGTTAGAAACAGCCTGATCTTGGAGTCTGGCTGGGTCCAGCCCCATTTTCCTAGTAGGTGGTAGCCTACTGGACCTATGCTGGATCTTCAGAGTAGCAACAACAAGTCTGTGGTCAGAATTCACAAACTAGGCACTTCTGTAGACCCTGCAGTTTTGTATGAGCCTCTAGTGTCTGCCCACAAGGATGTGATCGATTTCCTTCAACACATTACCAGTATTGGAGTACCAAGTCCAATGATGCGGCTCAGGGCACTGGAACTAGGATCCAGCAATCCGCATCCCCTGACCTTTTGCAAAGTCAAGGAACATGAAGTCACTTTAACCACGGTCGCCAGACCCATTGGGACTGACACAATTTTCATAGCCAGCCCTGTCAGTGGTCACATTGAAGTCACCCATGACCAGAGGAGTGTCACCTGAAAGGCACCCATCAATCACTGAATGAAGTTGAGAATAAAATGTCTCCCTCACTGTGGTTGGAACATACACTGAGACAACAGACAAGGCACACCTTGAGTCTCATAATAAGCTCATTGAAAGGAATGATATCGGACTCTATCAGAAAGAGCTAATATGCCACAGCAACAGCTTTTCCTTGAGTATGACAGCTATCAGAGCAACCAGACAAATAAAAGATGTACCCACATACGGAGATCTGGCCAGTCCTAGGTCTGCACATCTCAGAAAGTGGCGCCACTGAAGTTTACGAAGCTCCTCCAAAAGCAGAGGAAAATGATCATCATGCCAGAGAGACAAGATGTTCCAAGCGCCTAACCAGATAGGCCGCCTCAAATCGGGACCAGAGTGCTGCTGTGCAGTGGGCAATACCTCAGCACCACACCAGTTCTGATGCCGAACAGGCCTGACCCCATTGGTTCTTCGGGGATGGGGCTCCCGAGGGCTTTCCCTCATTCTCTTCATAATGCGAGCAGCCTCCCTATGGGCAGCTGCATCAGAGCTATTCTCATGGGGAGCAGAAAGGAGGTGAGCAAGTGATCACAGATCCTATCTGCTGTGTGAAGTAATTTTTACGGTAGCTGGAGTGCCAATCCTGACACCAACCCCCATGATTTCCCTGCAAGTTGGTGGACTACTTGCAGGGCTGGATGCAGTTTAACATCATACCCAGGACATAAAAAACTCCCCCACTAAAACACATTAAAATATTTCCTTTTTAAACAAGACAGAACACATAAACATGACAGAACACAACACTGATATATTATGGAAGCTATCGGCTTATTCATGAGGTGTGCAGCAAAAGTATACATTAAAATGTGCAATGTGCTCATTTACCTTTCAGGATAGTTTGTAGTGAAGATTTATTTTCATACTGCCAAGATACCAAGGAACATCCCTTTTCAGAGACAACACACCAATCCACAACAAAGTAAGTTACTCGGGCAGTATTGGCCTTCCATTTGACATGCATCTGTCCATCAAGAGAATAGGGTACTATGCTTTCCACAGGAGAAGATTCTATTGAAACAGTGAGAAATATATTCAAAGAGAAAATTTAAGTAACTATCATGTAAACATTTTCCAAAAAGGTAATAAATAAATAAAAATCTCAAGAGGTATACCAGATTTCAAAATGGTTATCAAGTAAATGATGCTTTCAAATATAGACACCCTTAAAAACTGAATATACACACCCTTAAAAACTGAATAAACAACTCATATTTTAGTAGTGTGTTTCAAGAGTTTTTAATATTCATTTATCTAGCCATTTTCTAATAGATTCTAATTCATGGCTAAATCAAAAGGAGACAATTTCAAGACTCTCATTTAATGACTAGCTACAGTAGTACATATATAAAAAGAGATTCAGATTAAGGACTACTAATTCAGAGCTACTACATTAACATAATTTTACATTTTATCAATGACAAAAGGTGGTACCATGCATCCACTATTTTTATTGTGTAATATATAAAGTTGAATGTATGCTTTTGTGGCTTTGTGTCTGTCTGATATACAATTCCATGCTACTGATCCTATATCTGCCATACTTTGCACAGGCTCCCCATTTGTGAAGGGAAGACCATAAGCTATGCTTCATTTTGCAATTTGTCCACTTGGGGAAATTTGTGTAGTGACAATACATATTAGGGAAGTGCACCCAGAAGGTATTTCTGGAACTTAATACAGATATGCAAAGTTGCTTCCCACAGTGGGTTTAGTCAGTTAAGTTTTATTTTGGGACCAACATTTTTCTGCTGGGGTGAATTTATTTAGTGACCATACCTGCACGTAGCACTGTGTATGCCTACTTGTCTTTATTTGAAAAAGAAAAGAAAAAAATATAACTATTGAAAAGTATTCAGCAGGTACCATAAGGTATCAAATACTTTTTATATTAATTTGACCAGCTTTAAAGTACCACTATGTTTACTGTGGGATAACTGCACAAATCATTAATAAAAAAAATCAAGTAGAGCAGTAGAGTTTATGAAGATCTTTTATCAGAATTTGTATATTTCTAACCAAAATTAAAGTGCCAGAATTTACCTACCTTTAACAGACCCCAGAAAAAAAAATTATGGACAATCAACTTTACAAAATTTATGAGGTAATCAAATACTGCTTATCATTTTTATGAGTGTTTGCATAGAAGGTGAAAAGCACCTACTGAAAAGGCCATGCCTGCCTCAGTGTGTCTGTCTATATGTTATTATTAAACAATTTGGCTCCCCATTGACTGATTTTGCTGAAACTTGGCATACTATTCTGTCAAGAAATTGGTTGTGCAGTTTAATTTTTATTGAAATATCTTAAATAAATTACGCTGTACCCATTTTTTCATTGACAGGCATTGGCAGATTTGTCAGCTTATCTATCTTAAAACAAAGAAACGTTCTGTGTGACTTCAACTATGAATTTTAGGTTACTGTTTCAATGTTTAATGACAGCAGTTACTTCTACTTGTTCACACACATAGATCGATATATATATCGAATAAATAATAATTATATAAATAAATAAATATATATATATATTTATTATTACTCATCTTAAAGCCAAGACAGAGAAACAGTAAAACACAATGCTGCGGGAAATAGGATGGGGTGGGGTTGGATGGCCAAGTATTACAATATCAGAAAGATACAATTTTAGATGTGCATTTGTTTATTTAATTCACTAATAATGCTCTACTATTTTTCCATACTGTAGTAATTTCACCTCATGTTACCATCCTCTTTCCATTGAGGGGGTCAGGGTTACAGTAGAAATGATATTGTGCATTTATTCATTGATGTATAAGGTAAGTACCATCCCGTTAATGTTCCAGAATGCAGGTTTAAATATAGTTATATGTTAACAGTATGGCTTCTGCCTTGACCTATCCCATGCTCATCTCTGTGGCTGCGCGGGATCTTGCTCCAGCCTCATTCACAGCAGCTCACTTCTACTGATCCTTGAAACTGAAGTGAGTAAGCGACATGATGTTCATGTCCGTAAAAGTAAAAAACAGCAACTTAATTTATGTATAAATGTATGAAAGATTGCTTCTTGATACTTAGTTTATGCTGCAGTCAATAAATGCATACTCGGTACTTCCATTACACTAAAAACAATGTAATGGCTGGATTATCAAATTATAATGACTCAAAATAGCTGACACTGCAATTTGTTAATAAAGTGCCATAATAATCCTCTCTCTATCATGTTAGGATGCAGCCAACAATTACTTTCTTGAGACTTGGGAACCTCTTTGATAAATTTTACACTTAGGGAATTTGAACTACAAATTAGCTATTAAGGCCTTCTCATCCAACAACTAACAATAGTACAGTATATGGAAATTTTCATCAATTGAGTTGGAATTTGCTATCTAAGGATGCAACTTCTGCTACATGATACAATAAAATGGTATTAAAAACATACATACAATTACTATTACATGTAATTACATTCTATTATCAGTGCTATTTTTGAATAGGACTCCTCATACAAAAGTATGTAATAAGCCAAATTGTTATAAACTCTTTGATGACATGACTAGAAAATATTAAAAATGTTTCCAACTTTCAAACATGCTATAGCCCTGAACATTGTGTTGAGTAGCAAGGCAGAAACCTCTGCTATCCAAGATTAAAATCAATACCATCATCTCACATTTGCAAATAAAACACCTAGATGATCCCCAAGTCTTTTGGAATAACATTCTATGGAAACAGAAGTCAAACAGACTTTATAACCCTTTGGACAACACTGGTTGCACTATGTCTGGCAGAAAGGTAATACAGCATTTGACAGTAAAAGCATCATAACTACAGTGGGGACATTAGTGTGATAGTGTGGGGATGCTTTGCTGCCTCAGGACTTGGAAGACTTGCCTATTTTGAAGAAAAAAATAATTCCTACACTTTTCCAGAATATTTCTAAAGGATAATGCTAGGTCATTATCCTTTAGAAATATGGGTAACTGGGTTACGTATCAGGACAATAGCTCAAAACACAAAGTTGGTTTTCAAGTGAATAGCTCAAAAGAAAAAAAAATTAACTCTGAAACTGCCTAATAAAAGTGCTGACTTGAATCCAATAGATACTACAGCCAGACCTGAAACAAGCAGTTCACGTCTGAAAACCTATCAATGTGTCTGGATTAAAGCAATCTTCCAAAGAATACTGAGCTAAAATTCCTGATGTAAAAGACTGATATTAAACTTCAGGAAGCATTTAGTTTAGATTATGGCTGCTAAAGGTGCTGCAACCAAGTATTAAAACTATGGCGGCAATTACTTTTTCACACAGGTGATTTGGTGTTGGATAGCTAACTATTCATTATGTAACTACTTGACTTTACTACCCTTCTCTCAGTTTACTTTTCTGTCAAGATGCTCATGTAACCTGTGTGTGTGTGCTAGACCATTCTTTATTTTTCTATCAGGTTTACAGTGATCCCTCGCTATATCGCGCTTCGACTTTCGCGGCTTCACTCCATCGCGGATTTTAAATGTAAGCATATCTAAATATATATCACAGATTTTTCGCTGGTTCGAGGATATCTGCAGACAGTGGGTCTTTCAATTTATGTTACATGCTTCCTCAGATTGTTTGCCCAATTGATTTCATACAAGGGACACTATTGGCAGATGGCTGAGAAGCTACCCAATCAGAGCACGTATTACATATTAAATAAAACTCCTCAATGATATACAATATGCTTCGCGCGCTGCTTCGCACACTTAAAAGCTCTAATAGCCCGTATTGATTTTTCATTGTTTGCTTTTCTCTGTCTCTCTCACTGTCTCTGAGAAATACAGGCAGATACTTATCCATCATGCAATATCATCAGGGAGGCGTATGATTGGCCCCATTATCTGGTCCTGACGGAGGGGGTGTGAGTAGAGGGGCTGTTTGCAGAGTGGCTGTTTACTGAGAAGATACGGACGCGCCTGTAAAAAAATGCTGAAAGGCTACCTTCACATTGATCCCTTCACTGCGCCGCTTTATCGCGGTGCTTGCATACTTAAAAGTGCAACAGCCCTATTGATTTTTGATTGTTTACTTTACTCTCTCTCTCTGACATTCTCCGCTCCTGACGTGCACCTTGAAGAGGAAGATAGGTTCTCTTTTTTTTATTGTGAGAAAGAACTGTCATCTCTGTCTTGTCATGGAGCACAGTTTAAACCTTTGACTAAAGGGTGTTATTTCATGTCTAGAGGGCTTTAATAATGTTAAAAAACGAATTTAGAAGGTCGTAAACAAGTTTTTAATGCTCCAACTGCGAAAATATTAGGTTTATAAATAAAGAATCCTACTTCTTGGAAATTCATTTATCTGTCTGGAGCGGATCAACCGCTATAAACGAGGGTTTACTGTATAACTGTGCGGAGAATATTTATAAACAGTGTGGGAGAGTTAAAACCTGCCATAATAAAAGACAAAGAGGCACACGATACCAGTGAGAATATAAAAATATTTTGGGACAATTGCAAGGAATACATTTAACATGACATGCATTAGCACACAAAAAAGTGTTTGCTTAATAGTCAGATTAAATAAATAAATATTAAAACACAATCAACGAAATACAGAAAATGGTACTTATCTTACCTGTGTTATTATTACTCTCTGGAATAACAATTCTTGCATCAGGAGATTTTCCTTTAGAATTATAGGCAACAATAGTTATACGATAGGGTTCTTTTTCTGACAAGTGCAATCTTTCAGTTGTGTTTGTAACATTATAACTGAAAAAGTCCTTGGTCTTCAGAGATTCAACCTGAACATTATATACTTTGATTACACCATTTGCCGAAAAGTGAGGAAGAGCCTGTGTAATTGAAAAAAATAAGATGAAAATAAATAATCACAATTCTTCTAAATTAATTAGTTTTCAAATATAGCATATCATTCACTACTATTACAACATACTATTGTATAATTCATATACACACAGTGGAAGGTTTTCTTAGTGAGATCAATAGGATGTGAAATTACAATTCAGAAGTCTTCCATAACAAGCCACTTTAGGCTTTTAATAATGAGTAGTCATTAGAATTGCAGCATAAAAAAATTTGAACAAACATTTTGTTCCATAACAAAAAATATTAGACTAATTTTGATAATCTAAAATGACTGCTAAAAACCTATGTTTTCTAACATGAGCACTATATAATAAATATATTATCTTTGACTAAATATACTGCAAAAAAGATGGTTTTATGTCTAGATTACCTTCCATACTGCTTCTATTATTCTTTTTCCTGAAGTATCTGCAGGCCCAATCACTCTCCAAATATCCAGTTTCTTAGATGGTTCTTAAGAAGCAAACAAAAAACATTAACAGTTTGCACACACTTCATAAAGTTAAACAAATGTTACAAAAGCATAATTTAACCAGTAAATAAGTATTACATACTTGCTTCTGGTGTAATTTGAAAGGCTTCTTTACTCCAGTCACTCCAGTATCCTTTGCCTTCTGAATTCATGCAACGTACTGAAACACCATATTTTGTATCAGGAAAAAGATCCTGAAGGCTGAATGTCTGAATGTAGCTGCTTGTGTCATTCTCTGGAATCTATAATTAAGATTTAATGATGTACAGTATATTACAAAAACATTTGGAGAAACTGTGAAATATCATCAACTGATTTTGCAGAACCAGCAGAAATATAAAAAGTACTAATTTTGGTGCATATTACTTGAGGAAAATATTGATATGAATCAACTACAACAAACAAAATACATTAATAAGGATGAAGATAAAATAAACCTTAGTATTTTTTCCAATAAAGAATATAAATGTTTGACATGATCTTTTAGCTGTAATACTGAGTGTCATGTACTCACTGTTTTCATTGGGTTTTTTTGTCTTTTCATTTAATAATGTCTAATTATAGTGATAATAGAAACGTGCTGTGGGTTGCTAGATTCAGGAGTAAATTAAGAAATCAAATAAAGAATTACACACAAGTCCAAAATTGGGTGCATAAATGGCAAACCTACAAAACTGCATACTAAGAAGAATGCCTACTTATAGTATACTGGAATATTTTCTTCCAGACTGGCAAAAGATGAATGAATGTTAAAGTAAACTGCATGTATCACAAAAACTGAACTTTAACGTAAACAGGACTGGGTTTAATTCTAAATCTCATTAACTTCAACACATAATGAAATAGTTTATGTAGATATACACTGGTCTGGAAGGCTATTAAAAGAGTATTCTCGTGCCCCTTGTTTGATGATGGTCAGTTTACGGCCAGCAGTTACTGTATGCTATTTAACCCAGCCACAGAGGATGCACAAACCAGTGTTTCTCTTCACGCCAGTCCCAAGCAACATCGTCCAGCATGACCAGTTTGGTGGTGGGTCAGTGATGGGTCTGGGGAGGCATATCCATGGAGCGATGCAGAAACCTCTACAGGCTAGACAATGGCACCTTGACTACCATTTGGTATCGGGATGAAATCCTTGGACCCATTGTCAGACCCTATGCTGGTTCGGTGGGTCCTGGGTTCCTCCTGGAGCACGACAATGCTTGATCTCATTTAGCGAGAATATGCAAGCAGTTCCTGGAGGATGAAGGAATTGATACCATTGACTCGGCCCCCACACTCGCCTGACCTAAATCCAATAGAACACCTCTGGGACATTATGTTTTGGTCCATCCGACTCTGCCAGGTTGCACCTCAGACCGTCCAGGAGCTCAATGATGCCCAGGTCCAGATTTGTGAGGATTCCGTCGTCTCATTAGGAGCATGCCCAGACATTGTCAAGCATGCATACAAGCACGTGGGGACCATACAAACTACTGAGTATGATTTTGAGTTGCTGCAGTGAAATTTCTGCAAAATGGACTAGGCAGCCACATCATTTTTTAAACTTTGATTTTCGGGGTATTTTTGAATTCAGCCCTCTGTAGGTTGATAATTTTCATTTCCATCAAACAATGTGGCATCCTTTCATTCCTAACACATTACCCAGTCCATATCAATTCAGATATCCAGCATGATTTTTTTCCCATTGTGATCTGATGTATTAAAGTGTTCCTTTAATTTTTTTAAGCAGTGTATACTGGACTGTAAGGCAATATTAAAAGAAGCTAAATGTATTCTTTATTTTTCTTTCTTCATCTTAGAATTACTGCCATACCACTAGAGAAGAATATATATATATATATATATATATATATATATATATATACATACATACAGTGGTACCTCGGTATACGTCTGCTTTGGAATAAGTCCAACTTGGTATACGTCCATTTTGGACACGAAAAATTTAGCTTGATATACAACCTTTGTTTGGAATACGACTCACGTGCTAACCGTTTACCTCTCTCGAGACAAGGCCACGACTGCCCACGAGCGTTAGTGCGCCAGTTGCTAGCATTCAGTGAACAACCCGCGCTATAACTCTCTGTGAACTTTCACGTGTGTGATATAGCGGGTCCATAGCTCCTGTCAAAGTCCAGCTTTAAAATAAATAATCACCGCGCTCACAGCTTGGTGAGGGGGCGTGGTGGTTATGTGGCTGAAGGTTGTCAGGGCGATTAGCGATATGGCTGTTTCTCACCAAAGTGCACTTGTGAGGGACTGTCCGCATTTATGATTGTTCCTGGGGCTGCTTATCTTGATAAACAGAAGCGCGAGTCGGCTAGAAGGGGAGGAAAAAGAAAGAACGGACGGGAGGTTGAGTGAGAGAGAGTGAGAGAGAGAGAGAGAGAGAGAGAGAGAGAGAGAGAGAGAGAGAGCGAGCGAGCGAAGTAGCTGAAGTAGGCAGAGTTAACGTCAGCTGCAAGTAGGGCGACTCCCCTGTTGGGAAGCAGGGGGACCGCCAGGTACAAATTATTTTATACAACCCCATCAATGTATAATATGCCAAGAGCAATAGGATTTTTTTTTTTTCATGGGAACGGATTAATCATTTTCCCATTATTTCTTATGGGAAAAATTTGTTTGGTATACGTCCTGTTTGGTATAAGTCAAAGGGTCTGGAACGAATTAAGGATGTATACCGAGGTTCCACTGTATATAGATTTTTGGTTTAGTAAAAGGTGCAGTCTTTAACAAGCATATTCCCAGGAAGCATACACCCCATGCTAAATACACAGATCTATGTTAAATTGTGGTGACATGATCTTAATACATGTATTGATTTCATCTCACCTGAATTATTGTAGTACCCGGTTTTCTTGTTCAAATATTCAAAAACTGAATCAGCTCCAGTAGGTAAAAATACTGCTGCCGGACTGTAAACTAAAATACTAATGAAATATACTGATTGTTTTTCAGTTTTAGGACTTGTTTTAAGATTTAATTAATTGTGTACAATGTTTTACATGGTTTAGTCCCAGAGTATGTTTATGAGATGTTGAGCCTTTATGACACTCAAAGATCCCTTAGATCGTCAGATTAGGTTTTGCAGGTTGTGGTTAGATCCAGATTAAAGCCTAAAAGGTTAATAGGCATTCTTTAAGGCTCCACAAGATGGGTGGGGATTCTTTCAGTAAGCAAGTCAAGTCTATATTGCTAGTGGTGTGGTATTGGCTATTAAAACCAATTTGTTTTTACTCCTCTGAGAGTACACCAAAAGCAGCTGTAAATGGGTTAGGAGTGATTGTTATACCAAGACTGTTTGTCCAAACATGTGGCCCAATGAGGCTAGAACTAGATTGCAACGTTTGTAGGTTGGATCTTGTTCTGGATATATTTTGGACAACTTTAAATGAGACAATTGTGGTTGATGGAAGACTTTAATTGAATTACTGAATGCTTTGCATATATACTGTACAGCTAGAATATATTCCAAGCATGGCTGATGTCCACCCCTTATCTGAGATAATAACTGAAAGATCATTTTTGCACTGTACCCAATGATCTTTGAAATGAGGATTTTTAAAAAATGTTTTTAAACACTGCTCAAAAATGTTAAGGGAACACTTGAATTATACATCAGATCTTGATTAATGAAATATTCAACTGGAAAATCTTTACTGAGTAATACATAATTTTGTTCTCATTTAATTACACATTAACTATGGCCCATAGAAACCAAAATCACCAACCCAATGAGGGCTGTATTCAACATCACATCAAAATTCCAAGTCAAAAATTGAAATCACAGGCTGATCTAAATTCTGTAAATTTCATCACAGCAACTCAAAATGTGACTCAGTAGTGTGCAGGACCCCCACGTGCCTGTATACACTCCCGACAACATCTAGGCCTAATGAGATGGTGGATGGTGTCCTGGGGATCTCCTCCCAGACCTGGATCAAGGTATCAGTGAGCTCATGGATAGTCTGTGGCACTACTTGGCAGTATCTGATACAAAGATAAGTAAATAACATCCAAGAGGTCCTCAATTGGATTCAGATCTAGGGAATGGGCAGACCAGTCAATGACACCAATGACTTCGTTATCCAGGAACTGCTGAAACATTCTGGCCATATGAGGCCAGATATTCTCCTGCACTAGGAGGAATCCAAGGCCCAATGCACCAGCGGAAGGTCTGACAATGGCTCTGAGGATTTCATCCCAGTAGCTAACAGCAGTCAGAGTACCATTGCCTAGCACATAAAGGTTTCCAAGGATATGCCTCCCCAGACCATCAATGACCCACTGCCAAACTGCTAATGACGGATGATGTTGCAGGCTGTATAACATTCACCACAGCATCTCCAGACTCTTTCATGTCAGTCATATGTACTCAGTGTGAACCTGCTGAACAGGTCGCCAATGACTCAATACAAATTGTGGTATTCTCTGGAGAAAGCCAGTCAAGCTGCATGGTGATGTGTTTAAAGAACCCTCAATTATTGTGTCCACAGATCAAATCTGTCCAAATAAGAGTTCCTGGCTGCTTAATTGTAACTATAACTACAAGTAATATAAGTAATTTTTAAAAGTACCTCAGTCCAAACATCAGTGTCCTCTGGCCTATAACGAATGTTATATTTAAAAAGCATAATATAAGAAGGTAAAGGATGCTCCCACTGGATCATCAAATAGTTAGGAAAGTCATTTTCTGCAATAAACTTTTTAATTACTGGTGGACTTGGTTTCACTGCAAAATACAAAAATAAATACATAAAATTAGATAGAATGTGCTTACATTTCCATAAATTATAACCAAACAATTGCAACACTACTAAAATTTAATATACTTCTAGTATCTTTTCTGTAAAATTGTTCAATTATTTTAAAAACACACTATAAACAATTTATAAATTAAAAACAAATAACAATTCTTACCTAAATGAAGAGGATCAGACACCACTACATCTGACACAGCTGTCCCAAGTTCATTTTTTGCTTCTACCCAAAATTTCATGTTAGTAAAAATAGGAACAGTTACCATCTTCAATTCACAACTATTACTGTTTGTTTGGTTTTGAAAGGCTTGAAAAGACCTGGTTTAAGAAAGAAAAACAACTATTTCATTATGTTGCTAATTATACCACTACAGTAAAACAAATATTTGGTTCTTCTTAATCTTTGAAGACATGTATGTGTTAAACATGATTTACGAGTTCCATAATATTCAAGATCAATCTTAGAAGGAATATAATACTCCCAAATAATGTCTGAGCATACCAATTTAAACTTTGAAAATTTCTCTTTAACTGTTAAATATCCACAAGTCACAATGACAAATTTAATTAAAAGATCTTTTTAACTCACCATTAATATTTATGTGAAGTGTGCTTAACATGATCTTACCTATTCTTCTCATCTTCATCTTACAATAGCTAGGAGAATTAACATATTTAAAACAGATATATTACTGCAATTTGATTAAAGAACATGCTGGATTTGGTGATACCTTTTGATATGTAACAGAAAAAGCTCTCAGCTAATGTGCAGATGAATTATTTACAAAGAGAGTTAATTGTACCTATTTTCAGTTCAGCATTGAAGGCAAGTCTGAATGGCTAGGTATCAATGAAAGATCCTACTTTCCTTCTGCACTTGGATTTGTGTATAAACACTATATACTGTTGCAAACACAGTATAAATGTGAAAGATCTAAACCTCATTGAGAAGCTGGTATCAGTTAACGCAGGAAATATCTGAAGGTAAAAATGTTACTATCAAATTGCACTGTTACATGCTAACCATTTTTTCACTTCCAGAATGCACAATATTTAACATAGGGAACACTTAACGGGCATTGATAAACGTTTTGTATGTTCTGCTTAAATTCACAAACTTGAAGTACTTTCTTAGATTTCAGTGTTTATGTTCACCACAAAGGCTTTAATATATGGTATTTATACTCATAAAACATATCTTAAGAGTTTACATTTCATTAAACTTTCACAGAAACAATGCAATGTTTCCATTACAATTACCTGTATAAGCTAAATATACTGGAGTGTTTATCAGGGTTTGTTACACAGGATTTCAGGAAATGGTAGCATAAGAACAGTAATAAGAAATATAGCAGGTAACCAGATTTGTGATTTCCATTAATTAAATTGAAGCTATTTGTTTTCATATATTCTTGTTTATCCTGCCTTCAGAGAGTGACAATGTGTTGCATGTTGGTCGGAGACATGTAAGAAAGGACCGACAATGGCTCTGAGGATTTCATCCCAGTAGCTCTGTACACTGTATATGTCACAATTCTATTACTTCTTGTGACTGAACAGGAATATTTTAATATAAGAAACATTAATATAATTTTTATAATACTAATATGCTATTTGATTCTGTTTATATTCTACAGTACTACACAGTACATTTACCACAGAGCTCCACACTCCAAGGAGAACATGTTTTAAGTCAAGTCTTTACAGAAAAATTCCTCACTTTGTTTTGGCAAGTAGTTTTTGATTGTTTTATTCATTTCTTCATTTGAAGCATGCTAACATTCATGAAGTTTTTTTAACCACCCTACACAAGGCAGTGTGATGTAGTGGTTAAGGCTTTGGACTGCAAACCGTTAGACTGTGGGTTCAAATCCCGCTACTGACACTATGTGACCGTGAGCATGTCACTTGACCTGCCTGTGCTTCAACTAGAAAACCAAAATAAATGTAAGCAATTGTATCATACATGTTGTAAGTCATCCTGGATAAAGTATTCAGCCAAATATGTAAATATAAACTAGTATGCCTGTGTGTCAACTAGAAAGACTTCTTTCAGCTGTCAAAAATTAATTACAGCAGTTACTGTTTTCGCACCTGGAATTGCTCTCAGGCTGCTTAAATTTCACGTGCAACTGCAAAGCCACCGTTTAACATGGCAATTTGCCTTTGCAGTTGAGGAGCTGGCAGAGAAGCTACCAAACATTTCACAAAATATATTACAAGTGTGCTGACAAAAAAACAGTTTAATTAACCTCAAATGTATACATTGCATGCATTTTTCATAACTGTCAAAAATATATCCTTGTCTAGATCCAGTCTGCCACAGATGTTTTCAGACAGTCTCCTACATTAGTCACTTTTTGACCATTACAATTTTAACTTTCTTATTGGAGAGACATCAGGACCATCAAAAACCCTCGTCTGATAATAACTACTTTAATAAAAACTACTGTGTATTTAGAGCTCTATCATGCTAAATTACACTATAGTACTTGAACTTCATCTCATTATGCTCAACTGTAAGGATGCTGACAACCCTACTACAGTACAAATTGAGAAAATTAGGTCTTATATTATTTAAAATTAGATAAACTTTAGAATACATGGAGCAATTCAAATGTTTTCAGTATACAACAATCCATCATTAGTAACTTTTGTAAAATAAGCATTTATCTTAATAATTTCTAAAAATTCTCAATTACTCTACAGTATTTTTGGACGTTCTTTTCCAATACCATCAAATTCATGTTCACATAGCTTACTGACTTAAAATTGCGTATATCTATACTAATAAAAGGCAAAGCCCTCACTAACTGACTGACTGACTCACTCATCACGAATTCTCCAAGTTCCCGTGTAGGTAGAAGGCTGAAATTTGGAAGGCTCATTCCTTACAGCTTCCTTACAAAAGTTGGGCAGGTTTCATTTTGAAATTCTACGCGTAATGGTCATAACTGGAAGCTATTTTTCTCCATTTACTGTAATGGAGTTGAGCTCGAAAGCCGTGGGAGGCGGAGTTTCGTGTGACATCATCACGCCTCCCACGTAATCAAGTGAACTGACTGTCAATGCACTGCGTAGAAAACCAGGAAGAGCTCAAAAAAGCACTGAAGAAAACATGCATTATATAATTGAGAAGGCAGCGAAACAATAAGAAGCGAGCGAGTGACATATACAACCATATTCATGAATGCTGCTACTTCGGAAACAAAGCACAGTGTAAACCTAAAGTTTAAATTAAGTTCATAGACAGGCTGCCGCTGGCGTTTGTCATGCCCACGGTAATCGGGATACAAGTTTCATGAGAGGACGCAGGATATAAACGAGAGTTTTGATCACTTTGTAACTAAGTTAAAATTGCACGTGAAGGGCTGTGCTTATGCAAATTCCGAGAGACTGTGTTTGTGGGGGATTGACAGTTAAGGCGGGTGGGGGAGTCACTTCATCATCTCCCCTCCCATTCACCTCATTTCGCTCTGGCTGAGCTCCGCAGCTAACATGCGCAGTGTTACGGAAGCGACTTTGTGACACTGCCACCAAATACTCACAGAAAAATCCACAAGTTAATACACACGCTGTCTCTACAGTTTCTCCACACTGAATCCTCCAGGCACTACTTACAAAAGGTTACACTGACAATCGTGTTACGTTATTTTTAAAATGTTTCCTTTTCTTAGCACAAGCACAGCTGAGAAGCTTTGATGCATATGCTCCATAATGCGTTAAAAAATCACGCATTTAATCACACTTTGCAATACAAGGAAAGGGGAACTTCTGTCAGTGCATGATTTCATGGTACACCGATTACATTGATCAGCGCTTCGATTCATTTTACCCTCGCACACCCTTGGTTTGAGAAAAAGTATGAAAAAATATGAGGTTAACACAGAAAAACAGATCACCAATTGAAGCTTTATGAATAATCGATTCGCCATCAATAATTGTTTTGGTAAAGCCATACTCAGTGTATTCATTAGATGAACGGTAAAAAAGTAAGAGCGAGGGGAGGGTGACTTATTGAGGCACGCAGGCAAAACCACAATAGCACGCGGGCTCGATGTAGTGCGCGTCAACTCGATCTGAATTGCGCGATCACATTCGAAAAAATATATCTTTTCAAGTTCTATTTAGTCCATATGTGTCAAACTCAAGGCCCTCGGGCCACATCTGGCCCGGCGTGTAATTATATCCGGCCTATGAGATCATTTTATATATTATTGTTATTAATGGCCCAGGGATATGAAGTGCTGGTAACACAATAAACTACAGATCCCATAATGCAGCGCTTCAGCTGCCTTGCCGAACACTTACGCGTTAATCAAGTCTAGCTTATGATGCTGCAAGTTATTGCAAAGCTAGCCCACACGATGCCAAAGAGAAGAGTTGATTCTGAAAATAGAGCCTTTAAAAACCGATGGGAGGCTAAGTATATGTTTACTGACATTGCCGGTAAACCCGTGTGTCTCATTTGTGGAGCTAATGTGGCTGTAATTACAGAATTTAATCTAAGACGGCACTATGAGACAAAACATCAGGATAACCTGAAAGACCTGAATGCAATGCAGAAGATACAGAAAGCAGAAGAGTTAAAGACGAATCTGACGTTTTTACCCGTGCAAAATCACAAAGTGATTTCAAGTGAAGCTACTTTTATGGGAGACACAAATGCACCAGTGGTACTTGCCCACTTTCCCTGTTGCCAAGTAATGTTGAATGTTGAACCAAGTCGGCACAACGGTGTTCCCAAATCGCACTTTGCTGATAAACTGAGCGCACTGAGTTCGCGGCGCTTTGGTGACTTTGAAGAACAAAAAGAATTTTGAGTTGTTTCAACCCATTTGCCGTCGATGTGGAAACTGCACCTGTGCAGATTCAGATGGAGGTGATTGAGCTGCAGTGTAATGGCACACTGAAGGCAAAGTACATACTGCAGGGCCCGCACAGTTTATTCACTCCATTACCGCAGAAATGCTCCAGCTCCGTCTACATGCGGCTCGAACCTTGTGCATGTTTGGTAGCACATATCTGTGTGAGAAGCTCTTCTCAGTGATGAAGACTAACAAAACAGCACACAGGAGTCGCCTCACTGATGAGCACCTGCAGTCCATCCTGAGAATCTCCACAACACAGAACCTCACACCAAACATAAACGAACTTGTTGCCAAAAAAAGATGCCAGGCGTCCAGCTCTGATAAAATGACATATGAGCAAAGACAACTGAATGATTTGATTTGTTATTGCTGAAAAGAACACATTTTATTTATATTTCCAGGTTTTGTTATGCAGCATGTTCATATTTGAATTTGTATAATTTTGACAGGATATATTTTTATGGAGAGCAAAATCTTTTGGGATATTTAAAATTTAAGTTTATTTTTTATATAAAATTACATAAGAGTAAAGAAATTTGAATGTTCTTTTAACGTTTACTTTATTTCTAACTTGTATAATTTAGACAGGATATATTTTTATGGAGAGCAAAATATTATAAGTTATTTAAGGTTTGAGTTGATTTATTCCGGAATAATATTCCTGTCTGTTTTATTCATATTTATGTTCAAAAAAGTTAAGTTTTAAAAGTTTTAAAGTTTTAAAAGTTTAGTTTTAGTGTGTTCAATAAATGTTTATCCTGTTCGGCCCGCGACCTAAAGTGTGTTTTGGATTTTGGCCCCCTGTGCAATTGAGTTTGACACCCCTGATTTAGTCGACACAAATATCTTTGGTTGGAATGTAAGGCTAATTTACTCTTTACATTTGTATGGTGAAGAAAAATTTATGCAATGATGCCTACATTTAACTTCCATTCCTACCAAAGATATTTCTGTCAACTAAATAAAATTCCTTCTATTTAAAATTTAAATAGAACTTGAACAGATATGATAGTTCATAATATCCACGCAGACTTGCACGTAAGAGCGGGAGTCATCCGTTTTAACAAACAGCGTATTGCACTGATACAAAATAGCCTGCCCATTTAATTATTTAGGAATGGATAAATAAATTAAGATTTTGTACAAATAATGTTTTTCATTTTTCTTCCTTGATGGATTCTGCCACCCCCAGCAACAGTTGCTCGCACCCCAAAGAGTGTGTATATATATATATATATATATATATATATATGTGTGTGTGTGTGTGTATATATATATATATGTAGATATGTATGTATATATATGTTTATATGTGTGTGTATGTATATATATATATATATATATATATATATATATATATATATATATATATATATATATATATATATGCCAGCAACACTCACTCAGCAACACAATTACATTGTCAATCATGTTACGTTACTATTAAAATGTTTCCTTTTCTTTTTCATTACTTCTTTAACACACTACTTCTCCACTGCGAAGCGCGGGTATTTTGCTAGTTATATCAATATTTTGAAAGCACAAAAAAAAAAAAAAAGGAAAATTGTATGCTAATCCAAAATATCCAAAATTGGCTATGTAAAAAAATGAGGACACAATTAAGCACGAGTGAAATTAGTAAATAAAAATGAGCAAAATGCATAATTAAAAATGTCTAGTTTTAGGTAAGTAAATGATAATTCATGCTCAAACCTAACACACTGTTTAAACTTTAGGGAAATACATACGTTTGTGCTTTCAGTGTATAATTTGTTGGCATGAGTGTCAGTCTTCCTGAAGTCCAAGAGCATGAAATACTGTCAGAGAGTTCCATTTTATCCTGATATAAAATGCATGTCAAATTGCTTGGTTTCTCTGGAGAAACTATAAATAAAAAGAATGAAATAGTTACCTTCCAATATACTTTATTCTGCTGACTATTTAAAAAAAGCAGGCCTAAATTTGTCAATGAAACATACAAAAAAATGAAAAGAAATTTCTTTTTGTCTCTTCAAATTTTAATGCGATTAGTTTCAGTATTCAGTAGTTTGCTTTTCTGGCACTGCCTCCCCGTTGTACAACTGGGATTAACATGTGTTTTGTATTTAGAACATAATCTGGATATAATTTAGCTGGATTACCCATATTTGTATCATATCTGGATAGAAATCCAATGTCACCTTCCCCAAGCAAACCTCAAATCAACTTTCACTTATGTCTTTTTTTGCATGCAGAAACAAATTTTGCATTTACATTTGTATTAAATGTGTCCACTAGTACTGGGCGATATGACGATATGTATTGTGGGGACGATAGAAAAGTGTCTATCGTCCTATTTCTCTTCTATCGTTTCTATCATTTCTAACCTAATTTTATCAATTACTAAATAAAATACTGCATTAAATAGGCTATGACAAATGTATGATAATGTCTTGTCGCTATGCAATGCATACTCTACCCTTTATATAAGTGATAAGAATAAAAATGAACTTTTTCGCAAAGAAACTCCGTCTTGTGGTTTTGCGACAAGACGCTTTACGTTGTTGCGACATGCTTTACGCTAGTTAACTCGTGAGTGCTTAAAGATGGAGATGCAAGAGGTTAAAGATGAATGGCCGGAGTCGCAACAAACTGAAAGTGCTATGCAGGCAGCAGCCCAAGAAGTACTTTTACCGAAACGTGGGGGTACGTCAGTGATTTGGTTGCATTTTGGCTTCAAGAGCTCTGACACGGAGCAGAAGACAGTCATGTGCAAACTCTGCCAAAAGACTGTTTCAGCCGCGCTAACACAACAAACCTCTTTACCACTTGAAGAAGATCCACGAAAAAGAATACGGGAGAATCGAAGAAATGCGACGTAAAGAAAGTTGTGAAACAGCCCGGGCAAGTGGCGAGAAAAAAATATAGCCAGCCTAAAATTAAAGAGTCTTTTATAAAAAGCACACCATATGAAAAAACGTCCCAGCGCCATAAAGAAATCACATGTGCCATCTTGCATTACATTTGTAAAGGCATGACCCCCGTGTATGCAGTTGAGAAGGGTAGCTTCGAGACCTCGTCAAAGTCCTTGACCGAGTGCGTTATGCCCAGTCGTAAGCACTTCAGTAAAGTCGAGTTGCCTCGCTTATATAACGCATGCCGGGCCCAAGTAGAGAAGGATGTTCGCAGTGTGGTCCATTATGCCTTGACAACTGACCTGTGGACAAGCAGAGCTACGCAGCCCTATAAGAGCGTAACCATCCATTACATCAGCAAAGACTGGATCCTCTGTGCTCGCTGTTTACAGACTGAGTACTTTCCAGATGACCACACGGGAGCCATGATAGCCCAAGGTGCGTTACTCGTGCAGTAATTTGTATGAGGTACTTTTAGTTTACTGTTCTGTCATTTTTACTGTAGTAATTCCGAGAAAGACCCCCTAATAAAGTATTTATCTATCTATAAATTTGACAGAGTCATTTTTTCTACTTTTACAAAGTAGCCTTTTATGTTTGCAGTTTCATTCATGGCTAATGCCTTAAACAGTGTTATGTTCAACTCTGATATTTACTTTTAATACTTTATTTTGGTTTGCAAACTTTGCACTACAAGGTTGAAAAATGTTTTGTGTTTATTTTTTATAATTGAGTGCTTTTCTGCACAGAAACTTGAAATGGTTGTGCACTTTAATTTTTTTTTTTAAATAAAGTTTATTTTGATAATACTATTTAAATAACTATGATGTGGATAAAAAAATGTGAAGGCTACTGTAGCTCTACCTCCACCACATCTGTTGTCAGTTGATACATTTATATTGCTAAACTAAAATGTATTTTTCTCATAGTGACAGTTCAGTTAAATGTCACTTCAAAATAAAGTTGCAAAAAAAAAGTATGCAATGATATTTTTGTCAAACTTTTCAGAGAATAACTGGAAACATACTTTATTGTGGGTGGTATATCGTGATATATATAGTTATTGTGATATAAAATAATCCATATCGTGATATATGATTTTTCCATATCGCCCAGCACTAGTGTCCACTATGCATTTCTGTCCAGCTCTAAATAAGATCTGATTCAGTTGACCACAACTGGATCAAAGGTACATTTAAACCTGGCTTTTAATGTGGACAAATACTGTAAAATGAGGATTGGATCACTGAAATGCTAAGTGTAAAAGGGGTTATTAAGTTTTAAAAGTTAACTTTTTAATTAAAAAACTTTTTTAAAGGAAAATTAGTCAAATGAAAGAAAGCAATTTAACTAATGTGTGCAATGAGTTTAAAAATAATACAGAATCTTGGAAAATGTTCCAATATTTTTTCCTTTTATGATAAAAACACTCAACCTTGGTAAGCATCGTATATAATTTCTAAGTTCTAAATTTATGGGTATGCCAGACTGTACTTCTTCTGTATCTTTCAGTGGTTAATACATTTACAATATATTAAGTTATTTAAGTTTAATAATTAGAGGTTTAACTACACTGCTACTTGACTGCTGATATTGTTAGACCATCTAAGTGGAGTTCTATGTTGGAGCTAAACAGAACCTTTTACAGCTTGACAAGCATTTCTTACATTTTACACAATTAAATTGTTAATCTATATGTGCAAATATTTACTTATTGTTCTGTGTGGGCTTTGAGCATGGTAATTGCACCCAGGATAGAGTTACCCTAATGAACTATATAAAGTATGTTAAATGGAACTTATAAGTGACTGCATATTTTTGTTTTGTGAAATATAAAACATTAACAATTGAAGTATTTAATTATTTCCTAGTTCCACGCTATTACTAAAAAAGCAAAAACTAAGCCATGTAAAATTCATCTGTTAATATTCATCAGGAATGCAGGCATTTTTTAGATAAAGAGTAAGAAACACATCTCGCAGTAGTACAAAGATACTTACAGCCACTTTTAATGAAAACACCATAGATGTTTTGCTCTAATTGAGAATACAACAAAACATTGCATGTCAATGGATTTTCCAGTTCGCTTGTATAGTTAACTGTAACGCTGACTGCGGAGTCATTTATTCTTTTATACTGCTCCCGTGGAACACGATACTGTTTGAATTTCCAGTATATATCTTTTGCAAAACTTGTTTTGAATTGTAACTTGCAATGGTCAAATAAAATGCATGTTGCTGTGAACTCTGTGTTCAGCTCCACAGTTGGGGAATTGGGAGTAATTATACCACAGCTATGTCCTAAACCTACATATGAAAGGGGTGGGGGGGAAGGGAGGAAACAAAAAAAGACAAATTAGCAACATATAAATACCCCAGTGTCATTATTTGTTATTTTTAAGCACTTTTGTTTCTTTGTTTTCAATTTCTGCCTGCAAGTGTTCATCTGCACCAAATTTTGCATGAAACTATTCAGTGTGGCGCAGCTTGCATCTACATTTCAAAAACTTCAGTTTATTTACATTGCCATCTTGATTTCTTTCTGAAACTCCTGCTTTGCGATTCATTCAATGAACAGTAGTTTTTAAAGAGATTAATAACATACCTGAAGATAAATTCTTCAGGTATAAAAAGAGAATAACTGGGACCAGCTGTTTCAAACTCATGTCCATCTTGTTCCAAAACCCTGAAAATACAAAATTAAAATATTATATATATATATATAATATAAAAAATATAAAAGCTCTTAATAGCATTCTTTTGAAAACATTCCCACCTTACAGCACTTTACACAAGTGCTTATGCTTTTTGCACAGTATTGTACTTATATGCAAACTGTATACTGTACACATACTGCACATACGTTCATACAGTTTATTATAAAATTATACACTGACACAAACATTTTAGCTTGTACTTCCAACACGGGTTACTGTAATGTGCCATATTGCAAATTACCCTCTCATCATCATTGCTTTACTTATTTATGCTTTTAAGTGTTGGTCAGCTAGATTTCTGAACTTCATTTAATAAAATGAGGTTTAAAGGAAGATGAGTTAACATATCTACAGACAGTCCTTTAAACAAAAAGGTGAATAAAAAGTCAGCTTCTTTTTTAGATAGTAACTGCATCAGGATTCCTTATTCGTATTCCCTCAATATTGTGCGTTTGAGTTCAAGATCCTCCTCTCTTCCTCATTCACTGGTCTAGAACCTTGTCTTTAGGGGTGGAGAGAGTGGGGAGGCAATGACAGAAAGCAGAAGTGAAAACGGCATCAGCCGTGTGGTTGACTTAAAAAATGATGGACTCTGCTCTCCTCAGGTCAGTACCAATTAGCCATTGATGTGAAATGGAGCATGACTGCCTTTGCTCTTTCAGAGGTCAACAATGATCCCCTTAGTTTTGTTGACATTCAGGGGGAGGTTGTTGTTATGGCCCTATATACAGTCAGGTCTTTACCTTCCTTCCTGCAGGCAGCCTCATCATTGTGACTGATAAGGCCAATCACAGTGGTGCCGCCTGTGAACTTGATGATACTGTTACCATCATGCTTTGCTACACACTCATAGGTGAACAGACTGTATAGCACTGCCTAAGGCAGCACGCCTTGCATAACGCCAATGTTGGTGAACAGTGAGGAGGAGTTATTTTTGCCAGTCCTCACTGATCGGGTTGTATTTGTCAGGAAGTCAAATACTCAGCCACAGATGGAGCTGCTCGGACCTACTAATCATGTACGTTGAGTTTTCCAGAATTATTATTAGTATTTTGGCAATAAACACATATATTTTGCACATTCGGAGACTACAAATGGATAAGGACATGTGGATTATGCAACACCAGTTACTTGAGAATTTTTTTCCATTGCCTTTTTCACATTGTTTGTTGTTGCCCAGAGTTGGTCAACGTTAGCTCAAATTCAATTCGAACATTTGCTATGACTTTTCCCCATGAAAATATAAGATTAATTTTATTCTCAGCCACCACTACAAACTATGCAGGGAAAGTAACATAAAAAAATTGTTTATAAAAAAAAAATCAAGTGTGCTTCATTACCTTAATATACTGTAGGTCTAATGTATGAGAGTATGAACAAACAAAACTTAAGACAATGGCATGCAGCTTTCATGTAGCTTATCCATAGTTTTGTATTAAATGGTCCTCCATTACTCATGTGAACAATATTGTGCTTTCATTCTGTATTACAACAAACACAAATAGTAACAGGAACATCAACTTTAAAATGGTGCTATATCCTTTAAGTAGCCAACCAGATCTCATTTAACTAAACAAGTACCAGCATTCATCAATGTCAAAATACAATAAAACTTTCTACTACATAACCTTCCATGCAAAACTCTAGAACTGCCAAGAAACAAATAAAACAACATAAAGATCACTATAAGAACACTGACTTCCAAGTCCAGTACTGGCATATAGCCCAAGTAAAGGCATCCTGACTCTTACTTGATAAAAATGTACACAATAGTAGTTTAGCAATTTAAATTCTGTATATTTTGCCAAAGCATGTATGAGATAATAGTGACATCCATATACAGTACAGGCCAAAAGTTTGGACACACCTCCTCATTCAATGTGTTTTCTTTATTTTCATGACCATTTACATTGGTAGATTCTCACTGAAGGCATCAAAACTATGAATGAACACATGTGGAGTTATGTACTGAACAAAAAAAGGTGAAATAACTGAAAACATGTTTTATATTCTAGTTTCTTCAAAATAGTGAAGGACCGCAGAGTGAAGGCAAAGGGGCCAACAAGTGCTAAACACCTCTGGGAACTCCTACAAGACTGTTGGAAAACCTTTTCAGGTGACTACCTGTTGAAGCTCATCGAGAGAATGCCAAGAGTGTGCAAAGCAGTAATCAGAGCAAAGGGTGGCTATTTTGAAGAAACTTATTTCACCTTTTTTGTTAAGTGCATAACTCCACATGTGTGCCTTCATAGTTTTGATGCCTTCAGTGAGAATCTACCAATGTAAATGGTCATGAAAATAAAGAAAACACATTGAATGAGGAGGTGTGTCCAAACTTTTGGCCTGTACTGTATATGCGAAGCCACTCATTAGCATTCACATTATTTTAGACGTGTTTAGGTAACAGTGAAAATGTACCTATAACAACTCCAAAAAAAAAAAAAAGATTTTCACAATGGTTGTTTGTAAACTGATGGAACTGATAACTAGGGCTGGGCAATATGGCAACCATGTTTAAATTCACAAAATAGTATTTATTCAAACCTGGTAACTGCACACAAGAAACATTTCAAAACAACATAACTTAAAAGTGCACTTTTTGTGTATAATGTTTGTGACATCAGGTCATTTCACTGTGACAAACCACTGTGCAGAACAATAAAAGTCACATCACATTACATTAAAGGTAATATCATGATAAGCACAACGTTATGACAGATTGATACTATATAACAAACTGCATTACTTTCAGTCTCATAGTTTTCACCATTTTCTATCGTTCATTGTAAAGACCCAACAAAAACACGGTTTTTAGGCCAGAAGCAATGCACAAGGAAATTTCACAAGATGTTCACTACCTTCCGATTAATTGGTTCACGTCTCCTCTTCCACACAGGGCATGGTGCAAATTATCCTGGGGACAGTGACTGGTGGGGAGTTTCACTGCGGCAGTACAACTGTCACACCATGACGCAGATGTCCTAAGGTGAGCTCAGAGAGGAAAGAAACCTCCCATGGAGCAGGAGGGCAAATGCTCTCTTTGCATGCTTGAACTTTTACAGTATGTTCACGTGAAGCCTCTACTGTTCTGTATTGATTGCATGCTAAAGTACAACTGAAATCCTTTCCATTTTCTTCTTGAATCTTGCATGAAAAAATCAAAGTTGACCTGCAGCTATAAAAAAAATTACTGCAACTTGCATAAATAGCGTTAACAGCATAGACAGAATATTAAGTATGCAGACTAATATAGCAAAGGCCAGTATTCCAGTCAGCGGAGTTATCAGAGAGGTGTAGCGACCTTTCGAAAATACACCTCTACAGTAGCAGACTGCAAGATTTAGAGAGCAGCATAACAATAGCGTATCACAGTGTAACAGATATGCACAGGCTGTCATTCAGGCTAGCAGGGTTATTGCGATAGAGATATCAGCCTTTCAGGTATACGCCTCTACGTAGCTGGCCTAAAAACTGGCCTGCTGTGTTTAAAGAGTAAAAAGAAAATTAAATGACAATTCGTACTTGATATGCATGATATAGTCATGTACTACATCCCACAAAGAATGAGCAGTGATGTATCGATTATTTTACGAAAAGTGACAATAACTATCAGGAAAAAGCAGCGGGCTCACAATATTTGCTTACTAATTTGAATGCACTGAAATGGACACATGAGAATCTTAAAAAGTCTAAAGAGAACATTACGGAAGCTTATTCCTGCCACACACACACACGAAAAAAAAAATACACATATTATTGCGGTATTTTGCAAAAGTATTGGAATACTTTGCAAAGATACTGTCTGCTGCTGTTACCATTGTGCACCCGTGTTCTTTGGTTGTCTGGTGACAGCTATTGATATCTGTCAGCCAGGTAAGTTCTTCTCACATCAGCAGCGGACAAGTACACAGCACCTCTTCTTCTTGGGGAGGGATGGACTTCCTAGCAGGTATGTCATTCAAGGCATCAAACCATGCATAGTAGTTGTTTAGGACATCTGAAAGGGAGACATCATCACTACAGACAGGTGGTGTGATCTTATAGTTTGTGATTGCTTCAACTCAGTGCCACATGCGCAGTGTGTCTCTGGTGTTCTTAGCTGCTTTAATATCCCGGCATAGGTTTTCCCTTGCTACCCTGAGGGATACCTTGTTACTTGATTTAAAGAAAGCATTACAATCTTTTAAGAGTGTGCATACCTCCCACTGTTTTGATTTGCATATGTTTTAATGGTCTTTGACAAAGTCACATCATCTACGCACTACTTATTGTAGCTAGTGACTGATGATGCATACTCTTCTAAGTTGATCTGTTGGCCATAAATGACAACTGCTTTAAACAAGGCCCAGTATGTGTTATCAAAACAGTATTGTATGGCTGAAACAACTTCATCTGGTCACATCCTGATCTCTTTGAAGGTTGCTTTGGAGTGTTCTGCATGCAGGCAGTAGCATCTTGAAAACATGATCAGAAAAACCAAGATGTGGGTGGGGTATGGCTTTGTAAGTATCAGGAGAGTTTACAAAAACAAATACCAATCAACCCAAATGTTTTGCAGTGCTTTAGCAGTAGCATCAGTAATGTGAGACATTTTTCACGTTTTTTCCTTACATGTTGGTGGGCATTCCCAAGTACTTTCTCTAACTGCAGCCAGACGTGGCTGTGGTACTGACTTTCACTCGATACTGCTGATTCTGAGAAAATAAGTACTGTTATATTTTCTGAATTATGGTGTGGCCATCATACTAAAGGATTCATTTTTTAAATATTCCTACTTACTTGACTTCCACTTTACATCATACAACGTTCTTTGCATGATATAATAAGTATGAAATTCATTACATTAACATGCATGTCTACCAAGTAATAAATAGTGTTGATCTGCGAAATTCGGTGTTAACCTTGTTCGCCGAATATTTTCCTAGAAATTGGTTGTGCAGCCAGCTTAGGCAAACATTGTTTTCAGAACACCCCATGATGCTTTGCAAGGCCAGTGTAACATCACAGAACTGTATGAGCCATGTACAGAACTTTCACATATGCATACTATAAGATCATTGGGTCTCTGCCTCGATCATGAATGATATCGCAATTTGCTCAGTATCAGTACTACAGCCATGCACACGTTTAAATTACAAAAAAAAAAAAAAGACTTGCTTTATTTTCATTTGACGGGTACATTAGCTGACCATAACAAGAGGTATACATAGACTTGGGTACAAGTTACGTTCAAGTACCACGGAAACAAGTCAATATGGGTATATCTTAGTCAAAAAAGGGGAGAAAGGTCAAATACTGTATGCTGTACAGCATGAGATACAAACCTCCTTGTTTTTCAAAACTACCATTATTGTAGAGAGGAAATAGCCAAAGTGGCATGTGATAACATTCACTGTTTTGCCACTTTCATACTGTTTGAAGTTTTTGTAGCAACTTTGACGGGTACATTAGCTGACCATAACAAGAGGTATACATAGACTTGGGTACAAGTTACGTTCAAGTACCACGGAAACAAGTCAATATGGGTATATCTTAGTCAAAAAAGGGGAGAAAGGTCAAATACTGTATGCTGTACAGCATGAGATACAAACCTCCTTGTTTTTCAAAACTACCATTATTGTAGAGAGGAAATAGCCAAAGTGGCATGTGATAACATTCACTGTTTTGCCACTTTCATACTGTTTGAAGTTTTTGTAGCAACTTGACATGTGGCAGATGCGAGTCTCTGCAGGGGAATCCATACGGTGTGAAAACTTGTGACGACATCAACCTCCCTTGAAGACAGACAAGACGACTGGTGGACTGACAAACCAAAATAAGCAGTTGTGTAATGATCCTTGAAAGTACTGTTTATTGCCTCATTAACACTAGAATTACCAGAGCCTACGAAAAAACTCGTAGATCCGTCCCACCTTAAATCGCTTCTTAAATCCGTTCACACCTCTCCGCCAGCGTCTTTTGTCATCTAAATGTGCTGATAAAGACAAGCTTCAAGCAGCCGGCTATTCCATTCCCCCCACCGACTTAGAATGTGCACAAACTTCTCCCAGCTCATGCCTTGATTGATTATCTGGGAGTGAAGTGTAGTTTTAGAGTGGAAATAATACATTGTTATTTAAAACACACGCATTTAATGTGTGTTCCGTTTCTACAGTAATCTGTGTAAACACATTGTTAAAAAAGAAACTTTTCATATTTTAGTAATAAATGTTACAAAATGTAGGCATAAACTATAAAATGTGTGAAGTCTGAAGTGCAAAGATCAAATAAACAATTCTTAGAAAATGTTTAAGAACGATACAACAGCTTCCGTGGTGTACTGTTAAGATTTGCTGACTTCAAACGCAATAGGCTTGCTGTGCCTCAGAGACCAGAGTTCAATTCCCCGCTGGGGAGAATTTATTTTTTTCTTTTCTTTTTAATAACAGTAATTATTATTATATAGCAGCTTCCCTGTCTGCCTATCATATAGTGCCTTTCCTTCCTATCTATCTATCCCCTTAGCTGTTTTATATATAGCTATTATACAGTGCCTATGGGGTGAAAAAAAACAGGCAATTACAATGATTTTCAGAATATATAAAGTCATTCCTGAATATATAAAGTCAGAGTTAGAATATATAAAATCATTACAAATATATAAAGTCAGCGTCATAATATATAACCTCATTCCTGAATACAGTAATCCCACTCCAGACCACCCCGCGATAGGTGAAAATTCGCGAAGTAGAAACCATATGTTTGTATGGTTATTTTTATATATTTTAAGCCCTTATAAACTCTCCCACACTGTTTATAAATATTCCCTGCACAGTTATACAGCATAATCCTATTGTATTCTCTTAGATATTAGGCAAGATTCATTGAAATTATGTATGTAAACACACTGTTTATATACAGTAAAACCTAAATATTATTTTAAAGATATCGAGTGTCTCCGATATCACATATGTTACAGCCATTACGACAGACAGGCCACCAGCAATAAATACGTACAATGCAAGAAAAATTGCATACAGTAATTGTGTGTACAATGACACTACACCTACGTGCATGTACTAAGTACTGTAAGTAGAAAATTAATTATGGTTACTCTTATGTTTTTTCTGTCCACCCTGGCCATCGGACCTTACTCTTATTCTATGTTAATTAATGTTGACTTATGTTTATCTTTTATTGTGTCTTCTATTTCTCTATTCATTTTGTAAAGCACTTTGAGCTACATTTTTTTGTATGAATATGTGCTATATAAATAAATGTTGATTGATTGATTGATACTCACCAACAATGACACGATGACTTGTCCGATAACGTGGAGTTTAATTTTACTGCACAACAAAGGAGAGCGTTACAGCTCTTCTAAAGGAGCCACTTTAGGCAACTGTGTAGGACCGCCGTTATTTTTCTTCAATCCAAATCCCTAAAGCAGATTCCATCTAGACTACTGCCTTATTACATCCACTTACAACTCGTTTTGCACCCTGGTTAAAAGGACACTGCGGGCGTAGATCTTATATTCCTTTCCTACTTTTTAAATAAAAAGAATCGTAGCCTCATTGATGCTGTAATGGCGTCCTACAGTGGTGTAGTTTTTCCCTTCCTTCAACAAATCCAAAACGTTTACCTTTTCAGCAATCGTTAACATCTTCCATTGGCACTTGGGCACAGACCCTGAAGCAGTAGCAGATCGTTTTGGAGCCTTAATGAAGGGCTTGACTATGCACAAAGATAAACACAAAAGAGCACAAAAGTTAACTCTTTACACAGCGAAACACGTTGATGCTGAATGAGCAAGACGAGACTTCCTGGTTAACACCGCATTCAGCACACAAGAACTTAACTGTGTGCTCTGATTGGTTAGGTTCTCAGCCATCCGAAAATAGCATCCCTTGTATGAAATAAACTGGGTAAACCAACTGAGGAAGCATGTACAAGAAGTAAAAAGACCCATTGTCTGCAGAACCCGTGTAGCAGTGAAAAATCTGCGTTATATATTTAGTTATGCTTACATATAAAATCCGCGATAGAGTGAAGCCACGAAAGTCGAAGCGCGATATAGCGAGGGATTACTGTATATAAATTTAAAGTCAGATTATATTGATTGAAACAACTCATTTTTAGTAAACTCAATGAGTTCCTAATACAACGGAATGAAATAAGTAAATAATAACATCTTCAGAAAAACATTTTTAAAAATCCCACCGTTCAGTTAATTCATTCAAAATGATGTATGTGCCTGGCAATTTGAACACTATATTTATTTATTCTTTTTGTATGGGCACATTTCTGGACGAACCTCACAAGTCCGATCGACTCTGAGTGGCTTCTGTCGAAGTTTACCTTTCACTAGTACGAGTGAAATGACAAGCACGGAAATTTTATATATTCGGGAATTTTTTATATATTCCAACGCTGACTTTATATAATCAGGCTTTGACGTTATATATAAAATCGGTTAATGATTTTATATAGAGACAGACAGGCAGAGAAGTCTCTAGATATATAAATAAAGAGGGAAGGCACATGTACTGAATAAGAAAAGATCAACATGTGCGTTGATCCTGCTGCACAACGCACATGTTGATCTTTTTTTTCTTTCAGTATATGTGCCTTCCCTGTTTATTTATATATCTAGTGACTTCTCTGCCTGTCTGTCCCTCTATTACGCAGTGCTCTATCTGTCTCTGTGCTATGGATCTTAAAAATAACAGTTATAAGGACACTTGTTCATGTTAATTGCAGTCTCAATTGTTAAAAAATATTTTAAAAGGAGCATCCCACATGAAGATATAATGATCTCATTAACTGACAGTGCATACCAATTTATAAATTTTATGTCCGTTTGAGGTTAAAAAAAAAAAAAAATACACTCTTTTTCCCCAACAGGGAATCAGACTGAGGCACGGCAAGCCTACTGCCCTCGGAGTCAGAAAATCTTACCGCTAAGCCACGGAAGCTGTTGTATCTTTCTTGAACCTTTTGTGAAAGTGTTTATTTGATGTTTGGACTTCATGCTTCACACATTCTATAGTTTATGCCTAACATTTATTACTAAACTATGAAAAAGTTCCTGTTTTAACATTGTGTTTATACAGATTACTGTAGAAACGGAACACACATGAAATGCGTGTGTTCCAAATAACGATCTATTATTTCCACCCTAAAACTCCACTTCACTCCCAGATAATCAATCAAGGCATGAGCTGGGAGAAGTTCGTGTACGTTCTAAGTCGGTGGGGGGATGGAATAGCTGGCTGCTGACAGCTTGTCTTTATCAGCACATTTAGATTACAAAAGACGCTGGCAGAGAGGTGTGATGGGATTTAAGATGGGCCGGATCTACGAGTTTTTTCATAGGCTCTGGTAATTCTAGTGTTAAGAAAGAACCCTGACAAGCTGTTAACCTCAAGAAACACTGCTCATCCTCTTTGTTTTTATACCGTTATCAGTGTCCTCACAAGTCTTCATACTGCCTTCTTTCTTTTGCCGACTTGTTGTGTTATTCATCACTCCTCTTTTTAAGCTTGATGTGTTTAAGAGCCATGATGCACTTGCCTTTACATACAGTGCATCCAGAAAGTATTCACAGCGCATCACTTTTTCCACATTTTATGTTACAGCCTTATTCCAAAATGGATTAAACTCTTTTTTTCCTCAGAATTCTACACACAACACCCCATAATGACAACGTGAAAAAAATTTACTTAAGGTTTTTGCAAATTTATTAAAAATAAAATAACTAAGAAATAACACGTACATAAGTATTCACAGCCTTTACTCAATACTTTGTCGATGCACCTTTGGCAGCAATTACAGCCTCAAGTCTTTTTGATATGATGCCACAAGCTTGGCACACCTATCCTTGGCCAGTTTCGCCCATTCCTCTTTGCAGCACCTCTCAAGCTCGATCAGGTTGGATGGGAAGCGTTGGTGCACAGCCATTTTAAGATCTCTCCAGAGATGTTCAATTGGATTCAAGTCTGGGCTCTGGCTGGCCACTCAAGGACATTCACAGAGTTGTCCTGAAGCCACTCCTTTGATATCTTGGCTGTGTGCTTAGGGTCATTGTTCTGCTGAAAGATGAACCGTCGCCCCAGTCTGAGGTCAAGAGCGCTCTGAAGCAGGTTTTATCCAGGATGTCGCTGTACATTGCTGCAGTCATCTTTCCTTTTATCCTGACTAGTCTCCCAGTTCCTGAAAAACATCCCCACAGCATGATGCTGCCACCACTATGCTTCACTGTAGGGATGGTATTGGCCTGGTGATGGGCAGTGCCTGGTTTCCTCCAAACATGATGCCTGGCATTCACACCAAACAGTTTAATCTTTGTCTCATCAGACCAGAGAATTTTGTTTTTCATGGTCTGAGTGTCCTTCAGGTGCCTTTTGGCAAACTCCAAGCGGCCCGCCATGTGCCTTTTACTAAGGAGTGGCTTCTGTCTGGCCACTCTACCATACAGGCCTGATTGGTGGATTGCTGCAGAGATGGTTGTCCTTCTGGAAGGTTCTTCTCTCTCCACAGAGGACCTCTGGAGCTCTGACAGAGTGACCATCGGGTTCTTGGTCACCTCCCTGACTGAGGTCCTTCTCCCCCGATCGCTCAGTTTAGATGGCTGGCCAGCTCTAGGAAGAGTCCTGGGGGTTTTGAACTTCTTTCACTTACGGATGATGAAGGCCACTGTGTTCATTGGGACCTTCAAAGCATCAGAAATTTTTCTGTAACCTTTCCCAGATTTGTGCCACGAGACAATCCTGTCTCGGAGGTCTACAGAAAATTCCTTTGACTTCATGCTTGGTTTGTGCTCTGACATGAACTGTCAACTGTGGGACCTTATATAGACAGGTGTGCCCCTATGTACCTAGAATACCTATGTACAGTACATGTGCTTTCTCAGTTTTTTTATTTTTAATAAATTTGCAAAAATCTCAAGTAAATTTTTTTCACGTTGTCATTATGGGGTGTTGTGTGTAGAATTCTGAGGAAAAAAATGAATTTAATCCATTTTGGAATAAGGCTGTAACATAACAAAATGTGGAAAAAGTGATGTGCTGTGAATACTTTCCGGATGCACTGTATATGTAGTAGCTACAAAATACAAAATGGACATAGGAGATGCAAGTGAACAAGATTGGATGTAAGGATCTGGTATGCTGAAACTAGCAGCAAAATGTTATGCACTACAGTATTCTTTTTTTTTTAAATAAATAGAAAAAGACTACATTAACATATAATAATAAAGAGTGCGCACATATATATCTGTAACATATCTGTTTATCATAACTGTTAAATACACATATGTATTATATATTAGATACTGTACTGTACTCTTTTATAGGTTATGCGTAAGGACAGAAATAAGATAAGACACCAGCTACCGACCACTGGCAAAAGTTCAATTGTGAAACAAAAAAGAAGTACCCACTGCTATATTCTAACAAAGGAATGAGCTAGTCCCACATTGCTGCTTTGTGGCATGACCAATGTGTACACCAACAGTAGAACTGTGTGAGCGTAATGATAGATATTTTATTTACTGATTGCTAGTTTGTGGTCACCTGTTATCTTTTGCTTGTGGTATTCCTTCATGCTGCATCTCACTGCTCATGTTACATATATGGTCACAATAATTGGTACAGCATAGTTGACAGACTTTTCCATAGCCACTAGGGACACTCAAAAGGCAACTGCACTATTATAATCCACTAAACACTAGTTCAGTTGACTTTAAGTTCACTTTAAAGCATTTCACCAAGTTTGGCTAATACAGCGAATATTTCTGTGATTAAACCAAACTCACAGTGAAAAGAACTTCACAATGTTCGCTCATAACCAACAACAGCAACATTTATTTATATAGCACATTTTCATACAAACAATGCAGCTCAAAGTGGTTTACAAAATTAAATAAAAAGAAGTTAATATAAAACAAACAAACAAGATAATGCAATAATACTATATAGCATGAAACAAAAAAAAGGTATGGTTGAATGGCCAGGAGGACAGAAAAAAAAAAAAAAAACCCCAGTTATGCCAGAGAAAAAAAAAAAACAAAATCTGCAAGGATTCCAAGGACAAAAGACTGCCCAGCCTCCACTGGGCATTCTACCTAACATAAATGTTCTAAATCAGGTTTTCAGGCTTCACATGGAAGAAACTGATGATGACACCTGCCATTTAATCCATAAATACAAGGGGCAGCATGGTACCCTTGATTGCCACCACAGAAGAACCAGAAAAAACAGCAACTGCAGAACCTAGAGGAAAATAATAATTCAATGCCCATATAGACTAAAGGGAAACAATTATGTTGTGTGTAGCTATGAAAAAGATATTCTAAAATAAACGTTTTTTTTTAACAGTTTTTAAAAATTGACCTATAGTATTTGCCTAGAGAATTTCTATTGGTAAAAGTATTCCAAATTTTAGGTGCATACCAGCAAAAAGCCACCTCATCACTTCTTTTTATGTTGGCTTGTGGAATTATAAGCAGTCCTGCATTTGAAGATGTGAGGTTTACGATTTGGAGTGTAAGGGGACAAACATGCCAAAATACAGGACAGGCTGAGATTGTTTAAGGCTTTGTAAACCATTAGTAGTATTATTAGGTCAATTCTAACTGACACACGTAATTAATGTAGTGTCACAAAAAGTGTTGAACTGTGTTCAGATTTTCTTTTTCTAGTTTGATTCTTGTTGCTGCATTCAGTACTAACTCTAACCAATTGATGCCTTTCTTAGGTAGTCCTATAAAAATTACATTACAGTAATCTATTCGACTGAAAACAAATTTGTGGACTAATTTTTCAGTGTCTTGTAAAGTTATAAGAAGTCTAACTTTATCTATATTCCTTAAGTGAAAAAATGCAGTCCTAGTATTCTGATTAACATGTTATTTTAAATTTAGATCAGAGTCAACAGTTAATCCTAAATTCTTTACCTCTGATTTGACTTTTAAACCTAAGGGATCAAGTTTATTTCTAATACCCCCACTATATCTATTTCTTGCCAATCACTAAGACTTCTGTTTTCTCCTTATTTAGTTTGAGAAAGTTGCTACTCATCCATTCAGAAATACAAGTAAGACACAAGATCAGACCAAGAGCGTCAGGGTCATCAGGTGCTAAGCGATAAATACAGCTGTGTGTCGTCTGCATAGTTGTGGTAGCTCACCTTGTGCTTTGAGTTAATGTGACCTAAGGAAATCATACAGATTAAAAAGAGCAGTGGACCCAGAGGAGAACCATGTAGTACACCAAATAAAATGTCATGGGTCTCCAAGTTATAATCACCACAAGTAACAAAGAATTTTCTACCTGTTAGGTAAGACTGAAACAAATTTAAGACATTACCTGACAAGCCCCTCCATTTACTAAGACTATTTATAAGAATACTGTGATCAATGGTGATACAGTATGAGGGAACAAGAACAGATATACAGCCTCTGTCCGCATTAACCTGCAAGTCATTTACTACTTTAACCAGTGTTGTTTTTGTACTGTGATTAAAGATTAAAGCAGGAACTGCCACTTTAATCAATAAATAGACCTTTTCACAGTGTGCTTGATTTTTTTTGTCCTCTGTGGCTCAAATACGCTGCAATATATCCTGATACTGTTCTGAAGGTCCAAAAAAAATGGAATGTAAGATTTATAAAATGTACTGTGTCATTACGATGGGGAATATGCAACACTTGAATATAAAAGCACCACAAATTTATTAGTATGTCAGCATTTTGCTTTATGACATCGAATTTTGGATTTCATTTTCATAGCAGCCTAACAGCATGTGGAAATGTGCAGATAATTTAAAAAATATTTTTCATTTAATCTAGATTGACCCTTCTTTCTCAAAACACAAACCTTACTTTTCTTATGTAAATATTTCAGGTTTATTTTCCTTCCATGTGTCAATAATTGTAATTAACCTTTGAGTCTTTAATCAGTAATTTAGCAAAAATGTCAAATCTTATTTCATATCAGATGACAAAGTCTTATGTTTCTAAATAGAGAATGTGATTCTCCGTGGCCAAAAGAGTACCTTGTACACGACAATACCACTGTTCAATCCCTACAGAAGATGGCAAATCTGGCCATCTGGAAATGCTGGAAATCAGTGACCATTCTTATTCAATCAGGTTGGCAGTGTACAACACAGTCTTTCCAGATTTTTTTCTTTCTGAAATTCCTAATCTCACAGGAGTTTGATGGCCAGTGTGCTAAACATGTAAAAATGTCAGCAGGTTTAAAGGAAAGCATTGGGGCCCAATGTTTTAATGGACTGTCTCTGGTTTTAACCTCTTCGTTTTAATGATTTATTTATTGGATTCTAATCTCCACCAGCACCTTTACATTTTGATGGATTATTTATTGAATTTAGCACTGCATTTTAATTGTTTTGATTTCTGAATAAAAGCAATAGTGCAATTTATCACCATCCTCTTGCATTGGTGTATGTTTGTCCTCAGCTAGTCAGGCTCATTCTGGTCATGACTATCGGCGTTGTTGGGTTCAAGAAGCTCCTAAAATGAAAGAGGGAGTGTGGAGCTGACCCGCAACGTCACAGTATTTTGCACTGTTTATGCAAATTATCAGTGTCTGTTTGTCTCCTTGACCATCTCTTTTGTTTCTTCATAGTGGGCCAGAAGCTCCTATCTCATTTTATTTACAGTTCAGTATGGAGCAAATGTTACCATTTGAGCAAGCAGCTTATTTTCCATGCGACATCCGTGCTTGAAGGTTGAATAAAATCACCTGCTGTGTCGGCTTTTTCATTTTCGTCCTTCATATAAAAAGAGGTTTAATCCAAGCATGTGCTGATGTATACAGAAAGTATTTCTAACTGCAGTTCTCCTTTGGAGATCCGAGAGTGCACCGAATAATACATAGGAGAGCAGAGGAGTCTCCCTTAGAAGTGCAAATATGTGTCGAAAGTGAAGCATCACTTGTGACAAGTACAGGTGAGCACACATATATCCACTTCTCCTAAGCACAGAAAAGGAAATGCCCATATCTAGGATTGTGTAAAGTGATGTGAACATATTTTCAGCAATGACTTTTCACACATTGCTTGTGAAAAGCTCACAGATCATATCTCAGGTTACTCTGTCTTTCTCTGGCAATCAAGTGTGACCTTTCTCCAAACAGGCAATTGTATCTTGTATATACAGTATATACTGTATGTCACTTACATCAACAGAAAAAAATTAATTCCAGACTTGCCTGGTTTGTTTGACTTTCAATGAGTGAAAGGGCATCAACATTTTAACAACTGCTTATCATGGCGTATGTCTGTCCTTGTTTATAACATAAGTTCTGCATGAAACTGTGCCAAGCGTCTGATGTACCAGCAAAGCTGTCAGTAAGCAAAGTATACAACCCACATCAGTTTTACATGAGGAAAGCAGAAAGCACATGAAAGGCACATTGTGGACAAAAAGATCTGAGAGTGAAAGCAGCTGACTTACAATGCTTTCACAGAAATGACAGACCTGACGATGTATGAGTATGCAAATACAAGAATAAACTGGCATTCGCTTAGCATGTGTCAAAATGTGCGATTGTATTTGTACGTAACTCTAGCATTTCAATAAAGCTGTATTCAAATCATACTTAAATGTGTCTCACATATGGTCAAGTAACACATTGCACTGGTTCTTCTACTTTTATAAAGACCACCACTTACTGTGTTCTTGTATTTGCATTCATTGTAAGTTTTCAATATCTGAATGTTCTGTGAGTGAGTCACTATCCAACATGGTTCTCTTCAATCATGGCTTGAACACTCTGTCCACTATATTCCACTTCATATACTCTCCCTTCATTTTCAACGATGTGTAAAAAATATTGCATGTGAGTTTATAGTTATCTTTTACTTAACAGAAATAACTGGAGAGCTGACAGTTTTCAGGTTTGTTGAGGTTTGTTTTTTTCTTCAGGACAGGAGCATGACATGCACACCGATTAAATAATTAAAGATTTAAAAACAGAACGTCAATCGGTGTGGGCTGTGGCACTCCTTGTATATTCATCGTGCCATTTTAAACCATGTTAAATTAATTTAGATCTGATTAGTTCAGATTTAAAGAAACTTTTTTAGGACTACGCTTAATATCTCTGTATGGAAAATTGAGACAGAATCAGTTGAGACAGTTAATGTAAAATACAACTTCAATAAATTGTTTTTGTACATTTTTAAATAATAAGAAAGGCTTAGAAACTGTAATTATTCTTAGTGTGTGACTAAATACTTGCATATCTTTCCAAAGACAAATGAATTCCTCCTGTATATACATATGTGCAATGTTTACCGTCTGTTTTTTTTTTTTACCCTTTCAACTCACTGAGTGAAAAAAGCCTCTTGCACTGAAGAAAGGTTTAATTTAATTACATTATACTGTGCCAAGCACCAAAAATTATGGTTTCACAAAATATGCAGCAAATTTCATCTCAGGTTTTCCAACTGGAAGGAAAATCCCAGGATATCCACTCACTTGATTTTTTTTTGCTGTATCATCCTAGAGTGACTTTCAAGTATATTAATTGAGAAGATATTTGAACACTTGAACCGTCTACCTGGAGTAAAACTTTACCTATCAGTTTTAAACAACAAAATTGTGACTACATCTGCTCCTTGCACTTACTAATTTAATGACTTTTCTTGCTGTGCTAAAGGACTTTCAGTATTGGAGGCAACAAAAAATGGCATAAGCTATGGACATCAGTTACTAATTGTTACATTAACTATAAATTCATTATATAAAAAAAGGTTATAAAAAACATACATGCACACACAGGCATTATCAAAATCCATCCTATGCAATTTATTAATAAGCAGCACTATTTTGCAATGCGCTTAAAAAAGTACATTACATATTTATATAGATATTAAAATAAGAACTATAGTACATCTGTGATCTTTAAAAATACATTCTAAAAGAATTACCTAAACTATGCGTTGTCAATAAACTAAAATGAAAAAATGGCTATTAATACATTCTTGTTTAGCATGGAGCTGGAGTGTGGTGGGGATGTGTTGCTTATTGGTCAGACCTGCAAGTAAGAATTTCACTGTACTCTTGCACACGTGACCATACTACAGTTACTACTACTACTTACACACCAAAATCACAAAAATACATCTTTCTTAGAGGCAGCATATTACATTAATGAATAGGCCTCTCTTCCGAAACATACTGAAAGCAGATCGGCAGCAGATCTGTTTAAAACTGTTTTCCTAATTGTATCCAACTGCCACAACTGACAAAAACCCCAGCATAACAGTAAACTACTATAAACTGACAAATGCTCAACCATAGAGTAATACATGAATGATTACAAATTAGAACTTTACCAAACTTACTCAATTTTGAAATAACTACAGATTTTTATCTAGTCTAAGTTAATTTTAATTTGAAATTATTAAAATAATAACAATGTATTATTTACTATTAATTATTAGAAGCATGATATTCAATATTTACACAAAAAATATAGCATACTTGATAACTAGTCAGAGCTTTAGGATCATCAAAGAAACGGCGATTTGTAACTTTTTATTATGTCACAGGAAGGTAATGTCTACAAGTTATACTACCCAACATTTAAATTAACGACGTACAAAGAATTGTTAAAATAAAATATGAAGGTCCATTGTCGCATATACTGTTCATTTCTGACTTCTGCACATTAACACAATTCGGGCTCCTTTTTACAAAATGTTTTCTTCAGTCAGTACCCCAAAGTGCCTTTTTAAAGTTCATATAAAGCAATGCTTTTCTCAAATCGAATCTGTACACAGTTTCACGTTTACCGTGATTAACCTGTGTCAATTACAAAGAAACAGCTCATCTATTTACCACCCAAAGGAATTTAAGGTATTCTATTTTGATTTCAAGTAAATTTTACTTTCAGCTATATGCTCTTTAAATCTGAAATGTATTTACTAATGCATTTCCGTTTTTTATCACGTAAAAGTCAAAATACAGAAAACACGTTCAAACACATGTTCAAATATAATTTTTTGCATTATTTAATAACAAAATATGCATTTCAGATCATAGCCTTGATTATTTATTCAAATATATAATGCATATTAAAATCATCCAATAGTAAACATTTTATCAATACAGTACAGCACATAGTTCTTTTAAATCGCGGCACTTATAACTTGCCCTTTCTCAACATTCTATTGCTTAAGCGCTTAGAAAAAAGTACACACATTGTGAACAGCCGACTACCAGCTTGTGTGACAAATTTCAGAAAATATTTAATTTAGAAAAACAAAAGTGAATAACGTCTCTTAAGTTTTGTCTCCATTCAGGCCACGGCGGATGGAATCAGCTCCCCACCCCCATTCATGAATGCAACACTACTACACTACATTTAAGACAAACACGAAAAATGTTAGCTTTTTATAGAACAAGAGGTGCGATTGTACTTGGCCAAATTAAAACGTGCTTTACTTGCCAAGTTTTAAAACGTGTGTGTTTCCTGAGATTTGATTTAAAGGATTACTAGCAACGCCGAGTTAACCCAGCTGTGAAAGAGAGGCGGAGTTTTAAACATGTAAAGCATAGTAAACGCAAACTTTACAAAGATACAAGTTTCTCACCTTATTCTGTATACATATATGTACGAAATCCTTCCGGCGTGTGCATTTCCAATGCGCTTTCCTAGTTTAATCCATGAAAGAATAACAACGTGCTGATTGTACACAACCCACCCTATGGTTGTCGCCAAATGTCTAGACTCTAGACAGCCTCTTCGTCGAGTGAGAACATGCCTGTCGCCGACGTCAACTTCTGTGCATTCCGATTCGCTGCTTCAGCCATCCGTCAAAGAGATTCGTCACCAAGCTGCGCAACAATTCCCGTTATTCCCCACCCTTTCCCCTCTGGCTCGTTTTCAATGTGCCTTTCTCTCTTTTACAAAAGCTTTGTATGTAGCATTTGACGCTGAAAAACGGGTTTATCATTAGAATTAGTGGTGAAGGAATATTCAAATCAGTTACACGCAAAACTGCGAAATATTAGGTAATGTTTAAACACAGATATTAGTGTTATTATGCAAAAAGAAGTGTAGAAATGCTTATCCGTCCATCCACCCATTAATTTCGAACCCTATAAGTTACCAAAAATACAGAAACTGGCATGTTATACACTGCATAATGAGGAGGTTTTATAACGCGAAAAATCCAGTTCTTTAGGAAAATATGAATGAAATAGATAACCTTGTCATCTAACCAAATGATTTTTCTCTCATGAAACGTAACGAGTTTGAAGCCACTTAACAAAAAATTACCTTGTACTGGTCATGAGTCCATCTCTGAAAATATCATTAATACATTTATAAAACAAATTTATAAATATAAATATTGCTACTGTCAAAATATTGCTTTTTATGTTTGTCTAGTTTTAATGTGTATCGCCGAAGTAGACAGTACAGTTGTTATGTACTTATGTGCATGCGTGTTTACTTTCTTTCTTAACAGAAAAGTTTAAAATCATCTTGGTACAGATCAAGAAATGGGTAAGGACTGACGATGTACCTTCAAAGGAGTCAAAGTTGCGACAGAAGATTTTAACAGAAGTATATAGCAAGCAAGCCGACCTGGTGAGGAAACAATTAACCAAGACATTCATTTTCTATTTCAGCCAAAATTACTTTTGGCTTGTAGTCAAGATCGTGATTTCACACAATAAATTATTAATAATAATATAATATAATATAATATAATAGATAGATAGATAGATAGATAGATAGATAGATAGATAGATAGACCTTGCATAGTTGATTATCTATCTATCTATGTTGCAGGAACCGATAACAACGAAGTGCAATGTGGATATTATTGAAAGTGATTGCTATAGGTTAGCAGTTCAGTGGTCTTAAATGGCAAGCAAACTGGCCCTGTTTTATAAATGAAAACAGCCCTTATTTATTTATTATTATTATGTGTATGCTTACCTCCAAGGTTTCCATTCACCCTCTTTCATATTTAATGACTCAATCGATCAGTCAGTATTGCCTGATGAATAACCAATAAATTGCTTTTCATAGTTATCAACTTTTTAATGCCAGAATTTTTGAGTTATTATTTGCAAAACAATGCAGAAATATTGACCAGCAGACACTCTTGAATTCAAAACATAAAGCAGAAGTTACCCCATTTTACAGACATGGATATAAGAACAATAATTTTAGTATAAACAACTAAGTTCTGGGTTGTCTCTTGTGTTCAATGCTGTCATGATACTGTACACTCCAGTTTCCTGGCAGCATTACAGAGTTTAATTCCTATTTCCATCTCCATATAAATTTCTTGTGCATGCTCCATCTCTTACTGTTCATTTTGACTTCATCTGAGGAATGTAACTTTGTTACAGGTCCATTACTTGTATTCTACTTTTAAAAACTCATCATCTGGATGCCAGCAATGGACACCAACAGAAGGAAATCCTCCTTTTGGAGTTAAAACTGAATTATGGTGAACTCCCATCCAGGCCTGGGATGATTCTTGCTATGCAGCAGAAACCTAAAAGCTAATAATAAATTAATCTGAAGGTTTTATTCTTCCTTTAAATGCAACAGTATTTTTCATTTTAATACAATAAAAGATGCCTTGTAAATCAAGAAAAAAATTCTCCCTTTTTCTTACTAACTGGTGCTAATCTCACTCAGATGAGAATTAGACTTTCTAATTCTCAGGTCATGGTTCTCCTCTTGAAGACAATAGTTTATGAGATTTAAAGACTGTGTCTCTGAAATGAATGTGAGTCCTTTTTTCTTCATTCTGTGCACCTTACAGACAAAAAGTAAAACACCATTTAATATCACTTGCAGAAATTCTCAAATGATTCTGCACTTACATAGTGTATTAATAAAGGGAACGAGGCAAAGTTTAGGAGTCTGGTGGAGAGCTTTGTTTCTTAGTTTTTGTCTTTAACTTAACATCAAAAACCAAAGAACTGGTCAGTGAGTTTCACCACACCAAGAGCCTCTATGCCCTGCTGCTATTCTGGAAGGGGATGTACAGGTGGTGCATTGTTACAAGTACCAATCTGCACTGTTCTCATAACACAGAGGAACTATATATAGTTGTGCTTGAAAATTTGTGAACCCTTTAGAATTTTCTATATTTCTGCATAAATATGACCTAAAACATCATCATATTTTCACTCAAGTCCTTAAAATAGATAAAGAGAAACCAGTTAAACAAATGAGACAAAAATATTATACTTGGTCATTTATTTATTGAGGAAAATGATTGAATATTACATATTTGTGAGTGGCAAAAGTATGTGAACCACTAGGATTAGCAGTTAGTTTAAAGGTGAAATTAGAGTTAGGTGTTTTCAATCAATGGGATGACAATCAGGTGTGAGTGGGCACCCTGTGTTATTTGAAGAACAGGGATCTATCAAAGTCTGCTCTTCACAACACAGGTTTGTGGAAGTGTATCATGGCACAAACAAAGGAGATTTCTGAGGACCTCAGAAAAAGAGTTGTTGATGTTCATCAGGCTGAAAAAGGTTACAAAACCATCTTTAAAGAGTTTGGACTCCACCAATCTACAGTCAGACAGATTGTGTACAAATGGAGGAAATTCAAGACCATTGTTACCCTCCTCAGGAGTGGTCGACCAACAAAGATCACTCCAAAAGCAAGGTGTGTAATAGTCAGCGAGGTCACAAAAGACCCCAGGGTAACTTCTAAGCAACTGAAGGCCTCTCTCACAGTGGCTAATGTTCATGTTCATGAGTCCACCATCAGGAGAACACTGAACAACAATGGTGTGCATGGCAGGGTTGCAAGGAGAAAGCCGCTGCTCTCCAAAAAAAACATTGCTGCTCATCTGCAGTTTGCTAAAGATCACATGGACAAACCAGAAGGCTATTGGAAGAATGTTTTGTGGACAGATGAGACCAAAATAGAACTTTTTGGTTTAAATGAAAAGTGTTATGTTTGGAGAAAGGAAAACACTGCATTCCAGCATAAGAACTGTATCCCATCTGTGAAACATGGTGGTGGTAGTATCATGGTTTGGGCCTGTTTTGCTGCATCTGGGCCAGGATGGCTTGCCTTCATTGATGGAACAATGAATTCTGAATTATATCAGAGAATTTTAAAGGAAAATGTCAGGACATCTGTCCACAAACTGAATTTCAAGAGAAGGTGGGTCATGCAGCAAGACAACGACCCTAAGCACACAAGTTGTTCTACCAAGGAATGGTTAAAGAAGAATAAAGTTAATGTTTTGGAATGGCCAAGTCAAAGTCCTGACCTTAATCCAATCGAAATATTGTGGAAGGACCTGAAGTGAGCAGTTAATGTGAGGAAACCCACCAACATCCCAGAGTTGAAGCTGTTCTGTACGGAGGAATGGGCTAAAATTCCAATTTGTGCAGGAGTGATCAAAAGTTACCGGAAACGTTTAGTTGCAGCAAAGGGGGGGTCACACCAGATACTGAAAGCAAAGGTTCACATACTATTGCCACTCACAAATATATAATATGTTTTAGGTCATATTTATGAAGAAATATAGAAAATTCTAAAGAGTTCACAAACTTTCAAACACAACTGTAAGAAAAGGCAGAGCAGACTAATTTTTTCTTAGGAGGCTGCATTCCTTTAATGTGGGAAATAACATCCTTCACATAGTCCTTAACTTTGTGACCACCAGTGCAATTTTCTGAGCTGTGGTATGGTAGGCTGGTAACATCACCTCAAGAGAGGCCCAATGAATCAATAAGCTAAATAAAATGACAGGCTTGGTCATGGGACACAGTCTAGACCCCTGCTAAGTAGTATCACAGGAGGGAATGAAAACAAAACTTTGTGCCAATATGAAAATTACTGCACATCCTCTCTCTGATATACTAACACCGGGTACTCTCAGCCAATTAATTACTCAGAAGTGTGCAAAGAAACACTACCAGGGGTTCTTTATACCAATGGCAATACTCCTATCTATCTATCTATCTATCTATCTATCTATCTATCTATCTATCTATCTATCTATCTATCTATCTATCTATCTATCTATCTATCTATTCACCTTTGATCGTGAACTCTGGATAATAACCAAAAGAATGAACCCACGAGTACAAGCTGCAATAAAGAGGTCCTGGGTTTGGAGGAGACAGGATGGTGTATCAGGTATGGCCCACAGGAATGAAACTTTTTTTGACATGCCGAAGACATAGACCCCATCAAAGTGGATCCAGCACTTTATTCAGAAGACTGAGAAAGTGCTGTAGTGCACAGGATAGGGGACAGACTCCATCCAAACCACTTTTTTCAGCAGCCAACATTGCTTCGCAATAGGGCTATGCAGGATACACATGGTATGATAGGAAAGGAAGAAAATTGAGCACTTCTTAAGTTTAGCACTATAACATTGTGCTTCTTTGCCTTTGTCTAAGCTTAGAGTTTAGGATTTTTGAACAAAGAATATATGGTTGGAGGTGGGGTTAAATGATATGAAAAGAATAGGTGTCATCCCAAAGGATGCTCAGGACCCCTAAGAGAGCAGGAAAAAGATTTGAAGGGCAACCTGCAAAAACTTGGAAAAAGGCTACTAAAGTGGTGATTCTTATGATTTCTGTGGTGCTTAAAAATAAAAACTTGGTTTTCTAAGTATTATATAATTTTTAATTTGATTTTGTATTTAGTTAATAACAACGTTTGTTATAGTTTTAAGTTTTCTCATCACCAATCTGTGTTTGTGTTTATTTTTATGGAACCATTTTGCACTATTTTGTTGTTAATGACAAAACTCTGTTATTACCCTGTGGCTACAGGGAGTTGTAACAGTGATGTCATTGAGCTACTGCTAGTTAAGATGGTGGTGTGCTACCAACAATGTTTAAGTTTCTGGATTTGGACATTCAACTTTTGTATTATTGGTTCTTGATGTTCTTTCTGATCTTCACTTTAGTCTATTTTCCTTGACTTTTATTTGCCTTGCACCTTTTTGGTGCTTCATTTTCCAGTTCATGCAGTTAATATTAGTCTCTCAGGATGAACTTTGACATATGCTCAACAGCAGTGATGATAACTTTAATTTAGAGTTCCTGGACTTCTGACTTACTTCTTGACTGTTTAAGACTTTGCCTTTTTTTGCTTACTTTGATATTGCCTTCCTATATTTTTGACCTGTTGCTTCAGATTTGATTCATTTTCACTTTACAAACTTAAATATATACATCCTCTTGTTTTTCATCAACTAATCATGGCACTCTCCTTTTATGTGTTAGAGAGGTTGACTGAGACAGATATACTACCGGTATTGCTCTGCTCTATGCTGTGACTTGTTTTCTGTGCCACTGAAGTTAAATGAGATGTTTGTCTTTGAAGGTGAAATTGTTTGATGTGCAGCTGACAAATATGATGGAAGTAAGTGTAGCTGGGTTTCATTTCTTTAGCTTTGTCCAACCAGCACTGATAATCTATGGCTTGTAAAACAAAAAAACCTCTACCTTGTGTGTCAGAATGCCTAACTGTGTATACAATAACATGAACCTTCCTTTTCAGCACTTAAATCATTCATTCATTTTTAAGAACTGCTTGTTCAGGGTTATTATGCAGGTGCCAGTCCATTTCAGAGCTGACACATTGACTAACACATAGAATCCATCATTTGTTTTAATAGGTACCCATGTATATTCCTTTAAAATGTCTTCAACCCTTTCCAAATTTCATCTTTAAAATATGAAAGGTTTTAAGCTCTTGCATCCTCCAGAGATGGGATCTCAATAAACATTTCACCACCAAAGTGGGCAAAGTTGTATATACAAACTAGATCATATCTGCATCCATATGTCTCTTTCTAGTTCAAGCATCTCCATCATAGAGAGTGCTCTAGGTAGTAGTCTATATCACCTAAGCAACTGTTCATCTCCTGAAAAGAAAAAAACATATCTCTGTCACACATAACAGAAGGAAATAACCAGTGTATCTCTTTCTAATTTGAAAACCTAAATAGCAGGATCAAGGAGACTTTTGAGTTATTTTTAAATTAAGAGCTTAAAGCTTAATGTAACAGATTTCTTGTTCTCTTCTTCCTTACTGTTGTAGATAAATTTTCAGGTTTAACACTTCGCCTTGCCAATTGTACTTTCCATGACTACAGAGACATGCGCTGTATAATTGAATTTAAGTTACTATTAAATGGTTATGAATGGTTTTGAAAATGGTTATGCAGTGTATATTGCATCATGCTTATGAGGCTGTTTAATTGTTAATTTGCCTTTACTCTGATGGATTACATTTGGAATGATGTTGTTATACACACCACAAGTATAAATGCTGTGATTATAGTATGCCACATTATAATAAAATGGCATTGTCTTTCCATTACTGAAGGGTTATTTGCTGTGTAAAATACAAAAATATGTACCATATGCTATGTGAAAACACATTGTGCAATGAAGTAAGGAGACTTTGCTGATTAGTTACAATGTTTTTGCTTCAGATCATGACATATGAATGGGCACACATTAGTAAATATGCAGTGATCCCTTTTGCCTTGTCGTTAAATTAAAAGATCAGGCACACTTTGTGATTATTCATAAGTTGCTAATAATTCTATCCAAAGGATCATTTTCTCTGTTAGTTTTTAGGGTCTGATAGGGAATAAATGTTCATTGCTAGGAAACTGCAAAAACCCTGTTGTAATTTCTAGGCAAAGGACCACAAAGAAAACAAGCTCATCACATACACCATTGGTACCTTACACAGTAATTCCAGTGCTTGATTTAGGTGACTTGGTGGTAAAATGATTAGAACAGTTTCCTGGACTGAAATACTAGCACAGACATTGTCTATGTGGACTTTGCATGTTCCCCTCTCTGCAGAGGTCTTCTTCAGCTACTCTATTATTCTTCTGATACCCCGAAGTCCTTGACTCTAAATTTTCAATAGTGAGAGTGAATGTGCCCTCTGCTGGATTGGCACTGTCTTCAAGCTTTTTGGTCCTCCTTTGCACCCAAGGCTGCTGAGGTATACTCTAGCCATACTGGACTTTGAACTGGAATAGTTTCAAAAATGGATGGACTGATGGATGGATGGATGGATGGATGGATGCATTGCTTGATTTTGATTATTACTCATTATACTCCAGCCTTTGAAGTATTTTACTTTGTGCCACAGGTGCTTTCACACTTTTAAGATTATACCTGTTCCCCACAACAACCTCTCTCCTAGTATTGGATCTACCAGGGTTCCATGCCATAGACTGACCTTCCTTGTTTTCTTATTTTAAGTCTAAGGACTCAAGCAGTGCCAAATACATAACTAAATGTAGTTTGTAAAGGTTCCTGTCAGAAGAATTTATCCCTGGAGATTATCAGCAATGTTACATTAATAATGAAACAAACTCCAGTATTTAGTTTAGTTAAATATAAATGTTTGGGACGAAAAGCTTACAGGTATATATTATAAATTCTAAGTGCCCCCGTAGGTTGTCACTGTATTCAGAATAATGACTGGGAATTTTAATATTGGGCAGCACGGGGCGCAGTGGTAGCGCTGCTGCCTTGCAGTAAGGAGACCTAGGTTTGCATCCCGGGTCCACCCTGCGTGGAGTTTGCATGTTCTCCCTGTGTCTGCATGGGTTACCTCTGGGTGCTCCAGTTTCCTCCCCCAGTACAAAGACATGCAGGTTAGGTGCATTGGCGATCCTAAATTACCCCTAGTGTGTGCTTGGTGTGTGTGTGTGTGTTTGACCTGCGATGGGCTGGTGCTCTGCCCAGGAATTTGTCCCTGTCTTGTGCCTTGTGTTGGCTGGGATTAGCCCCAGCAGACCCCTGTGACCCTGTATTAGGATATAGCGGGTTGGATAATGACAATGTAATATATGAAAAGCTTTTTTTTTTTAATAAAGTACACACAGTAGAAAAAACACAGGAAGAACACAATATGCCTCTAGATCGAGATAAAAAAAATAACACTTTCAACCACTTGGCTTTTATGGATAAACGAGAACATTTTTGTCTGGTGGAAAGGCTCATGCTAAAAACTGATTAGAAAAACCACATCTACATAAAAAGTTTAAGAGCTCTGAGCAGGAGAGAGATAATATTGATGATTTTAGGATGTTTGAAATATACAGTCAAAGAACAGATACCACTAAAATCCAATGTAATCCTAGATTGAGAGTCAAAAATAAATCTAATATTTATTTGTCTATTTGGCTGCTTTTTTGTCTGCTCTAGTAAAGTCTTTCATTTGTTATCTAAAGCTCCAAGGTCAGTTTAGGTATGTCAGATGTCACTGCTGTCAACAGGATTGCAATGCCTATAAAAACAATGCAAAAAATGGTGGGACTGATTGTGAAACAATAAACAAAATAGACATCACTAAACATCCATCCATTTCCTAACCCGCTGAATCCGAATAGGGTCACGGGGGTCTGCTGGAGCCAATCCCAGCCAACACAAGAACCAATCCGGGGCAGGGTGCCAACCCACCGCAGGACACACACAAACACACCCACACACCAAGCACACACTAGGGACAATTTAGAATCGCCAATCCACCTAACCTGCATGTCTTTGGATTGTGGGAGGAAACCGGAGCGCCCGGAGGAAACCCACGCAGACACGGGAGAACATGCAAACTCCACGCAGGGAGGACCCGGGAAGTGAACCCGGGTCTCCTAACTGCGAGGCAGCAGCGCTACCACTGCGCCACCGTGCCGCCCCATTACTAAACAAATATGCCAAAATTAAAAACAGTAATTATTTTAAAAATTCATTAAAACAAATCAGCATTGCAAGTAAAGAGTTTCTGACAGCCCACCTATCAAACATCTTATCAAAGTACTCCATTCTTTCCTCCCACTCCCTTCTCTCAACCCTGATTTCATTCTCCAACCAGTGAGCCTTTGCGTAACTTCCTCCTGATTCTAGACTCTCAGTAGTTTTTGCCTGAGGCAGCTTTACCCTTCCTGCTTTATGGAGTCAGGGCAGCCCGCTTTGCTTACAAGGACACAAGACTAGAGCCCCACAGAATCAATATCTTTGATATTCTCATATCTGTACAGGTCTTAAAAAGGCAGTGTTAAATTCTACCATGAAATAACTTTCATTTGATTCTTTTTGACTACTTTTCCACATTTGGGTTTCTGGATTTTTTTTTTAAATTTTTTAAATATTTCCCTGTGTCACCCTTTTAATGATGTCCTTCCTTGCTTCAAGGCTACGTTTTAGGTCTATAGATGTTTTCCCCATTGTGGAACTCCACCACAATGACATTCACATTGGTCGCAGGTGTATAAAGCCATCATTACACTATTCAACTTATCCAAAGACTTTTAGCTGCTTACCGAGCAAGGGGAAGTCATGTCATGGTATGCAGTTCAAAATCTACAGTAACTCAGACCTATTTGGAACTCATTTGATTTTGTCTAAAGTTGTAGGCTTATTTGTATGCGAGAGCGCTGTGCAAGAGCACAATGAGCACTCACCTGAAATTAGTATGCATACAACTTGGCCCCAAGGTAAAAAAGAAGCAAGTTGTTCTGGACCATGCAAATAGAACAGATACTCTCAGTTTGATTTATCTTTCTTGTAATACCATGACAGAAGTGAAAAAGGAAATACAAGGACCAAGATTGTTTCTGAATTTGCCATATCTGGAAAGCTTTCGTACAGGCACTGATGCAGTCAGGCAGCACGTTATTGGCTGAAGAATGTGGCAAGCTGACAATGAAACTATGATGAAAAGTCTGCATGGAGTCTTATAATTTACTGTATCATGTGCCACAATTTCTGCCACCTGACATTGTCAAGATGATAAGATCCAGCAACTCAGTTGTTAAGTTTGACATCCCCTCTAACTAGAAATGATGTAACATGATTCTTGATTAAGCTACCTTGTCTCTCTTTCAAGGATCTTACCTTTGATTTGTCTTCTTGCATGGAGCTTTTCATGCCCTTTAAAAGCCTCGCATGACATCTACTTTATATTTAAATCACAAGTAGTCATATGTTTGCTGCCCTCTATCATTATGCTACCTAAGCTTATGTGTTGCAGTTTAGCTTACCTCCATGGTGCCAAGACTTTTACTAGCTTATCATAAATATTGGGGGAGCAAAATTTATAGCCTACAATATGAATAATAATTAAAAAAATAATAATGGACAGTGTCATACATGTGCGAATAGGAGGAAGCTGAGTGGACCGAAAGAAGGTAATTCCATGCCAGGCCAGGGGGTGGCGTAGTGCACTAAACTTTTCTCTGTTTCCTCTGCAGACCAGATACGGGAAAACTTACCTGTTTCTCTGCAAAGACATCACTTCCAGTTCCTGCACCACAAAAGACATCACTTCCGGTTCCGATGCTCCAAAAGAGATCATTTCTGGTTCCAGTGACCCAAAAAACATTATTTCTGGTTCCGGCGCCATCATGAAACATGACGTCCGGTCCCGACATCTAAGATGACACCATTTCCGGGACATGGTCTATAAAGACGCCATTTTAACTCAATGAAACATTTCAACTTGATAACTCGACCTGTGTACTTCAGTGCTTATTGAAAACCATTGCAGCCAGGTATAATATATGGGTGGCTGCCCCAAACATTTCTGTGTGTTCAAAGCTGATGTATTTCACAACAGACACAGTTATACTTTGAATGTATTGCTATAGGCTGATTTAATTCAAAATATAAACATATATTGTATATGATTGTATTAAAATTTACAGTAAAATATTGCAAATATTGTCCTTTATTGTTCACAATTGCCTTGATTGATGACACTCTTTATATTCATTTCTTGCATAATAACAAAGTTCTCAATAGTTGATCTCTCATTGGAAAAAAAGTTCTTTGCATACAGTTGGGAGGATATAGTAAACTGGAATCCTGGGTAAACATTTAAAGATAATCATTGTATTGAGATTTCATTGAATTTACTAAATTCACTAAATTTACTGCTTATGTTAGTCTAGTTAGTTTATTTCAGGGATCTAGATAAAAAATGTATGTTTGTGGGGCTACATGGTAAGATTATGTATTATGCTGTCAGCATCACTGTAGGCAGACAGGTTAAACAGAGAGATAACTTTAATTAGTTATAAATATTCTGTATCTCAGTGTTGGCATGTTTTGGTTAGTTAATGTGACATATATTACATTTTTATAGAGAAATGTATGATGCAAAAAAAAAAAAAAGTCACACCTCAGGCACATATTTTTCCGAGTGAGTCTTGCAGACAGATATTGTTGTAAATAGGTGGCCCCTTGACATTCTAAAATTGTCAAACCACTATTTTGCATCAAACCACTCCACATCTTCTTGGCACAAGACTTGGCTCCTCTCTGATGGTTACAGTTTTTAGGTACAGATTTAATAGTGATTATTCCTCAAAAAGCAGCTTTAAGCACTTGCCATTGTGAGTTGATGAGTTTGCAAACAGTATCCACTGTAAACTAAAGTCAGCAGTCAGCATGTAGCTGGTGTTGTATCTATCTGATGTATCAATTACTATGAATTTTCCAAATTGAAGACAGCCAATTGTACAGTTAGATTGGATTTTAATCTCTTGCAAAGTGAATTTGAAAAGTAAAAAAAAAATATCTGATATGAGCTAAATATCCTGAATTACTTTTAACTGCAAACTGAATGTAGCCTTAATAGCAACACATAGACTCAGTCCTCAGTCACAGATGGTTTGGGCTGTTCAACTCATTTTTAATATTCTGACTTTTTTTAGCATTAACCCAGAATTTGGAGGTCAGTTGCTGCTATGTCTCTACTGATGACACCTATAGATATAGATATAACAGAATGATAAAAGTACAGCACTACAATGGCAGCTCCTGTGGTCTACAATGTGTTAGACATTTGTTGCAAACTTGCTGATTGTCATCTCTACTCTAGAGCGATTGTCCTATCTTATTACACAAATGCTGAATTGCATTATGACATAGTGGAGGCCAGTTATTAAGCTGAATTTACACTCTAGTTACTGGATCCATTACATGAGTTCTCAAACCTTTTGCTATGGAGCATTGTCCAGCTTAAAAAGTCCACTACCATATGATCATCAGCTATGCTCAAATATACTGTATCATTCAAATTTTTTTCTGTTTATATTACATTACTAAACTTAAACCGGAAAAATCCATTGCACATCATTACATCACCACTGCCTGACTGCACTTTGACACTTGACTGGATTAATTCAGGAACTCATTTGGTTTGCATCATATCTTGGTGAAACAATCAGTCTCAGTTCAGCTGAAACCAAAATCAATACAGCAGAATTTTTTACAGTCTTATAATGTTCAGTGTTTTCATTCCATAGACCACAAAGAGGAAATGAACTTTGTTGGATACCATATTCCATCTTTGGCAAAGTACGGATATCTGTGACTGTGTCTAGTGAATGTGTATGTTACTCAGCTTAATTCACGTTTATGCTCGGTCAATCTGTTTAAGCAACATTCTGTCTGTTACTGAAAACATGACTACTATTGACTTTATGTTATTTATGCAGTGATGTATTCCTGATGTTCCCATGATTTTGTCAAGTATAAATACCATAGCTGTATGACTGTTCTTGTTCAGGTGTAATAGTGTAATATATATATAGAGAAAATATTAAGCAAGAGTAACCATATGATTATAACTAAATTAAGATAGCCTTGTCATCGTAATTAGCGCAAAGAGACCAAAAGTTCAGGGAAAGGGTAGAGTCATTTGAAGAACTGTTAAGCACTGCATCTTTGGAATTCCATTTACCCATTGTTTTAATTCTCCTGGTTGTGTCTTTGCAAAAAACTTTATTTGTGGTTTAAGAACAGTCAGAGGCATGATCATAACTGTCACAGTTAACTACTCCTCCGCCTCCTCATAACAAATAGGCCAAAAGCACAGAAAAAGCATAGGGAAAAGAATAATTAACTCTTGATACCTCAGAGCAAGTGAAAGCAGGAAAAAGACACAGAAGCTGTGCCCCGGAGGGATACAGAAAACAATCCAGTACTGGCTCTATGTGTTTTTCTGCTTTAGACAAAATTGAAAATGTCAGATCGAAGAGTGGGAGTGGGTTCCCACTAGGGTTTCATGAAACGTTTGTCTGACTGTTAGATAAAAGAGTGGGGGTAGAGTGCCCGTTGGAGTTTTGTGCGACTCATACATGTCTGTCAGATAGAAGGGGGAAGGGTCCCTCTTGGTGCTTTGAGAGAGTGTGGTGGCAGGGGAATCAATGAGGTTTTGTGCAAATATGTATGTCTAATAAAATGTCTCTCCCATACAACTTAGCTTTCTAAGGCGACCACCTAATTCACCTATATGGTAGAGCCATCCCTGAAGTAGTGGGCACAAAGAATGCCCACTGAGGTCAGTACAGTCTATACAAGTCAGTGTCTTCTGGTCACATGTCTTGGAGATTGCCTACAAAAGAGCATCTGAAAGTTCATCAGTCAGTGTGCCTTAAAGACAGACAGACAGAAAGAACTTTGCTCTGCTGCAGGTGTCAACTCTGCTTCAAAGAAGTGACAATGTTTCTTAGAAACAAGGATTTCCTGGAAAAAATAAATTGATATTAAAATGTCTGGAAGGCTCTTGGTAAGTCCTGTGGGACAGAGATCCTGGGTATTGAACTTTTATATTCTGGTAATCAAAGCATTGAAACCTGAGAGACTGTTTTAAGCATAAAAATCCCTTTGGAAAAAATAAAATGTTTTCATTGTTTCATTGTTGTGTAAGGAACTGGCTAAAAGTGCATGTTTCTTTCCTGTTCTTCTCTACCACCCCTCCCAACCCCCGTTAAAGGACATATGGGATAAACCAATTCCTGAATGCTTATAAGCTCCAGGTAGTGACCAATGTGAGTGAATCCATTCCAAGTCTTGAGCTACTACAATTAAGAAATATAGACATTAGAAAACTAATTTTCATGGAGCTTTTCCAAAGTCCATGTGAACGGTTTAAATTTTTCTAGTTACAATTTCAACATCTGCTTTCTTCTTGCTAATTCTCTTCCAAATCACACAATGCCAAACCAAGCATTTGCTTCTATTTTGTTCAAATACCACATTAATTAAGTGGTATTGTATTTATTTGCGACAATTATAGGTTCACAATCTAACATAAACTACTTAAATAATTTTCCTATGTGACGTGAAGTTAATTGACTAAAATGTGTTGTATGGTGTGCTAAGCTGATGTCAAATTACACAACTGTCAGACTTGATGACTACAGTTGCTGATCTCCTTGCCTAAACATGTAAATTCACATGACTAGAAATCACAGGATATGACCACTTATGTGACCAAGTGAAAACTTTTCAGCACAGTTTCACAATTCCAAAGTATTGTGAGTTTACTCCTTTTTTGACTATCAATAACATGCTGCCTGACAATCTCTGCCCTCTTTTCCTTTCTTCCATTCTATTGTGGTTCATAAAACATGAGTCATTCAGACAGTCAAGCCTCTCTTCTGTTTGTGAGGTCCAAAAGGCCAGTGTTTCTTATTTTTATTCACTGCATTATATGTGTTGTACTTCAAGGAGGGCAATCTAATGTAAATTGTCTTTTCTCTGTCCAGTGAGTCCAGCTTGTATATCAATCTGATTACTAAACATTGTCTTGGATCCATCCATAAGTCCACGAGTGAAAGGGGCTCCCAACCTGTGTTCTAAGATCTCTAGATGAAGCAGGGTAAGGGTATTATGGAGCAAAGGAAACAGAGTGGGTGGAGGGAGAGAGAGAAGATAAAAATATTTATAAAAGTGCTTAAATGCATGCATGTATTAACTTCTCCACTCAGTTGAAATTAAATGACCAGGCTGTTTCTCCAACCCACTTTCTATGTTCTTGTTTACTAATTATTTTATATTTTACATTAAAGAAGGGCAGAATAGTGAAGCAGTGGTAGTGCTGCTGCCTCACAGTAAAGAGACCAGGGCTCATGTACTATGTCCTCCCTTCGTGGAGTCTGCATGTTTTCCCTGTGTCTGGGTGGGTTTCCTGACACTGTCCAAAGAAATGCAAGTCAGGTTAGGTGAATTGGTGACTCTAAGATGGCTCTAGTGTGTGTTTGGAACGTGAGTGTGTATGTGGTCCCCTGTGATGAACTAGCACCCTGTCCAGGGTTTGTTACTGTCTTGCACTCTATGCCAGCTCAGACAGATTCCAGTAACCCCTGTGACCCTTATCTGGATTGAGCGGGTTAGAAAATATCATGCCATTAAGGAAATTAATTTAAAAAATTGTCTTATTGTACAATTGTCCTTCTTTTAACATATGACAGCTTTATTTATTCTTGTTCTTTATTTGTGAGTCACATTACATGCTACAATCACTTCTGTGTTAGTATCATATCACTCAATCCAACTACAAACTAAGTGTACATTACCGTGAACCAAAAAGGATTGCATTCTTTTAACATCTTATTTACTGAAAAGAAGTTCTATCCACTACCATCCATGTAATGAATTAATTCAACATAAATGCAATGAAGTAATATTTCAAAATAAAGAAATCTCAAACTATATCATGGCACCCAACTTGTACTTGATTTTAAAATGTTTAGATAAGTCCAACAATGAATATGTAATGTGAATAAACTTCTAGAGTATGTGAGTACAGTATTTGTAGCCACAGATACCAAGCAATATTCTACTGAGGGTGTGATGAAGAAAAAATTAAAGGATAATAATAATAGTGGTAAATCAAACAGATAGACACTATATTCATTCAGTGGTAAAAATAGCTATACAGAGAAGCAGAAGTATAGTTTATAGGAAAACTAGCATGTAAGGTATGCAAATTATTACATTTGCATGTCCATTATGTATATGACCACTTCTAGGCAGCTGTGCAAAACAGGCAAATTTGTACCACGTCAGATAATGGTGACCTTAGTACTACTATAACACACTAAGAATGCCTGTATGGTCTATTATTCTTTGTTCAAACATTTAAATGACTTTAACTACATGGCAGATTTTTGGCTTTTGTGAGGACGTCTGCTCAGTATGACATATCAAAGCATATGTTGGCTGGGGAGATAAAGTAAGTGGAGTTTTACGTGGGAAATTAATTGTACAATTTTTATTTTTACTTTAAACCAATCCAAAAAATTTGTGAACACTGATAAGAGCAAAGCCATGAAAAGGAAACGCAGATCATTCCATAGACCATCAACAAAAAGCTTTTCATATTTACAGATGTATTGTTGCCTCCATGTGTTGTTGGGTAATGTGTTGAACCAAGAGATTATATAGTTTGAACACCATTCAAGACATCCTTTACAATACCTGCCACTGACCACAATAAAAGATTGAACACCATTCAAGACATCCTTTACAATACCTGCCACTGACCACTTAATAAAGCCAGCCAGGTGTCAGGCATGAGCAGCATGATGTTATTTGTTTATTCGCAGGCAACCCTGTTTCATGAAATGCAGCGATAACCAGAAAACTGAGTAGAGCTGGTAAAGAATTCAATAAATATGTGTTACAACCAAAGTTACACATCCACCATGAAGTCAACTTTTGAGACATTCACTACATATTTCATCTACCCTACAGCATGTGAGTGATCAGTTTTCTACTTTCATTGTAGCATCACAATAACTAAATGAAGAGAACATTGGAATAAGGTGATGACATGGAATTCTGTGACAACATCCTTTATGAGGTATACACTTGGATTCCACTATATAATAAAATGATTTGACATTTACAACAATAATGGGATAAAACACATTCAAAAGTATTATATTATGGAATGCAGCCGGACTTTGGTTGTGTGTAAACCAGACTTGTAATTTGTTCGTTGTTAACTGCAGGCACATAGCTCCCCCATTAACCAATCAGTTCCTTTCAGCCATCACATTCTTGAAGTAGGTCTTTGTGGCCTTGTGCATGCTGCAGTGAAGTATGGAGTATGGAAGTTCATAATAAATGATATTTAAATGGGTTTATTTCGATTTACTCAAGACAATTCAAGTTTATTGTCATGGGTACTCAGTACAATGAAAATGGCATTTGCAGTTCTCTTCAGGACAATACACAATAAGACAATACCAACAAAAAGACACACATACACACATAAAAAATACACAGCAACATATGTGTTCACAAATATTATATATACATATAAAACACATACGCACAAACATTTTGTTATGTTACAATATTTGTTCTTATGATTGACTGTTCAGCAGGAGTACTGACATGTGATTAGACTGTCCAAAGGATGCACATAGTAGTGCACATTGGCAGTTTGTATTGGGGTGTAGCAGTAATTCAGAGTATTAGGAAACGTCATAAGGCTGCTGATATGCTTGTGATATTTAAGATAAACATTGTTTAAGTTTGCTTTGCTGAAGTCCCTAGCAACAATAAAAAATCCCTCAGGGTGGAAGTGCTGATATCAACCTTAGTAAAGTGTCCGTGTGTCCGTTCAGTTGCTATGTCTCTGTCATTCAAACAGCTGGCACATCACAGACATTTTTAGCAAAAAAATTCATTGTATTTGTCATTACAATTGATGGTTTATTACAAACATTAACACTACTTTTGTGAATTCTATTTCAAATGGCATAGAACAGAGACACATGCATTGCATGGCGCACTGCAAAAATCAATTTTGAGATCACATGGATTACTTTGATTTTAACCTGCATTAGTTGGGCAGCACAGCTAGTTCTATAATAATGATGTACAAATTGTTCAGCGCATTGTTTGTTTTGGCTTGTGGAGGAATATAAACAGCCACCAAAAAACACTGGAGGCTCCCTTGGAAGATAAAATGGACAAAACGTGATCAATTAAAATAGCGAATCAGAGGTGTACACTTTACAGAGACAGTTCTAACATTCGTTCACATTATGTTCTTCACCATAAAACATGCACCTACTCTTTGCTTTTACCTAACAATTCAGTCCGATCTCTTCAAAAGACAGTATAGTCATATGGCTCTATTGCAGTGTCTAGTGTCTTAGCAGTTTCATATGTTGTTCTGTGCATCCAATCTTGCCTAAATGTCGTCTAGTCTCAATTGGAGCAAACTGACTTTGCCCGTGGAGATGACACAGACAGTGATGCATCCTTCTTGAATGCCACACAGCTAGAGTAATGGGTGTTGTGGTATAAAATATCATTGCCTGTGCTTGCCACTGCTACTTCTCATAGGCAATACAGTAATCCCTCCTTGATTGTGGGGGTTGCGTTCCAGAACCCCCTGCAAAAGGTGAAAATCCGCGAAATAAAAACCATATGTTCATATAGTTATTTTTATATATTTTAAGCCCTTATAAACTCTCCCACACTATTATAAACATGTCCTGCACAGTTATACAGCATAAACCCTTTGTATTCTCTTAGATATTAGGTAAAATTTGTTGAAATTATGTACTGTATGTAAACACACTGTTTATATACAGTAAAACCTAAATATTATTTTAAATATATCATGCATCTCCGATATCAGATATGTTACAGCCATTACAACAGACAGGCCACCAGCAATAAATACGTACAATGCAAGAAAAATTGTATACAGTGACACTAAACGTATGTACATGTAATAAGTACGTAGAAAATTAATTATGGCTACTCACCAACAATGACACGACGACTTGTCCGATAATGATGAGTTTAATTTTACTGCACAACAAAGGAGAGCGTTACAGCTCTTGTAAAGGAGCCTCTTCAGGCGATTGTGTAGCACTGCCGTTGTTCTTCTTCCAGCAGTCTTCAATCCAAATCCCTAAAGCAGATTCCATCTGGACTACTGCCTTATTACATCAACATACAACTCATTTTGTGCCTTGGTTAAAGGACACTGCAGCTGTAGATCTTATATTCTTTTCCTCCTTTTTAAATAAAAAGAATCGTGGACTCATTGATGCATTAATGGCGTCCTGCAGCGGTGTAGCTGTTCCCTTCCTACAACATATCCAAAACTTTTACCTTTCTCGTACCATAATGAAGGGCTTGACTATGCACAAAGATAAACACAAAAGAGCACAAAAGTTAACTCTTTACACAGTGAAACACGTTGATGCTGAATGAGTGAGACGAGACTTCCTGGTTAACGCAGCGGAATCAAATTCGGCGCTCCGTCACTGAGCAAATCAGCATACAGGAACTTAACTGCATGCTCTGATTGGGTAGCTTCTCAGCCATCCGCCAATAGCGTCCCTTGTATGAAATCAACTGGGCAAACCAACTGAGGAAGCATGTACCAGAAGTAAAAAGACCCATTGTCCGCAGAAACCCGCGAAGCAGCGAAAAATCTGCATAATATATTTAGATATGCTTACATATAAAATTCGCGATAGAGTGAAGCCGCGAAAGTCGAAGCTCGATATAGCGAGGGATTACTGTATAACAATGGTGCAATATGTCAAGAAGGTAAAACTCCTCTGTGGCAGCCTTTCAAGGTGCTATTTTCAAACAAGACTATTCTCTGTAATGTGTGGCTGTTGGAAATATTAATGAGATGTTGGCACATTTCCTTAACTAGGAGGGACATTCTGGGATGCAAACTAAACTCTTTGGCATAAATCAGCAGACCTGGGGCTTCATGCATAATGCCATGCGTCGAATTCACACTCTCAAATGGCGTACGGACAAAAGCAGAAATGTGCTTACGCACAAAAAATCCAGATGCATAAATCTGTCCATTCGCCAACATCCACGTTCTTCTGCTACATAAATCCCGGCCAGTATGAAAAGTAATGCACGTGCACGTGCCTGCTGTCCCACCCCGTCTCCTCCAAGAATTACTCCTCTTTGAATATGCAAATCAATATAAACAGCCCTCAAGCTCATCGTTCTGTGAAAAGGCAATGGCAAAAGCACGAGGGGAAATAGAAGAATTTCAGCGAATACCAAGTGGAGGCAAGGAAAAACGTACTATTTGTTGGTTTAAACAGTGGTATAAACAACAAAAGAAAGTTGATAGAGTGACATAGAGTGTTGGAGAAACCCGAAAGCTCTAGTACACAAAGTCGTACAATGCCTGAAATAAAAAAGAAGTTGTCAGAAATCAAAGTCACCATGAAAAGGCGAGTCGTAGCCCACCATCTGAGCGTCATATGAAAGCTTATTAGGGTACAGAGAAAAAAAAAATAGGCACACAGTGGGGAAGAAAGCATAAAATGTCAACTTTAATCTCTAAATTCTACTTTAATCACATAGTTTATTTTGTCATTAAAGTAGAACATCATAAACTTCATCTTAAAATTGTTTAATTTACTGGTTTCTCAAATCCCATAGTAACTAAAGTAGAACGTTAAATGTTTTGTTTTCTATTTGATCTTCTATGTACTCTATGTGTGTGAATCACTACGTGCTTTTTATACCGGCTTTCTCTTCTTCCGACAGGACACAGAATCCATTACATTTGTGAAGTTACAGCTCTCTGAATAATTTAAATACTGAGATGTATACTTGATGTCATTTTCATGATGATAGGAGTTAAAGCATGTTATTAAACATGGGAACAATAGTGATTGTTTATATCTCACGTAAGATGCTTGCTGCGCCGTGTGCTACCTTCGATGAAATGTCTCTTTCAAATGTACTAACCCCCAATTCCTGTCTTTCTTTCTCCAAATACCCAATCGCCACACAATCAGCTCTGTAATAGACATTAAGCCATCTGTAAGCTTAGAACACCAATTCTTCAAAACTTTTAAGGAACATTGAAATATCTTTGTAGTACATGTTAAATTATTCTATCTATCCAGTGTTGCGCCAGTCCCAGCAAGAATACAGCGCGAGGCAGGAACAATTCGTGAACGGAGCACCAGGTCCTTGCTAACGCTGCAACACCGTGTCCTCACATGTTTATTTATTAACAATATAGATTATTTAAATTAAGTTGAAGTTTTATTTTGCTGCATTTCATTTTAAAAATGATATTGTCATCATATGTAAATACGCGTTTATGAAGTGGCTCAAGTTGTGCAATATTATAACTGTATCGTAAGTTTACAGAGAGGTAATTGTACTTATAAGTACTAACAGTTTTACAAGGAGCACTTGATGGACTGATTGAGTGCGTTTATAGTTCTTGAGATGAAACTGTTTCTGAACCGTGAGGAAAGGTTCTGAAGCGTTTGCCATATGAGAGCAGTTCAATAGACAGCATGGCTGAGGCAGCGTGTGCTAGATGCTTTATACCGATAATTCTCTTTCCAATCAGCTGCTGTACACCTGTGATTCCCCACTCAGATACAGTGATATAAATACTCCAAGTGGTGCAGTGACAGTAATATGGAAAAAGATGATCCGCTGTTTTGGACCTTATCATGTTATTCTTTCTAACTTAAAAAATGCCAGTTATAGCATCTACTCCAGAGTTCTTGGCTGTGCTCTAGTGCCAATCATCGGGGTTGATTTTGTCTCAAGTTCTGCTGGTTTGTCGAAGTCACTTATAGAGTGGGCTCTTAACCTTACTTTTTGCTTCAGAACCAGTGCCCAGTCTTGTTAGTCCTTCACCTTATGCATCAATTTCTAGTCCTTGTATAACCTCTTAACTTTGCAAAGGTGCTGCTGATTTTAGCCTGCTCATCTGAATGATCATGTAATTCTTAAGCCTGCCAAATTTTCTCACCTTTCTCATAAAAGTTGACTTAGAGCCTAATGTTTTATATATAATACGCTACCGTGGCTGCTCATTTGTCTGCCCAACCGTTTGACTTTTTGACCTGAAATTTGATACACATATACTACATGACATCTATTATCCACTTTCAGGGTGATGATTGACCTCGAAGGTTATTCCTCTTTTTATTTTATTGTAGAATCAGCTCTCAGCAGTGGCCAGCAGGGTGGCCGTGCGGCGCATGCATACGGGCGCCGTTCCCATCCCTACCACCTTCACTGTCACTTCCTCTACTTCTTCATATCTTAAATCATTCTTGAGGCAGATTGAAGACTTAAGTGCCAGTTTAAGTGAAAAATTAAAGAAAGCGTACTAAGTAATTGCAACACAAACACTGACTTAATCAGTTTTAATGCGAAAAGATGCCGACGAAAGAAAAGAAGAAGCGGGTCGCTAGGGCAGAGAAAAGAAGAGCTGCTTAGGAAACAGCAAGCACATCAATCTCTGAGCAAACAAATGCTAAACATACACAAAAAGAGTATGAAAACTATGAATGCTCAAGTCAAGTGTATTCACTGCATGTTATTGTTCAATGCGCCCTTACTGGTAAATTTATAATTATACTGCACTCTCACACTGTCTTATTTAATTTCAGGGACAAGGGCAGCAGAGCCTGTCTAAGCAGAATCGGGCTTAAGGATAAAACAGTCTTACATGGAATGCCAATTCTTTGTGGGACTAGTCATGCTCACAACAGGGCATGGACAATTTAGAATCAACATTTTTAGGGATGTAGGAAGAAAAGCAGAACACCTAGCCAAAATTCACAGGGAACATGTGCAAAATCCAAATATTTTCTTCAGTCTTTCAAAACAATAGGGAATCAATACGCTGTTTATCAGGGTATCTCTGCTAACACATAGTTGTCCGGAAAATACTGTAATGGGTTAGTACTACAATGTAGTAACAAGTCATGTTTCCCCAGTGCTAAGGAGCTACCCACCTGGCAGTAAAAAACATATTTAATAGAATAATAAAAAATACAAGCAACATGAACAGCAAAAATAAGAGTTCAAATTTTACGAAAAGCTCACACACCCATGCTCAGTTGAGAAGACAAATAATTTTCTTTAGCCTTTGAAAGACGAAATTGAAACTGTAAATTGTTTAGAAGAGAACATTTCTGGCAGAAGTCAGGTTTAAAGCCTGCCCTACAGTTCTCACAGTTTATTGGCTCTTGTGCATCCACCCCCTCCAACTTAAGCAAAGCATGTGCTGATAGTGAGTCAGTTTCCTGGAACACGAATGCCTGGAAACCATTTTTATTGACTAGCTGATTTAAAAACATCAGCTTTCATTCAAATATCAAGACCATGAAAACTTCCATTACTGTAGATGCTTCATTAGAAATTGATTGCCTAGAGAAATAAATATTCAATGAAATACAGGGATTCTTATTGGTTTGTTTTAATAATTCTTTAGCTTATTCCATTATGATAACTATTTTGTCAAATCACTGCCATGCAAATGACAATAATGTGTTGCTGGCATAACACATAAAGTGTGATGAAAATAAAATGTATATTGTCATAAGCTAAAGTAGAAGACATATCTTTAATTCCCCAATTCAATTTCTTTGTTTCTTTTGTTCATTCATTTGTTCTAGTAAAGTATACTCCTAATTCTGGAGTAGTCACTTTTTAACATATTAAGGCCTGTATTCTGAATTAGATGGCTTTAGAGATGGGCTTGGATGTTTACAGAGCCTTTTTAAACTCTGTTTAATAAGTAAACATTTTACTAAAATAAATCAAAATGAAACCTAGACGACAAGAAAATGATAGAAGATGTTCAATTAAAATGCGTCTCTTGGTGCCAGTCAAATAAATAGCTGTATCAAAAATACTTTCCATCCATCCATCCATCCATCTTTTCCCAGCACAGATATAAGATTTCAATGTTAGTTTTTATATTAATATTTTTAGTACTAGGGTGTTGTATCGTGTTAGCCATTATGAATGTAGAGAAAAGCCAAGAAAAAATGACACCTTTTATTGGCTAACTAAAAAAATTACAATATGCAAGTTTTCAAGGCAACTCAGGCCCCTTCTTCATACATCTGCCTGAATAAGGGGCCTGAGTTGCCTCGAAAGTTTGCAGATTGTAATCTTTTTAGTTAGCCAATAAAAGGTGTCATTTTGCTTGGCTTTTCTCTATATTAATATTTTAAAAATCTTACCATTATCTTGCACTCATTTATCCAAGTGGAGTAGTATCTCAGGTTTTATGGGTGTGTGTGTGGCCACAAGGTGTTTAATGGGGAAATTGGCTGATTGCTTGTTAACATCCACACAGCCATCAGTCCAGCTATTCCTCATTGATACTGCAGGTGTCATTCAGTAAAGCAACTACATCCACAAAGCATAAAAAGGATCTGAGCAGGAAGGACAGAGAGAAAAAAAGATCAAGAGTTGAAAATATCAGAAAAATGAGAGGGAAAACGAAGAACAGAAGAATTGTGATATCAGGTTAGTACATTGGAGAGGAGGAAAGACACTTAGGGATGCTTCGTGGGGGCTCCAAGAAGCAGCACTTTAGGAGTGGGTCACTCCTGTTAAGCATTTATAGGAGTAAGAACACCTGCCTTAGACTTGATACAAGCATTCACGCATCCATTCATTTTGAATAGTGAATCAATGTGACATATTTTATTACAAAGTCAAAAACATAAAACAAAATGAAAGCATTTACTTGAGATGAAAAATATAGTATCATAGTTAGAAACCTCAAAGACAGTTGATTCTGTTTGGAATGGAATGTCAAGATAAGTGTGACCTCACAAGCAGACTTGAAACACACAGATTGCTTGTGATTAAGCCTTGAAGACATAAAAGAATAAAATCATGCCAATTGGACCTATTCTACTTTTAAATCTGACCCTTTAAAAATTGAATAAGATCTCTTAAGTCACAATATTTAAAGGAAAAAGATATCAATAATTTGTAGCTCAGGAATATCTTGTTTGCATAAATGTACATACGCTTTAATTATGAGAGTTGTAACTGTGTTCAGAGTTTAATCAATTACATTACAAATCATGCACAAAGGTAACTTGGCGTCACCTGACATCAGCTAAAATGATTCTGATTAGCAATATAATAAAGATGATTCTCTCTGAAGGTTTTTTTTTTTTTTGTTGCATAATGCAGTAATAGTTGTGGTTCACAAGGAACTAAACAAAAGGTATTTTGAATCCTGTTGTTGAAATGTGCATATCCGAAGAGTGACATAAAATAATTTCAAAGGCATATACAGTATGTATCATGGAACACTTGAATTGCTATCATTATTAAGCACCACTGGGACATTTTAAAGATCAGGATGTCCTCCAGAATTGAAGAGTGGGCAAGGAGGAAACCATTATGGAAACTTTTGTGAGGCCAAGGCAATCTTAAAGGAACTCCAGAAAATTTAAGTAGTAAAATAGACACCTGTCAGAGTATTATAACCTTGTCAAGATTTGTCACAAGTTTGGGGTAGTGTGGTAAAATAACAACAACAACAACATTTATTTATATAGCACATTTTCATACAAACAGTAGCTCAAAGTGCTTTACATAATGAAGAATAGAAAAATAAAAGACACAGTAAGAAAATAAAATAAGTCAACATTAATTAACATAGAATAAGAGTAAGGTCCAATGGCCAGGGTGGACAGAAAAACAAAAAAACTCAGACAGCTGGAGATAAAAATAAAATCTGTAGGGATTCCAGACCATTAGACTGCCCAGTCCCCTCTGGATTTAGGGTTCACACGGAAGGACTTGAAGATGATGGTCACGTAGACTTCTGGCTTTTAATCCTTCCATCATTGTTGGAGCATCATGATGCTTTGAGTAGCTGCGCCACCACCACAAAGAAACCGGAAAAAGAAATAGAAGAGAGAGTAGGGGTCAGTACGGATTTTAGAGCCACCATGAATAGTTATTATGATGAATTGAACATACAGAGTATCAGGATTAAGTTAAACTGAAGTTATAAAAAGGCCATGTTAAAGTAATGTGTTTTCAGCAGTGTTTTTTTTTTTTTTATTTATTAATTTTATTACAATCAATACATAGCAATCAAGTTTTTACAAAAAAAAGAATTATGCTAAGAACAGATCGATCCCCACCCTTGAGAGAGAGAGCAAGCCAAACGGTGTAAAATTTAAGGCTTTTAAAAATACCTAAATCAACAAATTCTCTGTGCTTTATAAAATCATTTCAAAATATTACTGATTAGATCCTGCCATGTTTTGAAAAAAGTCTGCACAGATCCTCTAACTGAGTATTTGATTTTTTCCAATTTTAAATAATATAACACATCAGTTTCCCACTGACTTAAAGAGGAGAGTTTGGGTTCTTCCAGTTTATCAGAATAAGTCTGCGTGCCAACAGTGTAGTGAATGCAATCACAATTTGTTTGTCTTTCTCCACTTTAAGACCCTCTGGAAGAACCCCAAACACAGCTGTTAATGGGTTAGGAGGGATTGTGAGTCCAAGACTGTCTGAGAGGTAATTAAAAATTTTTGTCCAGAATAATGTTAATTTGGAGCAGGCCCAGAACATGTGACCTAGTGAGGCTGGGGCTTGGTTGCAACGTTCGCAGGTTGGATCATGCCCTGGAAACATTTTGGAGAGTTTTAGTCGAGACAGATGTGCTCGATATATAATTTTGAGTTGTATAATTGTATGCTTTGCATATGGAGCTTGAGTGAATTCTCTGCATTGCTACTTTCCACTCCTTTTCTGATATATTAATTGAGAGGTCATTTTCCCAGTGTCCTCTTGGATCTTTGAAAGGAAGGGATTGTAAAAGGATTTTATATATTGTAGAGATGGAGTCTAACTCCTTGAAATTGAGCAATAATTTTTCCAGCGTGGATGAGGGTGCAAGATGAGGAAAATCTGGAAGGTTCTGTTTAACAAAGTTCCTGATTTGAAGATAGTGAAAGAAATTTGTAGCTGAAATGTTAAATTTGGAATGTAATTGTTCATAGGATGCAAAGGCGTTGTCTATATAAAGATCTCTAAGCAAGTTAATTCCAAATTTTTCCAGATATTAAAACTGCATATGTTTGTGAGGGTTGAAAGAGGTGGTTCTTTTGCAGGGTGCCACAGAAAGAAGCTTCTCCGTCTTAAAATGCTTTCTACATTGGTTCCAGATTCTAAGTGAGTGGAGCACAATTGGGTTATTAGTGTATTGCCGATAGCGTGTGTTTATTGGAGCACAAAGCAAGGAATACAAAGAAGTACTGCAGGATTTTACTTCTATTGCGGTCCATGCCTGTGTATGTTCTTCTATTTGTGTCCAGGTTCTTATCGACTGTATATTTGCGCCCAGTAATAAAACTGGAAGTTAGGTAGAGCCATGCCACCTTCTGCCTTTTGTCTTTGTAGGGTCGCTCTTTTGATGCGTGGATGTTTAGAATTCCAAATAAATGAGGTTATTGTTGAATCTAATTGCTTAAAGAACGATTTATTAATGTATATTGGTATGTTTTGAAATAAAAAGGAGCTTAGGAAGAATATTCATCTTAACAGTGTTAATTCTTCCAGCTAGTGTGAGATGAAGGGTTGACCATCTATGCAAGTCTTGTTTAATTTTTTCCATACAGACGACGAAATTTTGTTGATAAAGAGCTTTATGTTTACTTGTGATGTTTACCCCGAGGTATTTAAACTGTTCTGCAATGATAAAAGGAAGGGTGTCTAATCTAATATTATATGCTTGCGAATTCACGGAAAGAGTACACTTTTATTCAGATTAATTCTGAGACCAGAGAGCTTTTGAAATTCTGTGAGTGCTGCTAAGACTGCAGGCACAGAATTTTCTGGGTCCGATATATACAGTACCATGTCATCTGCATATAATGAGATTTTCTGTTCCAGTCCTTCTCTGCTAATCCCCTTTATCTGATCAGTATTTCGACAATGTATTGCCAGTGGTTCAATGGCAATTGCAAACAGCAGTGGTGACAAAGGGCATCCTTGTCTTGTGCCACGTTCTAGTTTAAAGTAGTCTGAGCAAATGTTATTGATGCAAACTGAAGCTTCTGGGTTAGTATACAGTAATTTAATCCATGCACAAATGTTGGGCCAAACCCAAACTTCTCCAAAATAGTAAAAGGTATTTCCATTCAATCATGTCGAATGCTTTTCTGCATCCAATGATAATAATATTTCTGGGGTGTTTGATTTAGTTGGTGAGTATATTACATTAAACAGGCGTCGAAGATTTGAAGATAAGTGTCGGCCCCTAATAAATCCAGTTTGGTCTTGTGATATTACTGAGGGGAGCACTTTCTCCATCCTTCTAGCTATGATTTTAGAGAGTATTTTAACGTCGTTATTCAGAAGTGAAATTGGTCTGTATGATGCACATTGTAATAAGTCCTTATTTTGTTTTGGAAAGACAGTGATTAGTGCTTGGCGAAAGGTTTGTGGAAGAGATTGGTTATCTCTGGCTTCTGTAAATGTTGCTAATAGGAGTGGAGCTAGCTGAGCGGAGAATTTCTTGTAAAACTCTGCAGGGTAGCCATCAGGGCCTGCTGCTTTTCCACCTTGGAGTGACTTTATAGCATCCAGTAATTCTGATAATGACAGAGGTTTATCGAGCTCCTCCACACTAATAGCGTCAATTTGTGGTATCTGTAATTTATCCAGAAATGCATTAGATTGTATATTGTCTTCTTTAAACTCAGTAGTATATAGGGATTTATAGTAGTCTCTAAAAGTGTACATTATATTTTTGTGTTCGATGATTTTATCTCCGTTAGTGTTAGTAATTACGAGATTGCGTTGCTACATCTTGCTTGTGAATTTGTTGCGCTAAAAGCTTATTAGCTTTCTCTCCATGTTCATAATAATGATGTCTGGATTTGTAAATTAGTTGTTCGGTTTCTTTAGTTGTCAAGAGGTTTAATTCTGAATGTAGAGCCTGCCTCCTCTTATGTAGAGTCTCGCTTGGTAGTCTGGCATGTTCTTCATCTATTTTAGTAATTTCGCTTTTTATCTCTGCTACTTTCTTCGCGGATTTATTTCTGTGGGAAAGATATGAGATAATCTGTCCTCTTAAGAAGGCCTTAAGAGTTTCCCAGAGTATTCCTGCAGAGATCTCAGGGGATGTATTTGTCTCTAGAAAGAATTCAATTTGTTTGGATATAAATTCAGTACAATTCTCGTCAGCTAATAGAAGCGGATTGAGGCGCCATCTGGGGTGAGTGTATGGGGCTTAGTAATTTCAGCTCCAAGATCATCGGAGCATGGTCTGAAATAACAATAGCATCGTATTTACAAGATTTAATCTTAGGCAAGAAGTTATTATCTATAAAGAAGTAATCAATCCTTGAGTAGCAATGATGTACTGGTGAGTAGAAAGAATATGTTCTTGAATTTGGGTTTAAAACCTCCAGGGATCTGATAAGTTGTGATCAGTTATAAACTTTGTAATTATCTTTGCGGTGTTAGTTGCGTTCCCCTGTGGAGGAAGTCTTATCTAAAAGTGGATTTAGAACACAATTAAAGTCCCCAGCCATTATAAGTTTATGAGTGTTCAGATTGGGAATGGATGCAAATAAATTTTGTATAAATTCCTTATCATCAACATTAGGTGCATAAACATTTATCAAAATCATTTTACAGTTAGATAAGTCTCCCATGACCATCACATATCTCCCTTCAGGATCCAATACTACATCTGATGCTACAAATGGTACTGTTCTATGTATGAGAATTCCCACCCCTCTAGTTTTCTTTGTAAAACTAGAATGGAACATTTGGCCAGTCCAGTCTTTTGCAGCGGAACTGATCCTTACTTAGTAAGTGGGTTTCCTGTAAAAATACTATTTTAGCATTTAGACCTGTTAGGTGAGAAAGTACTTTCTTTCTCTTTAATTCGTGATTCAGGCCTTTAACATTCCAGCTTACGAAGTTAACTGTCCCATCATGGAGACACTGATTCTGAGTTTTTGGTGTCATATTATAGTCTTAACTGGAAGTGAAATAGTTTAGGTCTTAATTTCCTATTCCCCCAAGAGTTGTTGCCATGCAGCTTATTATTACGTTGATAGTTATAATTATAAAGATTGAGATGATAGATTAGATATAGATCAAGCCTGCTCTCTTTCTCTTCCCCCCTTAACCCCCACCCTCCCTTTTTGCCTCCCCAGGTGAGGCTAAAACCCACTTCATGCAGTCCCAGTCCTCTGACATACCCAGAGACAGAGCACGTCCAAAGCACATCAAGCCCCCATGCAGTGGCGCTTTAAGGTTAAAAGATAGAGATATCTGTTACCAATATAGTCTTTAAAAGAGGAAAAAAAAAAAAAGAAAAGAATTTTGCACTTATATATATATATATATATATATATATATATATATATATATATATATATATATATATATATATATATATATATATAATCTTCATCAATTTTAGTGCATTAAGATGATATCCCCAGATAATAAACCCAGGTGATGGTGTTAAAGATGTGTCCAAAACAAGCATAACAAGTCTTAATGCAGTAATAGCAATAACAGCAAACCAAGGGTATGATATTGAACAGTCTCATTTAGGGTACACATGAAATAATTAGAAAAGAAAAAAGAGGAGGAAAACGTAATTAAGCACAATAAAACATAAACATTTAGCGCCCTAGTAATACTAAGTAATGATAAGTAATAAGTAAGTAATAATAATATAAGAATATGAGAATATATGCTGATAAAAAACCCGTATTTTAAAAACAAATAGATCAGACAGTAGATTATTAATCCTAGCTTTATCATTTACCGCCATGACTCACAATTATGTATCAGAATAGTCCCGGGATCAGCTTTCTTAACTCATTTTCTGCCTCCTCCTTGCTAGCGAAAACATAGAAATGACCCTGCCATTCCACTTTCAGTTTTGCCGGATACAGGAGGCCGTATTTGACATTGGCTTGCCGTAGCAGCTGTTTAATATTATAGAAGGCGCGTTTGATAGCTGTTGCTGGAGAGAAGTCAGGGAAGACGCGAATGTGGCAATCTTCATATATAATATCTTCCTTTTTTTTCCTGAGGAGTTCCATCACCTCTAACTTAAATGATAATCGTTCAAAACGAACTATAAAAGATCTTGGAATTTTATGTTTTCAGCAGTGTTTTAAAGTGCTCTACTGTATCAGCCTGGCGAATTCCTATTGGCAGGCTATTCCAGATTTTAGGTGCATAACAGCAGAAGTCAGCCTCAACACTTCTTTTAAGTTTAGCTTTTGGAATTATAAGGAGACACTCATTTGAGGATCTAAGGTTATGATTTGGAATATAAGGTGTCAGACATTCCAATATATAAGATGGGGTGAGATTATTTAAGGCTTTATAAACCATAAGCAGAATTTTAAAGTCAATCCTGAATGACACAGGTAACCAGTGTAGTGACATCAAAACTGGAGAGATGTGTTCGGATTTTCTTTTCCTAGTTAGGATTCTAGCAGCTGCATTCTGCACTAGTTGCAAACGATTTATATCTTTTTTGGGTAGTCCTGAGAGGAGTGCGTTACAGTAATCTAGTCAACTGAAAATAGAAGTCATCTCTCACACGCTTAGAATATTTCACAACCATATTTATTCAAATATTTTGGCCTGATGAGGCCAAGGCAGAACATTTCAGACTTAATTGCAAAAAATATGTTGAGCACAAAACCAGCAAAGATTACATGGGGATGCTGCTTCTCTACAGCAGGCACTGCAACTCTGATCAAGATCACAAGAAAATAAATAACTCCAAATATCAAACTTCTGGACACAAATCTGATATCCTTTTGGAGAAAATAAAGTTTAAGAAAAATGTCACCTTTCAAAATGACAAATTGCACATCTGATTAAATCTAAGAATAACTTAAAATGGAAGATCAGTTGTCTAGAATTGAACAGTCCCAGCCTACAACACAACTATATTTTATTGAGTCTTTACTTAAAGAAACAAATATAAGAAAGAGGTTATAACTAGGTTTAGATTTAATACAGTAACCCCCCATTAGTTCCCATGCCCTACCCCAATCCTGTAAGGAAAGGTCTAGAAAACAGAAATCTGCAATAATGAAAGGGGCACCCATGAGATCAAGCAGTAGGCCATATGCTTGACCATAAACTAATAATTAAAGAGAATCTCACCTTACTAACCACCTACTATCCCATTTTCAACCAACTCTATCAGTAGACAAGGCTTTCTTGACAATGAAATTGATCACCCAAAAATATAGATTGTTCAAGATTTCAATATCAGGAATATTTGCAGAGATTACAATAAAGAAAGACAGGGGATTTCCACCAAGATTCCATTGTCAACTTTACTGCAAGTGTACATAACGAGAAAAGCCACTGGTCCATATAAGTTAAGGTATCTGGTAAAAAAAGGGATTTCATCATGGTAAATTCAACCAAAAAGAGTTAAAGATGCGAAGAACCCAAAAAAACAAGGCTGAAGGTCAGTTCCAAAACATGTGGAGGAAAGTGCTGGGAGTAAGAAATAACCAATGCATAAACTTAAATTGAATGAGCTTCTTAGTAGAGTTCTTGGTGATCAATAAGATTGTTTCTTCAAAATAATACTCCTAGGTAGAGAAGGAGAAGTTAGGAGGTCACAATTCTAAACTGGGTTTAAAGATAAAATCATGTACTCTGCCTTCATGTAAAGTGGTATACAGAGCAGGGACAGGTTTTATATGGCGAGACAGGAAAAAGGGAAAATCCTAACTGTCTTAACTGGTCTTAAGTGGGGAGTCTGTGCCCCAGCACCTGAAATGTTCCAAGAACAACTCAGCAAAAATATCTTCAAGCATGCTGAAACTTCGATCAGTTCAAAACAAAAAGAGAACAATTCAAATTGACTAGTTATGAATGACTGAAGTATAGGAGTGAATTCCTGGGCATGAATTGAGGTGTCTTTCATCCAGCAGCCATGTGGGGAGGGCATCAAGAATAAGGAGATAAAGAGGGAAAAGCAGAGGAATCAGAAAGCCAGTGCATAGGGATCCAGGAAGGTGGATAAGAGAGAGAGACAATGTAACTCCAGGTTGGATGGAAGGTGCATGCCCAATGGTATAATTATAAATCCTATAAGGACACTCCAAGGTCCAGTCTTTCCTTAATTAAAAAATAGTGCTTAACAGAGGGCCTTTTTGAATGCCAAAGGAAGTGGGAGAGAAGGGAGCTAACCTCAGACTTTTATTTAGCAGAGCAGAGGGAGGTGCCTGACAGTAAAAAAGTTATAATTAAAGAAATAATGTTTATTTTAATATCGGGCCAATTTCAATGGAAATTAAGAGGAAGAAAAGACCATAATAAAAATAAGTCCCAGTTTGGTATAAAATCTATGGGCTCTCTTAAAAGGGCCAAGCAAAGCAGTTTCCCACACAACTGAATTTAAATTCTTCTGTAAAAAAGAGTGAAATAAAATAGCAAACTCCAGATGTGCCAAGCTAAAAGTGGCTTAACCAAATAGACTCACTGCTGTATTAAAGATACAAGGTGCTTCCACAAATGGTGTGTATAGCCAACGCATTGAAAGCTTTTTTTTTTTTACTTAAAAAATACACATTTATATTGGCTGCAATTTATTTTCAAGATAAAACAGTCTAGCAATATTTAAATGATCATAGTCATATGAAAAAGTTTGGGAATCCCTCTCAGTCTGCATAATAATTTACTCTACTTTCAACGAAAATGATAACAGTGGTATGTCTATCATTTCCTAGGAACATCTGAGTTTTGGGGTGTTTTCTGAACAAAGATTTTTAGTGAAGCTAAAGTATTTAATTGTATGAAATTAAATCAAATGTGAAAAACTGGCTGTGCAAAAATTTGGGTCCCCTTGTAATTTTGCTGATTTAAATGCATGTAACTGCTCAATACTGATTACTTGCAACACTTAATTGGTTGGATTAACTCGTTAAGCCTTGAACTTCAAAGGCAGGTGTGTCCAATCATGAGAAAAGGTATTTAAGGTGGTCAATTGGAAGTTGTGCTTCCCTTTGACTCTCCTCTGAAGAGTGACGGCATGGGATCCTCAAAGTAACTCTCAAAAGATCTGAAAACAAAGATTGTTCAGTATCATGGTTTAGGGGAAGGCTACAAAAAGCTATCTCAGAGGTTTAAACTGTCAGTTTCAACTGTAAGGAATGTAATCAGGAAATGGAAGGCCACAGGCACTGTTGCTGGTAAACCCAGGTCTGGCAGGCCAAGAAAAATATGGGAGAGGCATATGAGCAGGATTGTGAGAATGGTTACAGACAACTCACAGATCACTTCCAAAAACCAGCAAGAACATCTTGCTGCAGATGGTGTATCTGTACATTTACAATTTGTACAAAGAATATCTGCATGGTAGGTTGATAAAGAGACAGAAGCGTTTTCTGCACTCACGCCACAAACAGAGTCGCTTGTTGTACGCAAATGCTCATTGAGACAAGCCAGATTAATTTTGGAACAAAGTGCTTTGGACTGATGAGACAAAAATTGAGTTATTTGATCATAACAAAAAGCGATTTGCATGGCAGAACAAGAACACCGCCTTCCAAGAAAAACACCTGCTACCTACTGTCAAATTTGGTGGAGGTTCCATCATGCTGTGGGGCTGTGTGGCCTGTTCAGGGACTGGGGCCCTTGTTAAAGTCGATGGTCAGATGAATTCAACCCAATATCAACAAATTCTTCAGGATAATGTTCAAGTATCAGTTACAAAGTTGAAGTTACGCAGGGGTTGGATATTCCAACAAGACAATGACCCAAAACACAGTTCGAAATCTACAAAAGTATTCATGCAGAGTATAATGTTCTGGAATGGCAATCACAGTCCCCTGACTTGAATATCACTGAAAATCTATGGGATGATGTGAAGCAGTCTGTCTATGCTTGGCAGACATCAAATTTAACTGAACTGGAGAAATTTTGCATGGAAGAATGGTCAGAAATTACCTCCATCCAGAATCCAGACACTCATCAAAGGCTATAGGAGGTGTCTAGATATATTTGCAAAAGGAGGCTCAGCTAAGTATTGATGTAATATCTCTGTTGGGGTGCCCAAATTTATGCACCTGTGTAATTTTGTTATGATGCATATTGCATATTTTCTCTTAATCCAACAAACTTAATGTCACTGCTGAAATACTACTGTTTCCATAAGGCATGTCATATATTAAAAGGAAGCTGATACTTTGAAAGCTCAGCCAATGATAAACAAAAATCCAAATAAGAGGGGTTCCCAAACGTTTTCATATGACTATATATAATATAATTTCAGTAACAACCTTTATTACCATGCATCATAAAAGAAGTACAGGCAGGTTAAGCATCCTAAATGTCTACCACCATGCTAGCTGACTAAAGCCTACAACTATGGCAGGGTTTGAACTTACTTACATTGAATTATGTATTTCTGCTGTGTTGCCAGTTAGCATACCAAGCATAAAAGAAAAGATGGCTGTCAAAGAGAATCATGAGAAAGATAACCTACTTTTTACCAATCTACTAAAGAGAACATTAAAATAGTATAACATTATTTATCATTGATTAATGTCTTTGAGGTTCAGTATAAATTAGGAGTTATATATGCAACATACACTCCCAATCCTTTCTATTTTTAAACTCAGAAAACATAGCAAGGGACCTTTTGGTGCTAAATGTAGTAAACATAAGTGCCGCACAAGCAATTCAGTTATAATTGTCAATTGATGAAAAAGTGAATATATTGTCCTGTATGTAAAAACTGGCATGCCATTTGTTAGTGAAGCATTTTTCTCACAAATGCAAGGTTTCAGTTTTTACAAGTGGCTAAAGTGTAACAGAGAAAAAAAGTTTTGTATATAGAAGTAATCAGATATAGAAAAAAAGATGAATAGCTTTAATTTAAAGCTTTTAAAGATTATGTGGTGAGTTCACAGAAACAACTAAGGCCACAACAAACACATTATCAAATAGAGCACTTTCCAATCACTTCATTTCATTTGAATTCACTTACATTATTTTTATATAGTGTATACAAATATCTGCATTTATCTATGGATGGCTTCTTCAAATAGATTCATATAGTGCCTGAATATTAATAAACCCAAGTAAATTGCATTAAGTCTACATTTCGATTCCCACAAAGTGCAAATGGTAGTGTGCTGTTTAGCACTGCTGCCTCAGTACAACTGGAGGCTGTCTATAGAACTCATACATTCTGCCAGTGTCAGCTTGGGCTTTTCTCTCCAAACCCCAAAAATATAAAGTCATGTTTATGAAATCAGGTCTTGATGGCCGGATTAGGAAATGGTAAAGAAATCCAGTCCGAGAGGTGGAGTCGGGGTAAGGGCTCCACATCCGAGGAAACAGAAAACTCGCTTAGCTGCTAGTAACATGAGCAAGGCAAGTACATCTGCAAAATGAAACCTTTTACAGCACATGCTTACAGAGCTAGTATATATATAGAGGTACGTTCAAAATGTTTCAGCACTTTTATATTTTCTTTGGAAACAGTGAAGACGGGAGGAGTAGAAATTGGGCATTAAAAATTTGGTACGGTGCTGGGAAAATTGCATTGCAAGTGAAGGTGACTGTGTAGAAAAGTGATGAAATTTGTTTTTGAAATTCTTAATAAATAGAGTTTAAAAAAAGTGTGGAAAGTTTTTGAAAGCCCATCACGTGTGTATATATATATATATATATACAGTATATACTGTATATACCTAAAAGGATTAGTGTCTGTGTATCCATCTGGTTGCTGTGTTCTTGTCATTCCAATACTTGCCACAACATTTTGTGCAATAAATTGCATTGTATTTCTTATTTTAATAGATGCCACATGACATTAACACTGATTTTATGAATCCCACACAAAATCGTATATAACAGAGACAAAAGCATTGTATGGTGCACCGCAAAACATTAACACTGGAGGCCATGTTGATGACTTAGGTTTGAACCTAAGATGGGTAGCACAGCTAGTGCATGTATACTGTACAGTAATATATATATATATATATATATATATATATATATATATATATATATATATATATATATATATATATATATATGTGTGTGTGTGTGTATAAGTGTGTGTATTTGTGTCAGTGTGTGTGTTCTGAATAGACATACAACATTGTAATGAGTACACATAAGAACAAACTTGACTTGTGGTATTTGCACTGCTCCGTCTACATGTGGTCTGATAGTTTAGACTCACATTCAGTTTATATGGGATGTATGCGCTGTACTGTGCTGTGATTTAGTAATGCAGGTAAGGAATAAATATGAATCCCAGCATATTATTCTGCTGATGCTAATTCTATGGTTTAGGAGCAGAGCTCATTTTCTAAATAGATTGAATCAACACATTAGGGCTAGGGCATTATGTACCATAATACTTTCTGGCATGATTTCCTCAACTTCCATTCAGAAAAGAATTAAAATACAAAACAAAAGGGGTGGAATGGTACTATTATCTGCCCTGAAGCCTTACAATGGCTGGAAAATGTTCAAATAACATTCATTTCTTTTACTGTGTTGTCTAACATGAAGTGATGTAATCATTCCACATATTTGGGCAAAAATCCAATCTGACTGTTTTCATGTGTCAAAGCAGCTTTTATCCAATCTCAAAAAACAGATATCATGTGATTTTTGAGTATTTACAGCAAAGCCCAATCTGTATGAGATATTTGGAAAAATCAGATTCAGGTCACATCAGAGTGATAGTATAAAGAAGTCACTAATGTTTATTGACCCCTTATGTATGAGTGTGCACTGTAATGGAGCAACTTCCCATTTAAGATTTTTAATGCAATGCAATGAAGTGAATGATTTTGGTGTGAAATGGGTATTCATTAAAGTGTGGAAGTCTAGCATGTAAACAAACAATGGCTTTGATAATAAATATGCAGTAATTGTGTAAGTTGTGTATGTTTTAGATGTGGCTGTAGGTTTAGAATTGGTTGCCCCACCTTGTGTTCAATGATATCAGGAAAAGGTTCTTGTGACTCTAAACTGGATAGACAGATGGATTACTTGCACAAATTTCTTGACTGAGACTTCACTGTTGCTAAAACTCTCAGGCTTTACACTGTTTTGTATTTTGTTGCCTAGAAACCTGATTACATGTGGCCTTAAGCCAATTATTAAAGCAGGTGCTTTATGTTATCCTTTCTCATTCTCAAAGTCAACCTGTATAACTCCACTATAAACATTTTCAGAGCTGTTTTCTGAACAGGAACCTTAACTTTTTACTTGACCTGTATATTAAGTAGGTGCAATGGTATCACTGCTGGTTTGTGTCCCTGTATGGAGTCTGCATGTTCTTCCTGTGTCTGCATGGATTTCCTGCGAGTGCTCCACATTTCCACTCATGGTCCAAAGTCATGCAAATGAAGTGGATTGGCAATGTTAGATTGGCACGTGTCGGTGATTGGTGTGTGTGTGGGGTTCACTGCAATGGACTGGCATCCTGCTCAGTGTTTATTCCTGCTTTGTGCCATATGCTGGCTTATATAGGCTCCAGCATCCTCTGAAAACCCATTCAGGACAAAGCTGGTTAGAAAATGACTCAACGACTGCATGGTAAGTGTACTGATCATGCTTTCACTGTAAATCACATTATCTCCTAATTGCATCCATTTACATCCAGAACTTCAAGAGGCAGTGGTCCATCTCTTGATGTTATTTACAAAATGTGCATTGAGCATGTTGACTAGTGCTGTGTATAGCGGACACTCTTTCCTAGTGGTGTCTTTTTGAAGTGTGACACTTGCATTTAACACTTCCACAGCTGCTTTTGCCACGAACCACATATAAGCTCCTTGTTTGAAAAATGCCCAGTGACCAGATGACAACAGATTTACTGATAGCAACAAAAAAGCAGAATCAGCACAATGCAGAGTCAAAGCAAAACTCAAGCCTTATTTCTTTGTCTACTTCTCTTTTCTGAGGTTTGCCCAAAAGACCTTTTCACATAAGACTGCGTATTATTAGTCATGTAACCAAACTTGAAATCTGCTAATGTCTTCACTTTTCAATGTAATTATTTGTTCAAATTTACTAATTTAAGAAGTTTTTTTTAATTTAACTGAGACATGTATCAGATGGTACACTTTATTCAGAGAACATTTTAGATATACTATAAGTTAATTATGTTTTAAAAGTCACAAGCAAGTGGCTTGATTCGCCAGTACCAATGCTAATTTGCCTGTGCTCCAGTTGTAAAAAATATCTGTATGTAGTTGTAATATATCTTGAACACTGACATTTCTCCTGGATAAGGGTCTCAGACAAATTTAAAATAATTGTCTCGCCTAATGCAGAGCTTAGAAAATGTTTTACATTGTGTACTACAGTATTGTATAGAGCTGGGGGCAGCATGGGAGAAGCCAAAGCTGCTGTCTCATACTTACAGTGTCTGTATATTGTCATAAGCAATTTTAACCAAGCTTGTTGTCAACCTGATCATATTTTCCAAAGCTTAGTTAAACAGTGATTGACAGTTGTGTTAGGCTAAATAACTTTTTTTTTGTCAAAATTTGTTATTGTATTATGGGAAAAATTGAAGTGGGGTTTCAGAAGGGACAGGGGTACCATATGAAAGTTTATTTGTTTTGTCTGGAACAACAACTTCAGAAATTATTCTTGAGGTTAATATTAGAACTGACCTGTGAAAGAAAGACAAATAGAATACAAAGAGGACGACTAGAAATAGAAACTCAATCCATTAGATTTTCTGCATATTAACTGGAGCTCCCCCTCAGACCAGCACAATTGGTGAGGTGTCCTGCAATACAACTACATAAATTGGAGAGAACTGCATTTTTTAAAATCTTTGATTGCCCTTGACTATTTTCCTATCACAATATTCTTCCATTGTGCATATGGATTTTCTCTGAACTCTATATTACCCTCCCACACCCATAATTTTGTAAAAGCAGAATTTTTATTAAAAAGCACCATGTTTAAGTTCACTCAGATGAGTTTCAGTGAACTGATATTGAACTGTGAACCTAATTCTGTAAAGATGAAGTTTTACATACTGATGTTTCACACGGAGTCATGGCTAGTTGTCTCTGCTTTATACTTTGATTGATATTATGACTCTGGCCCACAAAATAATAGAATGGGTGAGGCCATCAAAAAGACCAACAAAAATAGGTCAGAATCCTCACTGTCTTGCCCCAATATAGATCCCACTGCAAGCAAGCCTGACCCTAGGCCAGGGGTGTCCAACTACGGTCCTGGTGGGCTGCAGGTTTTCATTCTAATCCTTTTCCTAATCAGTGAGCAGTTTTCTCTGCTTATTAACTCCTTTTCCCTTCATTTTAATTGCCCTGTTTTTAAGGATTCACTCCTCTGAATCGATCTGTTTCTCCATTAAGAGGCAGCCAAACAGAAATGAGACGTGAAACGAGCTAAGAGATGACCAGCTAAATTGGAACATCAACCTCCAGCCAATTTCACTCCAACCAGTTCCTTAATGAGAAGCCAATTCTTATTGTTAATTAAAGCCATTATTAAAGCCATCTTTAACATGGCCTTTTATAACTTCACTTTAACTTAATCCTGATACTCTGTATGTTCAATTCATCATAATAACTATTCATAGTGGCTCCAAAATCCGTACTGACCCCAACTCTCTCTTCTGTTTCTTTTTCCGGTTTCTTTGTGTTGGCGGCGCAGCTACTCAAAGCATTATGATGCTCCAACTTTGATGGACTGAAAGCCAGAAGTCTACGTGACCATCATCATCAAGTCCTTCCATGAAAACCCTAAATACAAAGAGGGCTGTTTGATTTATGTTAGGTAGATTTCCCAGAGGGGACTGGGCGGTCTCTTGGTCTGGAATCCCTGCAGATTTTATTTTTTTTCTCCAGCCTCTGGAGTTTTTTTTTGTTTTTTCTGTCCACCCTGGCCATCGGACCTTACTTATTCTATGTTAATTAATGTTGACTTATGTTTATTTTTTATTGTGTCTTCTATTTTTCTATAATTCATTTTGTAAAGCACTTTGAGCTACATTTTTTTGTATGAAAACGTGCTATATAAATAAATGTTGTCGTTGTTGTTGTTAAATATCATGACTTGTTGGTGCTTTCATTATGCCACAGCAGACTGTTGATTTTCTGTTTTTTCCCAGACCACAGCCAAGATGTTTTGGTGACATGAGCAGACCAACATGACACATACCTTCACCTTTCTTTATTTTCAGGTTAGCTGATCATGTGGCGGCTTGTTTTGTGTCTCATTATAGCTTGGCTGCTCATTAATGAAAAATTAATAACTAAGGTGTCTGAATCACGTCAATTAAGACTAAGGCAAAACAAATTAATCAGCAGCAAAAACAGCTCACTAATTAAGAAAATGGTTAGAATGAAAACCTGCAGCCACTGTGGCCCACCAAATCTAGAATTGGACACCTCTGCTCTAGGCAACTGGGTAGCTTTGGTCTGCTCAGGTCCAAATGAGGCTGGAGTCACAAAATTCAAAAGCAATTCCAAGGAAGGTCTTTAAAAACATCATACATTTCAAAAAATATCTTACCAGGGATATAAAAAAATTCTAGCTGTAAGATAATTCTAAAGAAAAAAGTAATAAAGGAAGGATTTATTTAACAAATAGAAAAAGAAAGCACAAATTCTCAAAATACCAAAAAAAAAAGAAAAAAAACTATTTGACTAAAGGGCAAACCAAAGCAAACAAGTCCAATCTGAGATCAAAGCACAAAACCAGAAATCAACAGCAAAATTATGAAACCAGAAGAATCAGTATTTACAGATAATTAATTTAAGAACATCAACCAAACAATGACTGCTAAGATACTTACTTTTAGGCTGAGGGTGTTCTCTTACCAGTGACACAAGGGTGGTCTTACATTTTTGTGGCTGCACCCAATAAATAAAAGGAATATCACATAACATGGCATACATGGATCATAAATAATACATAAATGGCACAAATTTAAAAAAATGACATAAACACAAGACATACGTAAAAATAAACATAAAAGATACATAAAATAAAAATACACATAATCCTGGTGTAAGAGAGACAAGATACAAAGATAAGGAGTTTGGGTATCAGCCCAGTAACCCGTATAATTAAATCTGCCTGCAAAATAAACAAAACACACAATAACTGTGGAAATGTCTTTTCAGACTCAAGTTCCAGATCGAATTGACAAAGATGGTGGAGTTTCTGGATTTCAGTTCTTCTAATAGGAAGAGGCGGGTCCACGTGGAAAGACACCAGAAGTGATATCAGAGGTGTTATAACAGTTATTCATCCGGTCTGCAGAGGGAGGAAAAGAGAAAGGCATAGGACAACTCCTGGTGCTGCGGTAGAATTACAGTCACTAGAGCAGTTCCGTTTTCCCCTATGTGTATACTTGTAACACAGCAAAAAACTTTTGACTAAAACATAACAATCTAGGTCTAAAGATATATTCTTTACTTTTATCTCAGTGTTTAAATCCTATTACAATTTTAGGTCAAATCAATTAATTTATAATTCAGAAGTATTTAAGGTGGAATGTGTGTATCCCTAAGGAACTGAATACAGTACAGACAAACACTCTTGACAAGGTAAAGTGTTTTGCACATACTTTTTTGACTAAAGCTGTTGGTACAAGCTATACATCATCAGAGTAGTTAGCTAATTATCTGTGAGTGAAATCAATGTGTCCAGAACCACATTTGGACTTTAGAAAAGTTGCCCATGCATTTATCTGACTTCTGTACTGAGACAAGCATCCTGAAGACATGATACCTTGGCCAGATGATGCCTTTGGTGCTGCTCTTCAGCTTTCATATCATGATAAAAAGGATCACTTATTTTTTGACTGGTGTTAAATGTTTTGATTTTGAAACAAGGGTTTATTTTTATTAGGGCTTTTCTATTATTCATTATATTTACTGCTATTACTCTACTTAATAATTACTGTTGTTGCATAAACCTCTATACTTTGCCTGCACATCTTGACTGATTCAGGAAAAAATATAATATATGGCATCTAATGTGAGCCTTTTTGTCTTCCATAGGGTTAGCAGCTGAGTAGGGTTGAGCATCACCTTCCATTTTCTAGGGGACACCCAGCTGCTCTACTGAAGCCTGTGAGACCTTATCTGGAGTATTGAGGAGTGATAGGCTTTTCTGGCATCACCTATTATCAGCACTTAAGTATGTGCCTCTTGTGTGCATGTGTGTGTGTTGACCTTAGGGTATATAAACGTAAGTCAACCTATAACAAATCTAATGAGCCCTGCTCACCCTGCAATAATACACATCCCAAGTGATATGTGTTATGTTAATTCACTACTGTAAATTGTCATCATATGAATGAGTGTAGGTGAGTGTATTAATGTGCATCTTGATGGACTGGCAACCTATAGACGGATGTTTCCTGCTTTGCACACAATGCTGCTGGGATAGGCTTTGATGCATTGGGCCTTGTAATTGTCCTAAGTTGGTGTAGATGGTGAATGAATGTATATTTATTGTAGTAGACTGGCACTTGAAGCACTTGATAGGGTGGGGGTCTTCCAAGGGGATAATGAAAAAAGCCTGGTAGTTACCTAAGTGACAATTAAATCATTGGAGTGTCTGATTCTGCACTGTCTCAAGTCTCCTACAGATCGTTTTCATGACCTGCTTTAATTTTCTTACTCTACTAAGTAGATAGTGGATTAGCAACAGCAAATATATCTCTTAACCATATCCTTTAGCCTTTAGACTGATTTATAAATATGGAATTTCCTTCTACTTCTAGCACAGTTCTGCCTTAAGCTCCAGCATCTCAAATTAAGCAGCGCAATGTGGTGTAGTGGCTTAGGAGCTATAAACCAGAAGGTCCTGGGGTCAATGTTAATCACAAGCTCATTATGTTTTCTTTAGCAAATCACTTACCATCTCTGTTCTTACCATGCTAATTATTGTGTTTATATATATATATCTATATATTTTGTGGCAGTAGGTGGTGCTAGTGCTCCCTTGAACCCTCAGGGATGACTCCAAACACCAAGTAAAAGTCCTAGACTTTTTATTTTTGTTCACAGTGCACCAAGCACCTTCCACACTACTCATATATCAATAAACTAACACAATAACCACTCCTCCTCGCCCAGACACTTTGCTCCTCTCCCACCCAGCATAGCTTAGTGTCTGGACTGAGGCATCGTCCTTTTATAGCCCCTGACCTGGAGGTGTTCCTGTCCCAGCAGTCCACAGTTCCTTATTCCTTCCAGGTCAGGGCAATCAGTCTTTTACTTCAACCCGGGAGCACGTCGTTCCTCTCCGTCCCATTACCATGACATACCCCTGGGTCATAAGGCATAAAAGAGCCCATAAGCCCCCCCACAGCGACTCCTGGTGGCCCCCAAGGTATCCAGCAGGGCTGTGTATAAATACTACAAAGTCCATGAGGCCCTGCTGGACCTCGGGGCACTATCTTGCTGTCGGGAGAGCTCCTCCTGGCGGCTTGGGGGTGAGGACCGGCATGAGAAGCCGGCAGTCCTCCACAATTTATATATATCTGTGATACAATTTGCATATTTGTAGTTGGAGATCCACAAAGGGACAGAATGAATCAGAAAGTGCCAGAGAGCTGGCTGAATCTTGGCTATCAAACGAAAACGCCATTAACAGACATTTGGACATGAACCCAGCATATGCAAACTTAAGAAGAAGAACATCCTCATAATAAATAAAACTTTACAATCAACACCCTACTAACCCCACCTCATTATCCCCGCCCACCTAATTTTGCTATATATTTCCTTTGATTCTTGTATGTCTAATCATTATCCTCTAATGATGGCTCCTGGGAGGAGCTGAAAGCTCAGGAATAAAAACTATTTTATGATACGTGATTCATTCATATATAATATATATATTGTGGTGAGCGGCTGGGGGTGGTACCCAGCCAGGACGCCTGGAAGGACTGGAAGAGGGACTACGCCTCCTGTTCAGGACTTTATATAAATCTTGATTCAAGAAACAAGCAGACACTACACACTGGGCAACAATTTCCTTCAGTTATTATCACTGGGAAACAAAAAACAAATTCAAAACAAATTCAAAACAAGAACCATTTTTTCTGTGAATAGTTTCTATTCTACAGTAAGCTTCACCCAGGCCAATCAATAGGTTTTGGTTATGTTTCAGTTAGCATATGCCATTTTGGATGTTTATGAAATATTATTTTTCATGTGTTTTTTAGTATTATGTAATTTTGGTTAATATGTGTGGCCAGGTGCAGGAAGACGGAACGGACAAAAGGAGTAACTTGGGACACCAACTGCATCATTGCGTTTAGTTATTGATGGTTAAACACAACGTCTCAGGAATCAACAAAACAAATTGCCACTCAGGCTTAAACAACAGGCTATGCTCTGGTAGCTTGAATAATGAAAAAGGGTTAGTTGTGTGGGAACTCCGACTGGCGGTTTGCTCTCTTGTAAATATTGACTCCTTTCGGGCAGCCAGGCTTTTTTTGTGGAGTGTCCTGGAAGGGGCAGGGTTAAGTGCCACACCTGATTGGTTTCTCATGCCTAGCAGGTTATTACATACCTTGTTTAAGCCTGTGAGGAGGTCCTCCAATGCACATGCATGACACATATTTATTTATTTATTTATTTATTTATTTTTTGTTTCATTTTTGAAAAATAGAAAATTACAATGATATACTACTCAATAAAAATAAAAATATAAAGGGAAAAAAGAAAAACAAGATTCCCCCCAACCCAAGAGAAAGAGATTAAGAAGAGAACACCAAGGAAAAAAGCTCTGCCTTTAAATACAATAATATAATTAATAATATGGGAGAGTCAATCACAGGCAAGGTATGCTTATTCTAAAATATTAATGAATTCTTGCCATGTTTTAAAAAAAAGTTTTGGACATATCCTCTGAGAAAGAATTACATTTTTACTAATTTGAGATCACATAGAATGTTGCTTACCCACTGAGCTATAGGAGTACACCAAATATAGCTGTTATTGAAATAGTGATTGTGACATCAGGGCTCTCTGAGAAGTATGTAAAGTTTTTTTCCAAAATGATGTTAATTTAGTGCATTCCCAAAATTTGTAGCTGCTGGAGCTAGTAAATGGCAATGCACACAGGTTTGATCTTCCCCTGGGCACTTCAGACTATTTCAAATGAGATAAATGTAATAGATGGAAGATTTTTAGTTGAATTAAGGAGTGCTTGCCACTTACAGAGCTAGAGTATTTTCTATGTATGCCTAAGTTCCACTCCTTTTCTGAGATGCTAATTGAGAGATCAATTTCCCACAGTTCCCTAGGATCATTGATGTGTAGATTCTTTCAAAATATTTTTATATAATGTTCAAATGCTGGTTAATTTTATTTATTATTTAGTATTTTAATTATTGTGTATTCATATTTACTTATGTTCTCTTTGCTCTACAGAGGCAGGTCTACTGTGACATTACTGCTTAGGACTGCCCTCAGCTGTTATATTGTTACTGAGGGATAAGTCCAGCAAAGTGTTACAGAATATTTTAGAGAGTGAATCACTATTGTGTGTATTGTTCGGATTTTACTGGATGTTCATTTCTCATTTTAAGCCTTTGTTTACTGCAGCATTTCTCAACCTTTAAGTATTTGTGACCCGAGTTTTCATAACAGTTTTTATCGCGCCCCCCCAACATTTTTTTGAAATGTAGATGCATATTTTATTATACTTACTTAACTTTTATCAACATTTATCTAACTCTATATTTACTGTTCTAGTATCAGAATGTAGTTTAAGTTAATTTGTTTTGGTTTCAACAGATGTTTTTTTCATATATTTGATTCTTGTATTCTTTTTTTCACATCTTCGCGCCCCCCCCTTTTGTTACTTTGCGCCCCCCTAGGGGGGTCCGCCCCACAGGTTGAGAACAACTGGTTTACTGGATTGCTGATTTGGGTATGTTTTCTTTAGGTTGCCTGTTAGGCATAATTTTTTTTGTTTTTTTATTTTAGCCACTTTTCTGCTTTCCATTTTTTGTGCTTCTTTTCAACCATCCTTTTTCCAACCCGCTGAATCCGAACACAGGGTCACGGGGGTCTGCTGGGGCCAATTCCAGCCAACACAGGGCACAAGGCAGGAAACAAACCCCAGGCAGGGTGCCAACCCACCGCAGGACACACACAAACACACCCACACACCAAGCACACACTAGGGCCAATTTAAAATCGCCAATCCACCTAACCTGCATGTCTTTGGACTGTGGGAGGAAACCGGAGTGTTTATGTAAATAAATTATTAATTTATAAAGATACTTCTTTTACCTTTGTCATCGTCTCCCTTGAGGGGCATTTTTTTGTGTATTTGGGACATGTAAAGGTATTTTTGAATGTTTTTATACCCAAGACTCAGTTTGGGCTTTGCAGACCATGCTGGCCTTTTGAGTTTTGGGACCAGGCTGCTTGGACTGAGGCTAGCCACTCAGACTTGAGTGGTCTGATTATTGTTTATTTAGAGGCCTGTTGCCATTTTGAAATTTTTATACTACTCCATAATAAAAGTTCCAATATTAATCCACTGATATGATTATGTCTTTACAGTGATTTTTTTTTTTTTTATCAATTTATAATTTATTTTTTTCTCTTACTCCCTTGTTTGCTCTTTGTTCAGGTTTTTTGTATTACTTATAATTTTTACCCAGTCATTTTCCTCACCTCTCTGCAATTAGGGGGGCCTTCAGATGCCATCTAAAGAAACCTCAGACTTTAACTCTAGATTACGTTCAGCTCCATTCTTTGGTGAGGTCTTGTCATCTTTTTGTTTTGTTCTCTTTGGTCTTTTGGATCTTTTTCTTTGACCTTTGGATTTTGCTTTTGTTTTTTGTTTTTCAAGGGTGGAGCATTGGCTCTGAGGCTAGGGATCTGCTGGCAATTGGAAAGGTGTTGGTTCAAATCCTGTAAATGCCAGAAGAGACTCTAGTCTGAACTTCGGCCTAGCTTGTAGTACTGGTCTGATTTTTCAAATGAAAGGCTTTTTTTTTGAGTTTTGTAAGTCTGCATCTTAATACCAACAAGTAAAAATGACTTTGTATGGGCTGATGAGTAGGGTAGCATAAGTGCGTGATAGAGATTTATTCATACATACTTCCATTTCCTTTACATACTTAGCTTATGAATGGACTCAGATAGGAAACAAACCTTTCATCACAAGCACTGTCATTATCTTAACACACACTGCACTGGTAACTGTACTTGTGTGTCTAAAGTTGTGAAGTAGCAGAGTTAAGCAATGTGCCAGTGGGCCACTCATATCACTTTATGTATTGTGCTTTTATTATATCTAATAGTTCTAATATTTTACATGTGACTCTCTGTGATATTAAATGGGATTGAAACTGGATGAACTGAAGTGCCATGCTGTATTTAACTATTGTTGTATACAATGTCATAGTTTATCGGACATTGTATGTTTTCTTTATCATACTGCAATTGTGAGTTCATATTTAAGTTATTGCCATGCGTAGACTGTACAATGAAGCTCTAACTTGTATGTCTCCCAGAGACTAGTGGCAGTAGTATAATACCAATAACAAACAATAAATACACCAGAGTTCACATTATTTTTGTTTATATAGACACATAGAAGTAAATCTCACATAGTTGTCAATAAGATAAAAGGGTTAATGCATGGTTGTTATGACCTGAGAATAAAAACTGTCCTTGAAACTGGTAGCATGAGTGCTAATGGTCCTGTACTGTTTACCAGAATGCAAGAGGAAGAAAACCAACCTCACAGGAAAGCTGTTATATTTGATAATACTGTTTGCCTTCCTAATGCAGCATGTGTTATTGTCCTAACCAGAAGGCAGGTGTGTATAAGCAATATTCTTTGCTGACTTCACCCTGCTCTGCAATGCTTTACGGTCATTAGCTACGATGGTGTCACACTAGAGTACTATTCAGACGGTGATGATGGACTTCACTATGACCCTGTGGAAAATGGTTGCAATAGATGAAGACATTCAGACTTTCCTCAGATGTCTAAGGCAATAACGGCATTTGTGAGCCTTCTTGACTATAGCCAGGATGTGTTATGCCCAGTTCAAGTGGTAAGCGAGGTTAACTCTGAGAAATTTAAACTGTTGCCTCTCTCCACAGTATTCACTTTAATGTATTTTCCATATACACATTCTCCACACACTAAAATACACCATTGCTCACATTAGTCTGTTTTCCCTACGGGAAATCTCAGTATGTGGAAAGTTCCTACTGCCAAAACCACTTTTCCACATCATTACCTAGCAACTGCTTTACCTTAATTAAGGATATACACACTTATGGTGATTTTTTTGTTTCTTTTTCACTAGAGATCTTTATTTCAACACTTTCTTCTTGTGTGAATGACACAAATTTTGCTGAAAATAAAACACAATTTATTTTGTGAATTGTTTTTGCTAAGCAAAAAAAAAAAATTCAATTTGCCCGAGTTGTTTCATTCATCACTAGTCAGAAGGTAAATCTCTTTCCTGTAGGCTATCTTGTTATTTTTGGTAATCAGGGCTATAATGATAATGTCATCAGAACATTATATTATATTCTCAGTTGTGACATTAAACAAAATTCCTAGCAATTACAACAGATGTCAATAAAAGATTTTTGAAAGCCCAGCAGTCAAATGAGGTCTTGATTCATTTATGAAGTACTAGTTGTGCTACCCATCTAAAACAGGTTGAAATCTAAGTAATCAATATGGACCTCAGCGTATTCAGCAGTAATGTTTGTAGTGCGTATCTATTAGAATGTATTTTGTAATTCATGAAGGCATTGCATTTATAATTCCAACAGATGGCACATCACAAAAATTTGTAGTAATAAAATGTAATGTAATTTTTCATTCCAACAGATGGCATAGTCCAAGCATTAGCATTGCTTTTACAAATCCCATACCAAAATTTGGCAACCAAATGACATATAACAGAGACATACAGTAGCTCCGGGTTGGGCACACAAATACACAGAGACACTTGTCCTTTTATCAAGGAGGATATGTCCTTCATATTGTCACACATGGGTTACACAATTGCACAGATTCATTCAGGGTTTTCAAGAAACATAAACTTTATTCGTAAACAGCATAATAAAGCAGAAGATGTCTCGGGGAGAAGGGAGAAAAGACAATAAGCAAAAAGGACAGGTGCTGTACATTGAATATACAAAGTGCTGCGCGAGAAGCATATCACGTGACACAGCAGCAGCAGCAGCAGCAGCAGCAGCCGAGCATCAAACGGAGCAAAGAGGAGGCATACTGCATTTGTTCCCATTGCAACGGCATTCAAGAGGGGGCCTCGGAGGAGTGACTGCATCCTCCAGGGGTGTGCACAGCCCTCTTCTTTACACCCCCTCCCTCAGCTTTATTCACTTTTTCACATCCCCACTTCTGGTACCACTTGTCATGCTTGGGTTACACAATTGCACAGATTCATTCAGGGTTTTCAAGAAACATAAACTTTATTTGTAAACAGCATTATAAAGCATAAAGCAGAGGATGTCTGGGGGAGAAGTGAGAAAATACAATATGCAAAAAGGACAGGCACTGTACAGGCTTTTAAATATACAAAGTGCTGTGCGAGAAGCATAAGTAAAAAGATAAAAGATATGTAAGTAAAAAGATATTATAGTTCAACTATATATTTGAAGAAAATAAACAACACAAAAAGACCCAATTAACAAATGAACAAATTGAAAAATCACTCTGTAAATAAATAAATAAGAAAGCTATTTACTGTATCTCCATAAATGCAATTTCATTATCCCTTTCAGATTGGATGTCTAGTCCATTTATACCAACTACAGAACCCCAACAACTGATACTGCCATTTTATGTGAGTTTGCAGATAATGTGAAAAACACCTACTTTATTATAACATTTAGCTGTCTGCAATGAACATGATAAACTTGGTTTTCTTTAAACTAATTTTGTTGAACTTTGGTACACTTATTCTTCACAAAAGATTTTCAAGAAAGTTCAATTTTCATTGAGATATCTTGAACAAAATGTGCTGTACAATTTTATGGAATTTTTTAAAAAGCCCCTTTAAAAGTATTTATTGTATATCTTAAAAATGACAAACATTATTTCAACTGTGTGATGTCAATCCAGGTAAGTCAAATGTAATCTCAGAATTTTTGCACAGTTAGGATGTTTGATTTTTTTTTCACATTACATATATTAATTTATATATGTTTATTTTCGCTTAAAAAAAACGAGAGCAAGTGACAATCATAAGGATATAACCTCTGAAATCTTAACAATATAAAGAAGGACTTTAACCTGGCTTGTCCCAGTAGGTGCATTCAAAGACCTTCTTTGCTTTAGTTGTGATATTCCAGCAAATCCCTTTCCCCTATGGCACTGAATTGCCCCATAAAGGGAATATAAAAGAAAGGCCAGAGCAGGCTCATTTTACTTTCTCGTGTACAAAGTATAGGAAAAACATTGTAATCATCCAAAGATTTGATGCTGAGATTTTGATGAATCTCAACGTCTCAACATTTTAGACCTCCCTAACGTTCTTGTATACTAAGTATAGGGAAAGTATTGCAATCCTCCAAAAAATCCATTTCGCAATCTTGATTTTAGACCTCCCTGAGTCCGAAAATACCATTTATGGAAATATGTCTGTGTGTGTGTGTGTGTGTGTGTGTGTGTGTGTATGTAAACGTGATAACTTCAGTATGCTTTCACTTAGGTCAACCAAATTTTGCATACAAGTATCAGGTACAAAACATAGATTTCTATCAACTTTTGGGCTATTTCCTTTAACTGGAAGTGGTACTGTACCTTTTATTCGTTCAGCTGCAGAGCCCGATTTATTCAACTTTATTTTTATAATAATAGTTCAATATATTATTAATTTGATTTGATTTATTGTTGATGGTTCTTTAATGTACATGCTATAAAAATATAATCATTGTCTTGTGGGTTTATTCCTCAAATATCCATCTCCATATCTGAGTATACGAGAAAGTATAGGGGAGACCACTGCTGATTTTTTTTCTTTTTTTCTTAGGAGACTGCCTTCCATCAATGTGAGTAGTGACATCCTTTGCACATTCTATAGCTCTGTAATGGCCAGTATAATTTTCTATGCAGGAGGGAGATGGGCCAGGAACATCACTTCAGAAGAGTCTCACCAAATTAACAAACTGATTAAGAAGCCAGGCTCAGTTATGGCACACACTCTTCACAAACTGCATGTAGCAGAGGAGGAGAGAATGAAGTAAAAACAGATCACAATTATGAACAATGCAGCACATCCTGTCTGTGACACACTAGCATCGAGGACTTTCAGCCAACAGACTGTTCAGAAGAAGTGTGTAAAGAAATATTGCTGGGGCTCCTTGATACCAATAGCAATATGCCTTTAAAAGTAATGCCTCTTTGAATGTGATTGTTCTTTTTAATATTTAGACAAGTTAAAAGTTTGATTTCTTTTTAGTAACTCTTGTGTGTATTTTTGTTATAATATTTATGCATTTATTTATTGAGCTTCTGTAAAAATCCAAATTTACTCAATGGGACAAATAATATTCTATCTACCGATCGATTGTAATGTACCACTCCCTAATAATCTGCACATTTGATTTAAACAGTTGAAAGTGTGCATGTTCTACAAAGAATTACAGTTTCATTCCTTCATGAATAATAATTTGATTTCTTGTAGCCCAGTACTAGGAAGTGTGTTAAGATAACAGATGGAGGAGGGGATGGATGGAAACAGCTTTAAATCAGGGTGGCCATGCCTTTTGAGGTGAGTTTTCATCTCATTCCTTCAACAGCTGATAACACTGATTAACCCAGTGGCCGTATGATTGTGTGTCCTTAAATAAATGACATCCTGCTCCACATAACCTCACCTCTCAAATGCCACTGGAATGGCAACAGAGAATGCAACAAAAAGAGGGATGGATCATTATACATCTTAAAACTGGAAAACTTCAAGGTAAAAAAACTGTTAGATAAGCAGCAGTATATATTACAAGAATATAATATGCTGGCAGCGTGACAAGTTTGTATGTCTACATGGGTAAGCTGATTTATGCATAAAATGTAATTTAAGCTGTAACTTTAGTGCCATGTCATATTGAAATAATAACTACACAAATGACTTAGGTGTTTAAATTAATCTCTTGCTGTGACTAAAAGTGTTTTAAATAAATTGAGATATTTGTCAGTACAATGTGGACTAATTCATTCTGTTCTTCTTCATCAGACAATTCAAATTGAACGATCTACATGTGCCACTGAAACCCTCTTCAGATCAGATTACTAAACCAGCAAAACACTACTGTCAAAATGTACAAATCACAAAAGGTATTTTTGCTTTTTTAAGTCACTCCTTTAAAGTTGTTTATTTTTGCATTAGTTTCCTTATGAGTTGAAATATTGGTTCCTATTTTCTAGTGTGGATTTGTTTCAGACATGTCCCACACACTAAAAACAAAACTGTAACCAAATCATTAAGGGAAATGTTTTTAAAATCTTGTCAGTGATTTTGGACAGTTAGTACAGAAATGTGTGTGTGTGTATGTGTGTGTATGTATATCACATAAAATATTATAGTACAATGTTCATAATATCTTTATCTACCTATAATTCATCTGGGCTCTAGACAGATAGATAGATAAATAGACTAGAAACAGTTTGAAGAAGTAAGAACTTTGTCCAGGACAGAACTGTAATGTTTCCCCAGCTACTGGTGAAAAGGTAGTCTCACAGAGCTAGATGTGATTCTCAAACAATAAAACACATTTGTGGACAATCCATCAAAATGTGTGAAGTGCACTGCAATGTCTACACCCACAAGACGTCTTCCTAAAACTCTTACTCCTATTTTCTCCAGTACAAGCATTTTAGATTGCTAACGGGGTTTCATAGAAAGAGCAAAAAATACAAAAGACCTGACGCTGATAAACAATAAACAGCTAAAATTCACTGTTATTCATTCAGGAGCTCAGCAACACAAGATAACTGGAGCTTAATAATGAATTTGAACAAGTGCCTCTGTCTGCTTCGATATCTTTCCGTCATCTTAACTATTGCATTACTATATGACATAATAACAGTAAACAGTGATTAGATAAGCATTGTGGTCTAGAATTGCAGCTATATTGTCATGGCATGTTTGCATTTCCAATTAGACAGTAATGTTACATTTCTTTAGGCATTCATTTAGATGTAAATCCAGAAGGTGGGTGCTGTGAAGTTCTCTTCATGCTTTACAGGAGTCATTAGGTAGATTTGTTGATTCAAGTGTTTTGAATACTGAAATCTGCGTCTTCTGTTTTTCTTCGTTATCAGCTCTCTTAATGGCAGTCCTTTGACATGGTGTGACACACCATTTACTTCAAATGCATATTTTACAGTTCATATTTTGATAAATATAGCTGCCAGTTCTTTCAAGCTTACATTGACTCCTGCACTATCATAGTAATGCTGAACAACAGAGACTGCATATTGCAACTGTGATCACATATTATTCACGTTTGCCATTCATCCATTGATGCTGTCAAATGCCAATGTATAATCAGAAAGGTTTTTCTCTTGCATTAGGTTTTTAAAACAGATTATGTTTATTTTTAAAACCTAAAATGTACTCTCTGCATATGCAACACATATTTATATGTCTAACAGGGTGTTTTTAGGAGACCTTTCAGCTGTAGATAGTTTGTCATAAACAGAATCTTTCCATCTGTTGGACAGATGTATGTATTATATGCCTGGCTTTGGCGAGGCAAAGGAAAAGGAGATCCAGAAGTTGCCAACAATCTTAGCCTTTAATAACCCTGGGAAGACATGCAAGAAGTCAAAGATGGTGGATCTGGACTGTCTTTTTTCTTGTCCATCTGCTAGGGGCCAAATGATCATTGTCCCTACAGCTAATAGACTGCACGGGAGTCAACCTTTTAAGAACAAATGAGAGCTCATATATGTGGGTTTACCAGAATCCACTAAATTTGGGTTAGAATTGCTATTTTTGGTGCAAAAATAGGAATCGATTAAATTAAGTTATTCCTGGGCTTGACTACATAATGACAAAAAGGGGTTTAATATCATCTTGTGCCCAATGGGTAATATAACTGTTTCATGTACCTGTGCCATGTTCCATGTGTTTTATGGGTGGTACCCCAAGAGGCACAGCCACCTGCCAATCACTGCCAGGAACTGTTGTCCACCCTATAAAAGCACACAATTCATAGTTCACAGTTCCTGGTGGTTCATTTTGAATACACTTAGGAGTTGCTGAGTTTTATTGTGTGCTTCTGTGTTGTGTGATTTTTAGTGGATTTCTGACCATTTTTCTCTTTTTTTTTATTTCACCTTGGATTGTATTTTGAGACTTGATAGTTTGGATTGCCCTTACTGGCAACTCCTTTTCGTCTTGTGTGCTCTATGGAGCTTCATAAACATAAAGGGAATTTTTGTGATAATAAATCTAGAAGATTCTACATGGCCAGTTTTGTATCTTGCCAGGGTTTTTAATGGGATTTTGTGCTTTGGGTTTCCAAGCCATAAAATTTTTAATAATAAAAATTCCATTCCCAAACATAAAGAAAATTAATCCATTCTCAGAATCCATTTATTCAATTACAAAGCCAGAGAAGCCACAGTCTGGCCACAACAACCCTGATCTGAATTAAGTAGGTTTAAATATAAATGGATGGATAGAAGGCTAGATGTAAAATATAACACCTTTTACCATCATGCCATCACAAGGCACTGTACGGAGACAAAAAAAGTAGAATTCAAGGCATCAGTTTAACAGATTATTGAATATATGACAAATTAAAATGAAAAACACTTAAATAGCTTATATTAGTAAAAATAAAGTGATGAATATTGACAGTATGTGTTGACAGGAAGCCAAACTATACACCATTAAAACATGTGCTTAAGAATTAATCAGAGTATAAAGTTTAAAATTCACTGGAAAAAAATGAGTTTAAATACTAATGTGTCCGTTTATGGATCTTTGCCGTCAAGGCCTTGAGTAAAAGAGTTCCAAAATTAACAAACTTCAGCAAGGGTTGCATAACAAGCTTTTTGAAGAGGAAGAAGGCTGACATCAGGGAGCCTGAAATGCCAAGCTAGTTGGCATGACTCAAGTAGTGATGATTGTAATGTTAGGTGTTGAAATTTATAGCTGTGCAATTCAGTAGATGAGTTTAAGTAGTGTGTGTGTGTGATTGTACATGCATGAGTGAGGGGCTGATGCCTTTTGCCCTGTGATTGCTGGGATCAGGGTATCTTGCTGAGTCATAGGTGAAGAGTTCCTTTTTGGGATGTCCCACTGTCTCCCTTCAATGATCAACCATTAGCAGACTCTTGGAGTCCTCCTCTTTCTTATTAGTTTTGCTTCAATAGAACCAAGTTAAAGAGTCTGTACATTTCTATCTAAAAACACAGGAGTACTCTGTCATGATAGCTGGCATGAGACTTTGTGAGGGAATGGAGGTTAATGAATGCCACAACTGCTGCTATGGCTCAAGATCAAGTAAATGCCATTCTAACCACAATTTCAGATTTGCTTTCCACAAGTCTATAATCCATCCTAGTAGTTTAAATTTAATTAATCAGATTGTAATCTGAAAAACTAGCATCTCTTCCTATTCAGTATTGGTCCCTACCTAATTCTTGAAGCTACTGGAATAGACTCTGGCTCCTTGTGACCCTAAATTAGACTGAACAGGCTCGGAAAATGATTGACTAGATGAGCATATTTCTATAATTTAGTTTACAATTTAACAACTAGTATTTTGAGACAGACTGTAGTATTATCTTAACATAAACTGCTGTAACACTAATTCAAAGGAAGCAATATTTTGCCATTTATATAAATGTACTAACTCTGTAGACCCATCCAGCTTTTACACAACCTTCCCAGCAACAACACTGCTGAACAAGAAGTGCTGTGTGTGGTTTTGTGGTTAATGCAAACTAGATAAAGGCAAATTGCAAGTTTAGAAACAGCAGGTTTACGCCATGGGTGCATGATTGTGAAAAAGAGAAGTGACAATAGTTACGCCTTCTTTTGACACAAAGACCAGCAATAGGGTACCCTGTCGCAATAATTTGGTATGAGGTAAAAGTTTAAATAGCTTGTTTGCCCCTCTCACTGAAAAAAATTGGACTGTTTTTTTTGTATTTGTAGAAGATTCCATTTACTTCAGGCGTGATCTCCCACACACAACAGAGTGTACACTCTATCCAGTATAATAATATAATAATACTTATTCTTTAATTTCCTTTCCATCCATCCATCCATCCATCTATCATTTTTAAACACTAAACTTATTACTAGTTTGCAGGAAATTAGAACTTTAAGAACCAACCATTTTGAGGATATGAAGAAAACATTTATCTAAACCCAATTAAATAACATTATAAACCCATTCTGGCTACATATAACTACATTTATAAGATATTAATATGCATTATATAATACTGCATATATTTATAATATCAATATAGCAAGGGTATGTAAATATATATAACCATACACTAGGGGGCATACCGCCACCTCAAGCCGACACAAGTTCAAAACACACGTGATTTTATTTTCTTCTTCTTGTGGGGGACGCCTTCCTCGTTCCCCACAAGTCACAGTCCCAAAGCACAAGCTCAAGCACCACACAATACAATACCATACAATTCTTTTCCTTTTCTTTTCTCTTCCTTCTCTTTTCCTCCACACCTCCTGGCAAGCTTTGTCTCCTTCCTCCCAACTCTGGCTCACCAAGTAGTGTCTGTTGGCCCCTTGTACAGTATATGTCACCCAGAAGTGCTCCAGGTGCTCAGTTATGGAATTCCGGCTACTGCAGCACCCCCTAGTGGCGCCCATGGACCCCAACAGGGCTGTATCAAACTCCAACTCCCATGGAGCCGGTGTCATCCAGGATGTTTGCCACCTAGAGTTCTGGGTAGGTAATGTTCTGGCCACATCTCCTTCCCTGCTCCTTCCATCATGGAGGCGTCCACCCCCGGGTTTGGTTTACTGGATATACAATTTAAAGAGATTGTTATTTTCATGGGAATTGCTACATATGCATTATTTTCACTTTTACTTTAAAACTTTTGTAAAAACGATACTTGTTCTTTATTTCCAGCCTCTGGTGTGGTTAAATCTTTCTCACAGGACGTATAACACTGTTCTTTTGCCACTTCACGTCTCTGCCGCTCGTGTTGTGAAAAGGGGGGGAGGGCAGGGGCTGAACGCACACTAAGGATAAGCGGTCGGATCATCTGCTGGCTTCCTGCTGCTGTCAAGCTGCGTATTCTGCTTGTTGCCTGTCGTTGTTTTAAGAGCTGGGTGCACATGATGTCTGTCTGCCAAAAGCACTCCAACAGTTGCATGGTTAGATGTCCGTGAACTTATTTTAAATGTTGTCACACTGCCTTGTCCCACGTGACGGTAATGTGTCTCTCGCGGGACATCAAATTGTCTTCGTGTGACGTTAAAGTGTCTCTCGCGGAACGTCAAATTGTCTTTCGAGAAGATTACATCTCGTCTCCCTCCCAGGTTTTTTTTTTTATAATTGATATATATATATATATATATATATATATATTGTCACAGGTGGCTGGGTGTGGTCGGCAATCAGCCGCCTATTTAAGGAGCCGCCGACCTGCAATCAAGGCTGGAGTCGGGTGAGGAGGAAGACGAGGTCGTGGCAGAGGAGGCGAGGAGAGGCCCGAGTGATTTATGTGTGGAGACAGTGGCTATTGACTTTGGGGAGACTGGGAGTTTGGTGGCGGTGCACTTGACTTTTGTATATAGTAGTGTAAATAAACGTGGGGTGATGACTGAAACGGTGTCCGCCTGTGTGTGTCCGGGCCGTCATATTTCACTATATATATATATATTGTAAAGGACCGAGAGAGACAGTAGCAAGGGTTGGGGTTTTCCGGCCCGTATATTGTACAGATAAACAAAAACAGGTCAAAATCATAAACAAACAGTTCATAATCGCGCGCCGACTCCTGGCGTCGCGCCATTTTATTGGGGAGGAGCCGGAAGTGGAGGAATGTCGGGAAGGACCGCAAGGGAGGATGGGAAGGATGACGTCAGGGCAAGATGGCGGAGGAAGGGCGGAAGTATCGCACTGCGGTCATCCATGCCTATGGTGCAGGGCGGTCTTTTTTCCTATGAGGAAGCAGAGGGAGAAAGTTAATACCCCACCATTCCCTGGCGAGTGGTTTCCCAGGTGCTGTCGAATCAATCCGCTGCCTCCTACTCGGCGTGCGTGACGATCCCCCTTAGCCCAGGACCGTCAGGTCGGGCGGACCTAACCGAGAGGTCGTGAATACGAGAGAGGGCATCGGCATTGGCCTGAAGGGTGCCCGCCGATAAGTGACAGTGAACTTATACGGCTGTAAGTCCAGGAACCACCTGGTGACCCGCGGATTCGACTCTTTGTGCAGGGACATCCACTGAAGTGCAGCGTGATCAGTCACCAGAGCGAACTCGCGACCCAGCAGGTAGTACCGGAGGTGGGTCACTGCCCACTTAATGGCCAAGGCCTCCCTCTCCACTGCAGCGCACGGGTCTCCCGGTCCATCAGTTTCCGGCTAAGGTACATCACAGGGTGCTCGACACCATCGACGCTTTGGCTCAGCACGGCACCCAGGCCTGTGTCCGAAGCGTCGGTCTGGAGAATAAGCGGAGCCCAAAATCGGCGTCCGTAACACAGGTGCCGGCGTTAGGGCCTTCTTTAGGTCACTGAACGCGTGTTCTGCTTTGTCGGTCCACACCACGTATAGGGGAGCGCCCTTTTTTGTCAGGTCAGTCAAGGGTGCTGCTCTTTCGGAGAAACGGGGAACAAACCGGCGGTAGTAACCCGCAAGCCCCAAGAAAGCCTGCACCTGTTTCTTGGTACTCGGACGGGGCCATTCTAAGATGTCTTTCACTTTGGAGCTCTGTGGCCGCACCTGTCCTTGTCCCACGAGGTAGCCTAAATATTTGGCCTCCTTTAATCCAAAAAAACACTTCCGGGGGTTTATGCGGAGGCCGGCTTTAGCCAGTGTTCGGAGGACAGCTGCGACCTGCAGTAGATGCTCCTCCCAGGTGCCGGAATAGATGACAACGCCATCCAGGTAGGCGGCACTATAGGACTGGTGGGCGTCAGCACTCTATCTACCAGACGTTGGAAGGTCGCCGGAGCCCCGTGCAGCCCAAATGGGAGGACCTTGTACTGCCAGTGCCCGCTAGGGGTGCTAAAGGCCGTTTTCTCCTTTGCGGATGCCGTTAAAGGAATTTGCCAATACCCTTTGTCATGTCAAGGGTAGTCAGATATCGAGCCGTACCCAGCCGCCAAGGAGGTCGTCAATGCGGGGCATGGGGTAGGCATCGAACTTGGAGATCTGATTCAGACGTCTAAAGTCATTACAGAACCTCCAGGAGCCGCCTGGCGTGGAGACGAGGACAATAGGGCTGGACCAGGGACTATGGCTCTCTTCAATTATGTCCATGTCCAACATACGTTTCACCTCCAGTTCGACCTCTGCGCGTTTTGCCTCCGGAGTCGGTAGGGCCTCCCGGACGATTACCCGGGCTCCGTGACTATATCGTGCTCAATCAGCGGTCCGCCGGGTGACTCGCTCACTACCTCGGGATGGCTCGGAGTGTTTGGGCTAACTCCTGCCGCTGCTTGGGGTCAGCTCTTCACGAGGTTAAGGGCAGTTGTGCTTGTAAAAGGGAGAGTGACCTACGGGAGCTGGGAAGCTCCTCTCTATCTCTCCAGGGCTTTAACAGGTTGACATGATAGATCCTCTCACTCGGTCGACGGTTGGGCTGTTTACCAAATAGTCGACGCAGTCCTTTCTCTCCTTAACCTCGTAAGGCCCTTGCCAGTGAGCGAGCAGCTTCGAAAGTGGGAGGTCGGGACGAGCACCATAACTCGGTCCCCCGGGCGGAACTCCCTGAGGACGGAGTTGCGGTTGTAACACCGGGCCTGCGCTGCTTGCGCGCAGTCACGTGCTCTTTTAGGAGGGGCCTGATCTTTGTGAGTCGGTCGCGCAGTTGCGCCACGTCTCAAAATATTAGAGGAGGGAAGAGCCTCGGCCTCCCAGCCTTCTTTTAGGATGTCGAGGATTCCCGGGGTTGTCGCCCGTATAGTAATTCAAAGGGGAGAAGCCCGTAGAGGCCTGGGGTACCTCCCGGTAGGCAAAAGCACGGCGGGAGGAGCTGGTCCCAGTTCCTGCCGTCGCGCTGACTACCTTGCGGAGCATCTGCTTAAGCGTCTGATTAAATCGCTCGACCAACCCGTCAGTTTGCGGGTGATAGACTGACGCTTTCAGGTGCTTTATCTGCAGTAATTTGGCCACCTCCTTGAACGTATCCAAGTGAAGGGCGTACCCTGGTCCGTGAGGACCTCCTTGGGTATGCCCACGCGTGAAAACAAGTTAACCAGTTCCCGCGATGCTTTTAGTATTAGCGGGCGCAGGGGAACCGCCTCTGGGTACCGGGTGGCATAGTCCACCATGACCAGGATATACTTGTGGCCACGGGTTGAGGGCTCCAGGGGTCCCACCAAATCGACCCCTATCCTTTCAAAGGGATGTCCACGAGGGGAATAGGGACTAGAGGAGCACGGTCCCTCCTAGGAATCTGGCGGGTCTGGCACTCCGGACAGGATTGACAGAACCGCGGACCTCCTCATTGATCCCAGGCCAGTAAAAGCGGAGCTTAATCCTCTCCAGTGTTTTTGGCCCGAGGTGGCCTAGGAGGTGAGCATGTGCCAACTCGCATATCTCCCGCCGGAAGGTACGCTGAATTAGCAACAACTTCGCACCTCGCCCTCATGGGTAGCCACTTTCGGTACAACAGATCATTTCAAGGACAAAGAAGGGTTCCCGCGGTGTGGATCCGTCCGCTGTCGAGCTGTTAGGCAGAACAATCGCGTTCCGGGCAAAGCGCAGGGAGTCATCATTCCACTGCTCCCTCTTAAAGGAGGCGGCGTGGACCGAAATTGATGGTCCAGGCGCCGAGAGGGTCTTGGGGCCTGGGCCGGGAGAGTTCCTGGCTAGTCCCTTCTCCGGCGGAATCTTCCGGGTCAAGGTCCGTAGCCACGAAAGGTCCCCGAGACACCAGCGCCCATAGGGCCTGCCCTTGTGCACGGCGTGGAGGCCGCGGGAGGTTGCCTTTTCCCCTCATGACAAGATCCAACGAGGCCCGGGAGCGCGAATGGCTTACCGCTGATTCTTTTAGACCAGTCTTGTCCCAGGATCACTGGGAAGGGGGGGTCAGGTAACACAGCGACCGTCATTTGGATTGGTTCCCCCTTCCAGGTAAGATAGCAGTGAGCGGAACGATATGACCTAGTCCCCCCATGTACACAGGTAACCAACAAATGTTGCTTTAACCACTGTTGCGGTAAGACAAACGGCGAGCAACAATGGTAATGTTGCTGCCGGAATCAAACAAAGCCACCACGGCGTGCCCATTTAGCAACACCACTCCCGATCCGGACTCGCCAAGGGATGCGGCGGGTACAATACCTCTCCGTTGATGTCCAGCTGCAGTCCATAGGCTCCGGGGCGATGTGATGGGGGCAGTTTGGCAGCAGGTGGCCGGTCTCGCCACACTTGAAACAGCGGCGGACCCGGCCTCTCTTTGGCTCTGGCTGGCGCTTCTGCAGCGCCGAGGGGCTCGGGGTGGCCGCCCGTGCCTGCGGTTCCAGCGAGCAGGCTTTTCTGACCCCCAAGTCGGAGGACCGCCAACTGACGCTCCAGGACGCCGAGGAGGCCCGACATGTTTGATAGGGTGCCCCGGACCTGCTGGGCGAGGGAACTGGGCATTGCATTGACCAGGCCTTCACAGGCCACCCGCCGACGACTTTCCGCCCGTCGGGGCTCTCTGGCCGTAGCCAGCGCCCATCTTGCCCCAGAACTCAACGCCTGGGCGCGAAGCGGCTTTTCGGGTCAAAGACCCAGTTCCGCCATTCGCCGCCTGCTGGCCCGGCTAATGCCGAGCGGGCCAATATTCGGGCTTGAGGAGGTCGTAATTAGCGGCCTCCTCCTCAGGGAGGTCATAATAGGCCAGCGCTGGTCCCTTTAGGTATGGCGCCAAGATGGACGCCACTGACCGCTGCCACTCGCTCCGGGTGGCCGTCCTCTCAAACATGCCCAGGTAGGCATCGACGTCCTCGAAGGCCCATCGGTACCATAGGAGGAGGCGGCTGCCTGGGCGGGTCTGGTCTCGCCCGTTGGGCTTCCACTAACCTGGCCTTCGTGGCCTCCAGCTCCCGGTTGGTAGCGGCTTGCGCTTGCTGCAGGGCCTGGAGCTGGGCGTTCATTCCCTGCAGCACGGTGTTCAGGTCCTGTCCCTCCGTCATTCCGGGATCTTTATCCTGCCGCCTACGCCAGTTGTAAAGGACCGAGAGAGACAGTAGCAAGGGTTGGGGTTTTTCCGGCCCCGTATATTGTACAGATAAACAAAAAACAGGTCAAAATCATAAACAAACAGTTCATATGCGCGCGCCGACTCCTGGCGTCGCGCCATTTTATTGGGGAGGAGCGGAAGTGGAGGAATGTCGGGAAGGACCGCAAGGGAGGATGGGAAGGATGACGTCAGGGCAAGATGGCGGAGGAAGGGCGGAAGTATCGCACTGCGGTCATCCATGCCTATGGTGCAGGGCGGTCTTTTTCCTATGAGGAAGCAGAGGGAGAAAGTTAATACCCCACCATTCCCTGGCGAGTGGTTTCCCAGGTGCTGTCGAATCAATCCGCGGCCTCCTACTCGCGCGTGCGTGACAATATATATATACTGTATATATATTTATACTGGCCAAGAGGCCTTAATGGATGGATTAATTGAGTAGAAATGCTGGCTGGCAGTGTTTCTCAAGGCTGGACCAGTTTAGGTTGGAAAGGGAGTTAGATTTTGGAAATGCAGCCCTGCTGGGGTCTTTTAATACTGCTAGAGGGCACTGCCGGGGAAAAACTGCCCTCCTTTCCACATGACCTGGAAGCGCTCTGAAAGACTTGATCAGGAGACCAGAAGCAGTTCATGGGTCAAATTTACTACAGAGCTGACTGCCTAACTTAAAGGAGTCACAGTTTTGAGGCAGGGGGCAATGCTGTCTTGGTGGTGGAAGAATTATATATGGTTGCAATTTTGCTGGTGTTCTGAAAAAGAAAGTGTTGGTGATTAAACAATCCTTTATTTGAACCTGGAACTGTGTGGTGTATTATTGTGTCTGTGGTCTAGGGCTCAGTGGTGCCCCCTTGTGGTTACAATATACACATATAGTATCATCTCTTTCTCTCCTTTTACTGTATATACAAGTACTTATGAATCAGTAGAATCTTCATCTTAATTGAAAGCCTATTGAAAGGTTATGTTGTAATACATGCTGGTGAAGCAAAAGAATTGTGTAGTGGCACCCTCCATTAAGTTATCAGGGCTTGCTTCTTTCTTGCAGCAAACTACTTGAGAAAGTGACACAGCAGAAAGGAAATGAATTGCAGGTGACATCTGCTGAACTTAAAGCATATTGCTGAGGCTGCTCATAGGAAGAAGAGGAAGAACAGCAGTGCAAGATACAGAATGCACACACAATAAATTAATGAATTAATTACATTTATAACACACTTTTCTAACTTATTCAAATCACTTAACATAGACAGTAACCACTTCAGCCACCACCTATCTATCTATGTGCAGCTATCACCTGGATGCAATGGCAGTCATTTTTGAGCCAATACACTCACCACACATTAGCTATTAGGTGGGAAAGGGTGAGAGACAGTTAGACAGTCGGGTACACAGGGTGATTAGGGGGCCAGAATGGACAAGGCCATGTCCAACAATTTAGTTGAAACATTGGGACACACTCTACACTCTTTTTGAAGGATGGTCAGAAATCTTTTACGACCGCAGAGAGTCAGGAACTTGGTTTTATGTCTCATTTAAAGGTTAACACCATCAATTAACAGCACAGTGTCCACAGCACTGTACTGGGGCATTGAGATCCATACTCAAGCCTGCCCCGATGGTCTCCCATACAAGTCCTGAACAGACCCAAACATGCTTAGCTTCAGATGGATTAGGATGAACAAATGCTTGCACAAACTGACCTGTGCTTGTGTCTTCATACCAAAATTATGATTTGAAAATACACCGCTACACACTGGATGAGAAAGACCTCTAGTGGCTACATTTTTTGATTTCCAAGCCAAACAAAGGAAGCTATTCATTGATAAAGAACAATGAGAGGTAAACCTGAATTTAGGGCTATTGAGCAGCTGGCCAATATTATGCCTCATAAACATTCGAGACATATTTCAGGATGCAGACTTCAATAACAACAATGGCAGAGAAATGTTTGCTGACTTATGAAGAGTCTGTGAAATACTCACAACTTCTGCCCATATACAAACATTGTTTTCACAACCTTACATCAATGCTTGGTTGAGGAGCATTATTTACGAAGCGTTATTCGGTGATTTGCTCACTTTTCCTACTGAAAACAAAGAATGTGTGGCTTCTTGTATATGCACCACATTTTTCTAAGGACCAGGGGTCTGCATGTTTCCTGGTATGTATATACTATTTCAGAATCACAATATTTGGAAAATTTTCTATTATTATTTTATAAATCTGTATATATAATTCACTAAGGGCACGCAAGACTGTGAGCGCAAGCAAGACAGAGCCCCGCCCGCCAACTCTAAGACCATGGGATATGCTCGCCAGAGTCCCGCCCGCCAACTCTAACCTTCCTACCGTGTCATGGGATACACATGACAGAGCCACGCATGCCAACTGTAACCGTCCTCCTTAGTCCAGCGTCGCTCTCGAGGCACGCAACAACTCACCAAACACAGCCTCAGTCGCTTTCGTCTGTGTAAAAGTCCACATGCACCTCTGAGCCACGTTAACCTTACACCGCATGCAAAACAGAGAGTCACAATCACCAACTGGCAGAGCCCTGCCCACCAACTCTAACTAAGGGCAAGCAAGACAGAGAGCGCACGCAAGACAGAGAGCCACGCCCACCAACTCAGGGAGCCCCACCCACTAATTCTAAGACCATGGGATACGCACGCATTTAGTGTATAAATGGATATAAATAAATGATATAATATATAAATATAAACGATTCGCCAAAATCTGTTGTATGTAAACGATACTGTTTAAAACGTTATTGTTTTTTCACCAGAAAGCCCGGTTTCCACGTCTACCTGTATTAAATGGCACTTTTACCACTCGCAATAGGGCGGAAGTGCAGACTTATCGTGTCGACTGGGCAACACAATAAATGGGGCGTCTATCTATATGTCTATGTTTTCCGTAGCCTGCTACAGGAAAGTACTTTCTTGACTATTGGCATTGGTTTTGCTCCTTGTTATTTTTGTTATAATGCGACGGTGGTTTCCTAAGCCTTTGTTATACTGAATTCTTTTCTCACCGTTTTCCGTTCCTATTCTTCGGCTAGTATTATATATTTCATATTGTTTGCATGGTTTCCCCATGTCTGTGACTTCATTTACTTCTTAAAAGTATAAGTGCTGGGTTAACTGGGACCCTTATAAGTGAGTGTTGGCATGAATATAAATGTGCCCTGTGATTTAGTGGCTAGCTATCCAGGGACTGTTCCTGTCTGATGTTTAAAACTACTGGACTTGGCTGCAGCTGACTGCGACTCGAAAATGTATTAAGTGCAATTTGCTTTGCTTAACCCCCTTTTCAATTTGCAAATTTCTGCCTGTACCCACAGCCACACACATGCACTCTCACCCTGGCTCATTTCCCCTTTTTTTGAAATGGAGCAGATTTTTGGTGACTTCAGGAGTGTCGACTACTTAAAACTGCAATGTTAACATTTTTACACTTCTCCCTTCAGGATTTATAGCAGCACTATTAGTGGCTAAGAACTATTTTAATACAATAAATAAACAAGTATGATAACTTCAATAGCAAAAACATGTCATGGGTAATGCTGGCCTCTTTTTCTAGTATTTCCTTTAAAATGAAAGTGAATTTAGCAATGCTAAAACGAAGCTGAACAGCTGGGCTAAATATATATACGTGTGTCATAAATAACGCTCATGAAGACTGGTAACCTTACACCCACGTTAACGGGAATAGAAGAAATCACAATTCCAGTCATGCCTGCAAGGATTAAGGATCATACAGTATGTGCCTGCTCAGTTTTCACTTCTTTCATTGTGAATGAACATCTGTTTCTGTTTGTTGGTGGATCACCTAATTGTACTTTTGAAAAAGTTCCAAGTGTTCTCAATGCAAGTTAGACTACTTTCAGTTCGGACTATTTTTACTTTTTAACTCAGAGGGTTTAAAGTAAAAATAAAAGTCAAAAATTGTTTTATTTTGTCATATAATATTCATAAGAAACAATGTATACGTATTTTTATTAGTTTTTCTTTCTATTGGTAATGCTTCAGGCAAGATTAGGAAAATTAACGTTATAGTTGCTGTTGGCACTGAAATGGGAATAAAGTAATTGTTCTGTCAGACAAAGGATTTTGATTACAGTGAAGTTACACTAAAATTTTAATGTCAGCGGGTGTGAGCATTACATACTATACAGTCTTTTTTTTATATTAATTAGCAACATTATTTTAAAAAGGAATACATAAAATGAGGAAATGTACAGCAGTACACACCCTGGCAGGAAGGTTCCTATCTAGCTGGAATGCCATGCTGGCTAGTTTAAAAGAAGGCTCTATTCCTCCAGTCTACTAGCGGCAGCTCCAGTGTTCTACTGCTGCACTTGAGGTTTCCATAAATGCTGCTGCGAAATGTCGTGTTTGCCAAAGTCTCCACAGCAGCAAAGGTGAACCATGAAGTCACTCCTGACAGATTGGAGTAGTGCCAGAAGTACTCCCAGGATTAGCTTTTTAAGGGCCTCCACCTCCTAAGTCAGACAAGCTTGGAGGACGAAGAAGAGCAGAGGCAATTTGCATGTCAGGCGAGGAGGAGGAGAAGAAGGAGGAAGAGAAAGCCAGTGTACTGTAGAAGACTAACACTAGCAGGACTGTAGAAAGGAGCTTTATTACCAGTACTTAGGAATACAACATGGGCGAGTATAGGTAGGTAGGCCAGGAAGAGCTTGAGCTTTGTTATTTTGTTTTCTGTTTTATACAGTATGTACTTTAATTCACCCTCTCTCCTGTATATTTTGTGCTATTTAATAAAATTTGCTTCCTGACCATTATTTAGATTGTGCTGATTTTTTTTTTGGCACAAGGGTCTACTCCAAAGCACCAACACCTAAACACAATATATACAATGTATTCAGAAAGTATTCACACCCCTTCAGGTTTTTTCATGTTTTGTTATGTTTTAGCCTTATGTTTAAATATTTTTTTTTACTTGTCAAGCATATTAGTATTTCATACCCTTTGTTATGACACTTAAAATTTCACTCATATGTATCCCATTCTACTGATCATCATTGAAACGCTTCTACACGTTGTTTTGAGACCACCAGTGGTCAATTCCATTGATTGTACATGATTAGGAAAAGTACACCCCTGTCTAAATAAGGTTGCATATTTGCGCAAAAACCAAGCACATGGGATCAAAGAAATTGCTTGTAAAGCTTAGTGACAGGATTGTGTTGAGGCACAGATATGGGAAAGGCTACAACAAACTTTCTGCAGCACTGAAGGTTCCCAATGGAAGAAGTTTGGAACAACCATAACTCTTTCTGGAGCTGATCACTCAGCCAAAATGAGAATTCTTGGAAGAAGAGCTTTAGTAAGAGAAGTGGGCAAGAAGCCCATGGTCACTCTGGTTGATCCTCAGAGAACCTGTTCAGAGAATGGAGAAACATACAGCAGGACAACCATGACTGCAACAATCCACCGATTTGGGCTTTATGGGAAAATGGTCAAATGGAAGGCTTTTCTCAGTAAAAGACCCATGAAAGCCCACTTACTGTTTGAAGAAAGATACCTAAAAACTCTTGAACTGTGAGAAGCAAGATTCTCTCATCTGATGAAACCAAGATTGAACCATTTGGCATAAGTTCTAAAAGTCATGTCTGGAGAAAACCAGGCACTGCTCATTACCTGGGCAATACCATTCCAAAATTTAAGCATGGTGGAGGAAGCATCAGTTGTTTTTCTGAAGCAGGGACTGGGAGACTACTTAGGATCAAAAGAAAGATAAATAAAGCAATATACCGAGATATCCTTAAAGAATACCCACTCCAAAATGCTCTGGCCCTCAGACTGAGCTTAGGTTCACTTTCCAAAAGGACAATGATCCTAAGCACAAAGCAAAGATAGCAACATAGCAGTAGCTTGGGGACAACTCTGTAAATGTCCTTAAGTTTCCAATCCAGAGCCCAGACTTTAACCTAATCCAACATCTCTGGATAGACTTGAAAATAGCTGTCACAATGACGATCTCCATCCAACCTGATAGAGCCTGAGAGGATCTTCAGAAAAGAATGGCCGGAAATCCCCAGGACCAGCTTAGCAAGGCTTGCTGAATCATACCCATGAAGACTCCAGGCTGTAATCGCTGCCAACAGTGATCCACTGAAATGAGTAAGGGGTTTGTGATATTTCAGTCGTTTGAACAGATGTGCAAACATTTCTAAAATCCTATTTTCACTTGTTCATTCTGCAGTATTAAGTGTTATTCAATTAGCCAAAAATGAAATTAGATTATATTAGTTTAAGGCTGCAACATAACATAATCTGAAAAATTTGAAAGGTTTGGTTTCAATTCAATTCAGGTTATTTTTTATATAGTGCTTTTCGGGTGCAGAGCACTGTGACAAGTTCTCAGATAAAATGTAAATAAATTTTGAAATTTACTTAATACACAGTTCATACACCTAAAGACACAGATTTCTCTAAACACACAGGAAAACAGTCTGATTAACATTAATTGAAACTGATTAACATAAATGGAAGTGAATAATATCTGCTTGTTAATTGTTGAACTAAGGCCATTTGGTTCAGAATACTTTCTGAAAAGATTGGATGACCCAATTATTTTTATTATGGCTTTGCGAAATGTTCATGGAGGAAGGGGAGAGATAGAAGGAGAGAGAAATTCTCACCCAGTGGCAACAAGAAATACAGCAGCAAAAGCAAATACAATGCTAGCATATCCTGCAATCCGACTACATTTTGACATCATATCTGACAGGCACACAGACAGATATTGAGCCAAAGGAGACTGACTTACTATAAACATAGAGACCCAGACAGGAAAAATTGTATGAGCGGTGCAACTTAGGACAGGTGGAAAAGCAACAGCTCTTTATATTGTAGTGTCCCAAACACAGGGCTGTGAGGCACTCCAGTGTTATCACACTATCAGAAGTCATTCCAGGTCTCCCAGCACTGGACAATAGAAGCAAACTGGCTGGTTCTGCTAGGAGAGGATGCCCAGACAGCAGAAGAAGCATCTAGATATATTCCTGCCTGCCAGAGTATGAGTGAAGGAAACACAAAACTAAATGGATATGGGCATGTGTGTGTTTATATGAGAATATATATCTACAACTATATACTGTGTGTGTATATATATATATATATATATATATATATATATATATATATATATATATATATACAGTATATAAAATGCATATGTCTATCTGTTCCATCCAGGCAGGTTGAAATCTAAATAATCAACATGGACCTCAGTATTAATGTTCTTAATATGTCTCTGTTATATGCAATTCGGTATGGGACTTGTAAAAGCAGACTTAATGTTTGTGGTGCGCTATCTATTGGAATGACAAATGCAAAGCATTTTGTTACTAAAAGTGTTTGTGATGCTCTATCTGTGAGAATGATAGAGACATTGCAACAGAATGGACACACAGACAGAAACACAGACACTTCTCCTTTTATTAAGCTGGAGATATACACTGCTCACAAAAATTAAAGGAACACTTTTTTTATTGGGCCTGGCATGAAATCAATTAAACCTGTCTGATAATTTCTGGTTGGTTAAGCAGCTGAGTTAATTGTTAATCACTTTCAGCTGTATTGGTGTTCATGGACTTAACGACAGGTGCACTAAAGTGGCAACAATTAGATAACCCTCAAAACAGGACTGGTTTTACATGTGGAGGTCATTTCAAGTTTCTCCCTCTTGATCTTTTTTGGCTGGTTTTCCACTCGTGCTAGTTTTGGCTTGAGTAATTATCTCTACTGGCAGTATGAGGCGATTCCTTAACCCTACAGAAGTTGCACAGGTTGTCCAACTTCACCAGGATGGCACATCCACACGTGCTGCAGCAAGAAGGTTTAATGTGTCTCCCAGCACAATCTCCAGAACATGGAGGAGATTTCAGGAGACTGGCTGTTATTCTCGGAGAGCTGGACAGGGCCGTAAAAGGTCCTCAACCCATCAGCAGGACCGATACCTGCTCCTTTGTGCAAGGTGAAACAGGCTGAGCACTGCTCATGCCCTACAGAATGACCTCCAGAGGGCCACTGGTGTGAATGTCTCTACCCAAACAATCAGAAACAGACTTCATGAAGATGGCCTGAGGGCCCGGCGTCCTGTAGTGGGCCCTGTGCTCACTGCCCAGCACCGTGGAGCTCAACTGGCATTTGCTCAAGAACACCAGAATTGGCAAGTCCGCCACTGGCGCCCTGTACTTTTTACAGACGAGAGCAGGTTCACCCTGAGCAGCTGTGATAGATGTGAAAGAGTCTGGAGAAGACAAGGAGAATGATATGCTGACTGCAACGTCGTTCAACATGACAGGTTTGGTGGTGGGTCAGTGATGGTCTGGGGAGGCATATCCATGGAGGGACGCACAGACATCTACTGCGTAGGAAATGGTGCTCTGACTGCCATAAGGTGTCGAGATGAAATCCTTGAACCCATTGTCAGACCCTACGCTGGTGCAGTAGGTCCTGGTTTCCTCCTAATGCACGACAATGCCCGGCCTCATGTGGCAAGAGTATGCAGGCAGTACCTGGAGGATGAAGGAATTGAAACAATTGAATGGCCTTCACGATCCCCTGACTTAAACCCAATAGAGCATCTGTGGGACATTATGTTTCGGTCTATTAGGTGCCGCCAGGTTGCTCCTCAGACTGTACAACAGCTCAGGGATGCCCTCATACAGATCTGGGAGGAAATGCCACAAGACACCATCCGTCGTCTCATTAGGAGCATGCCCTGACGTTGTCAAGCATGCATACAAGCTCGTGGGGGCCACACAAGATACTGAAAAGCATTTTGAGTAGCAGAAATTAAGTTTTTGAAAAAATGGACTAGCCTGCCACATCTTTATTTCACTCTGATTTTAGGGTGTCTACACAATTGAGCCCTCTGTAAGCAGAAAACGTTTATTTCCATTAAAAGACTTGGCATCCTTTTGTTCCTAAGACATTGCCCTGTCGTTATTTGTATAGATATCCAACTTCATATTGAGATCTAATGTGTTTCTTTAAAGTGTTCCTTTAATTTTTGTGAGCAGTATATATACAGGGTGAGTCAAAATTATGTTAACATTTGAATGGTGGAAACAATTTATTCACAAAACATACTTCATTTGTGCAAGATGATTTATAGGAATGTCTCAACCTGTTTGCCATCATGTTCAACACACGAAAACCAATGAGCAACAGTATTATTTAAAGCCCGGACACACATTTCGCGGGAAATAGATGATACCACAGTCCGTATTCTGTCCTTCAGTTCAGTGACATCACAAACTTTCCTGCTATACACGCGTTCCTTCACCATACCCCATAACCAGAAATCACAGGGTGTCAAATCAGAAGAGTGTGGAGGCCATGGCAATGGTCCAGCACAACCTATCCATCGACCTGGAAAGGTGTGGTCGAGATAAAAATAATCCATTAGTGTTAACATAATTTTGACTCACCCTGTATACACAGGGGTACCATAATGGTGGGGAAAGTCAGAACCATTTCAAAGGGCCTTCAAAAATATTATAATATAATTTTAGCAGTTTAGTCTAGTCTAGTTGTTGAAAATATATTGAAAGTAGTAATTTACAATTTAGAAACAAATTTTTTTTGCCAAAACTAAAAACCTACACTTAAACCACATTATATTTCTCCACTCTCCTTTAACAAGAATGATTCAGGCTTGTTCTCATGAAGTTGAATCAGGACAGCAATCTCACACTTGGTTGCCTTTCATTATTTAGACTGGATAGTAAGTATTAGGACTGTCAGAATCTATGTCATTCTTTGAATATACTTTGAATTTATATGAGAAAGGATTTTAAGACCAATGCTGATGTTAGATTGTTTACCATTATTTTTTTAAACATTTAGCCACATCACTTCACAGCGAAGTCTGAGACAGGTATTTTTGTTGTTTTCCACAGCCTCTCTCTCTTTTTTTTTTTGATCTACAAGTGACGTACTGTAAGCATTTTTTCTAAACACTTACTTATGCATTTGATCCTATTGAAATTTACTCCTAAACCTGTGATTTCTGACTGCTGTTTACATAACATGTAATGTCACAGAGTTGGTCTCTGTCTTACATGGCTGCATGCCTAATATATAATGCCTAAACTATTGAGTAAAATATATCCATGCTACATTTATTACAATTATGCTATAAAGGAGAAAAAAAAAACATTTGTTTTAATCCTGCATAATCTGCATAAACTTCTGGCTCCACTTGCAGTGCTACAAAGTTATCAATTCAGGGTCCACACAATCAAACAGCAACAATTTTTTAAGCTAAGCACATCACACACTTCTTGAGATTTTCTTCAGAATTTGACTCTGTATTGTTAACTGATTTTTTCACGGTAAAGACTCAGACTTATACAGAAGTTAAGTTGTTTTTAAAATGTCTGCTAAATTAAACCTATAATGAGGATTCAACGGTTACAAATATGCGGAAAAATAAAATAAAGAGTGCATTTAGCTTGTTTAAGCAATCCTGTGCAATTTTATGGGCTTCTTATGCACATATACACATATTTGTTTTTAATCAAATCATTTAGTATGCACAGATAAAGGTGTTTTCAAGCACCCCTTACATTTAAAGGCTTCAGCATCTAAACAACTTGCGCTGTAATAAGTGTTTCATGTTTTGCAGATGCACTGCAAGAAAAAAAAAAAAAGTAAAAATATTTATTATAATGAAGGAAAGTCAAGTTCCAGTGCACATGACTTGTAATGATTTTAGCTCCTTTTTCGGACTGATGTTATCACTCGCTATTGGAACAAGTCATAGCTCACCCAGCTGTCAGATGTAGACGGAACAGATGACTGTGCAGATACTTCTCTTGTTATAAAGTGCATCAGTGCAGAAATTTGATGAATTATACTTAATTATAACAGTTGCCAGAATATCGATATTATTTTTTCTTGTTGGCTTTTGCTCTTTGTGATACCATTGGTAACATAATAATAACATAATGTAAAAAATCACATATCAACATGTAACACCTAAAACTGTTAACCTAAGTACAAATATACAGTATTTACTTATTTTTAATATGACTATTCAAACCTTGTTTAATGGCTAAAATGAGAGCCCTAGTAAGTGTGTAATTCTATCAGGGCAATAGCATCCTGCATATGTTCAGTACGGTTATGAAAAGCTTTGAATTGATATGGGTGGGGGATGTTACAAATGGAACAGGGTTGGGTTGGTATTTCAACATGATATCCTTTCGTGTGGTCCAAAATCTCTAGTGTACCCCCGTATATAGATCCACCTATCCATCCATCTTCCAAACCTATGTTTCCCTGAGCAGGGTTGCAGGGAAACATGAGCCAATCCCAATAAGGACAGGGTTCAAGGGAAGGACAGGGTACCAGTCCAAAGCAGAGCGAACACACAGACACACACACACTCTCACTAGGGTCAATTTTACATTAACAATCCACATAATCTGCATATCTTTAGACTGCTGGAGGAAACCCACACAGACCACAGGGAGAACATGCAATATTCCAAGCAGGGATGACCCAGGACTTGAACTCCAACCTCCTTGTTGTAAAACAGCAATGTTACCACTGCATGCCACTCTGCAGCCAAATATAGATCCTTTTGTTAAATTTGATTACTGTATTATTCTTATGCACTATACTTCTCTTTATCTTTGTTAATGTTATAATCTTTTTCTTGTCAGCACTAGAACTGCTTCTCCAATATTAAAAGATGTTGATGTTTGTCATGCCAGTGAAGCTACTTTGAATCATGAATCATGAGTGTTGAGAGAGAATGTTCAAAAGGGTTTTGCTATGGGGACATATTTGAGTTTGACAATTCAAACTTGGAAGACTAGCATTCCTTGTGAGATCTGAAAATCAGACCACTGCACAATTTACTGTTGATATAACTAATTACAAGACTTGACCTTAATGGGAGACAGAAACATAGAAAATACTAAGTAAATAAAGGAGTTGAGGGTAAAACTTCAAGGGTATCAGGCTATAGCTCCCTCTAGTGGCTTTTGGGGTCATTGTACACTGAGCCTTGCTGTGCTTTAAAAATGATGTGGCTGAACTGTGGAAACATGGTTCATGTTCCCTCTGTCCCAGCTAGTAAATACATGATGCTGGGACAGCAATGTCTTGTTTTACTTCTCTCATTTTATTTTACTTTGTTGTCCTTTGATTATTTATTACCATATAATTATTGTGAATCATTTGCTTCAAAAAGTAGTTAAAGGGTGAGGCTTCCAAAAAGCCCACAGGACAGATCTCACCCAAGGAAATCCTTTCACAGGAAAATGTGATGCTTAAGGTCTGACTAGGTCTCAAATAGAGATAAGCTTTAAAGTTAAAAAAAATTGAAAATAGATTTAAAGTCTTGAAACTGTCATACCACCCGGAGAACTGTGCAACTCCAATTGGAGAAAAGACAAGTCCCACAAGGAATCTTTGTAAAAGATTTTATTTTCAAAAGATTTTATTTGCAAAATGCTGAAAAGAATAAAAGAAAAAATAGTTGCTTAAAAACGCAATCCACAGTAACGAAGTCCCAATATATTAATCAAAAGTTCAAGTACTTCAACAGAACAAAAAAATGTCAAAAAGATAGAAAATTTAAAAAATAATAAAGAATAAGTGGAGAGCACACACAATGTATTGCAGATGGACTGCAATTCACATGAGCCTTTATAGGGCTGAGAACAGTTTCTCAATGGAGATTCACAGGTTGCACCGTCTCCTGGAGAACCACCTACTGACATTTCACAACAAGTATCCACACATAAAAACTAAAAATTAAGCATTATGTAATAATAAACTGTAAAGGAAAAGCAGGACAAGGTCAAAGATTTGGGGTACCTTGTTGCCAGCCCCATATAATTATAATTAAAGATTTGTCAAAAAATAGCATGTAAAACTCAAAGAAATGAGTCATCCGGACTGTTGTCTCATGTAGACTGCCGAAGATGGCGGCTCTTCCGGATTTCAGGCACCCTGGGAGGAAGAGGCGGTTACAGGTGGACATACCCCAGAAATGATGTCAAAAGGATCAGTGTCATTTTTTTTTTTCTGCAGAAAGGGAAGAAGAAGAGAGGTCATTAGTGCCACCTCCTGTCTTGACAGAGAACTACAGTCATCTAAGCCTTCAAGCTGTTTCCCATGAGCATGGATGTGACAAAACATACATGACCACAACAATATATTTGATTGTAACAAATGAATCAAAAATAAACATAAAAGACAAAAAAAAAAGACATTTAAACATACGCCAAGGGAGGAATCCTGGCTACTTCATAATAGTAATCGTAGGGAAGGTGTCCTCTGCTTACAACGTGTGCCTATCCACATTCACATGCAAAGGTGGGCCCTCACTTCTAACATGGGCTTTGCTCTGTCTTTGTGACACAGTTACCCTGACACTACTTTTTCAGACTGAAAACATCCAACACTGCTTCGTCAAAGGTACAAGCAAAACATTTCCAAATGAGTATGTCAAGGTGTCGGCGTCTCTTAAATGAGGCTAATGAGTGTTTTACTGGTGTTACAACTGACCTTATAGGTAATTACAAGATCTGATCGAGGAGAAAAAGAGACAGAGAGATGAAAAGGACTGTCTGCTCTAATCAGTTTCACTGCTTGACTGGATCTGCTGTTTTTTTAACAAGGTCCCCTGGCAGATTAGTTTAGACTCTGAAGTGTTCAACAGGGCAATTGGGACTTCCTCATATCTTAACCTTTTTCAAAGTGTCTTTACTCCTAAGTACTGTATATGTTGTCACTTTTGGGGACACTCTAAAGAAAAAAAAATGCCTCAATCGATCCATTCTGCATGAAGAAAAGTACAATTTGTTTAAGTCAATGCAAACAGTGCAGCTCAATATTAGCTTACCAGTCTTCTTGTTCTCCAGGAAGTTATTATTATCAGGTGTTTGGAAAAGGCACACTTCTGTTTACTGCCCAGCTCTTTATTGTTTTAGCCCCTAAATAGGAAAACAGCAAACCCTCAAACGGGTGGACTTCCTACTCTGTCAGCACCTTATGTGCACTGACTTCTCTTCTTCTTCGTTGCTTCTCTTAAAGATCTCTTTTGGGTCATGGACTGCAAGGGGTGGCCTGGGAGTACTCTTTTGTGGACGTACAGGAGCATGCCTCCAGACATTTTATTAATCTTAACTGGTGTGTGCATTTCAAAACAACTTCCAGTCTGTTTTAGCAACTGGACTTTCTCTGACTCTAGTTTAAATGTCAGTGTAAAGAACAGATTAGATGCTTGTACAGAAGGAGAGATTTTAAAATAGTAAAGACCAGGAAGTACTGTAGATGGTGAAAAAGGGGCAGCATAGTCATATAGCAGGCAGAATTTAGTACCACACAGATAAAAAGATTAATCATCAAATCCTCAAAATGCTAAGCCAAAATCAGGAGACAAAAATTTAGAGCAAAACTATCTATATATACTGTACATGCGTGCCAACTGGGGGCCACTGTTTGGCAGCTTTTGATCCTAAATTAGGATGAAGGAGACCAGAAAAGTACAAAAATGGTATTATATTTTAACGAAAAAAGAACAATAAGCAGATAGAATTAAATAATCTGAACAACACAGGGAAAATATAGAACTCTGACAGCCCCACTGGGTATTCCAAGACAATTGTGCTTTGTGTAGTGGGAAAAGTGATATATAAGTGTAAAGGAATTATTATTATTATTATTATTATTATTATTATTATTATTATTATTATTATTATTAAGATTCAGCTCTGCAGTCCTTACCGAAAAAGACATGCTCAAAACACTCCTCTAAAAACTTCCTGGAACATCTTTTACCACCTAATGGTTAGACTAATGGATACTGAAATGAAATCAGTGAGATCAGCAAAGTGACACTGAAAGGAACATTTGCCTTCATTTACATCCTTTTTGTCTTTTCTCCCACATATCTTACTGTTAAAGAGGTGTTTACTGCTTATGGTTTACAAAGCCTTAAATAATCTCGCTCCATCCTATATTTCAGAATGCCTTTCACCTTACACTCCAAATCGTAACTTTACTGATAGAAATTCGCCAGGCTAATATGGTGGAGCACTTTAAAAAACTTCTAAAAACCCATTATTTTAACATGGCTTTCTCATAGCCTTATTTTAGTGTAACCCTGATATTCCGTATATGCATTTAATTATTGTTTTTATTATGGCTCCGAAAGCCGTACTAAACCTTACTTTCCCTGCTGTTCTTTTTCCAGTTTGCTGTTATGGTGATCTGCACCACCACCACCTGATCAAAGCACCATGCAGTCCCTGCATTGATGGATTGAAGTCCACATCACCATCATCGTCTATTTCTTCAATGTGAAGCCTAAAAACCATGAGGACTGATTGAGATCACTTATGTTACGTAAAATGCCTAGAGGGGTCTGGGCGGTCTCTTGGCCTGGAACCCCGGCAGATTGTGTTTTTTTCTCTGGCCCTTTGGAGTATTTTCTTTTTTTTTTTTTTGTATTTTCTGTTATCCCTGACCATCAGACCTAACTTTATTCTTTGTTACTTAGTATTGCCCAATCTTATTTTTATATTTTTCATAATTTTTTCTTCATCTTGTAAAGCACTACTACATCATTTGTATGAAAATGTGCTACTTAAATAAATGTTGTTATTATTGTTTGTTTGTTTACATATACACCATGTTACACACCACATGTTACTCAGGATGTTAATTTGGCTCTTAACTGTCCCACACTACAGTGTCTGTTTAGCATTTTCACATTTTACAAGTGGAAAGACTTCTATGGTCACACATGTTTAGGAGGGTATGGATGCCCATTGTTTGCTTCTTACAGATATTACTCTGTGTTTGACTTTTCTCTGTCTACTTAACCTTCTAAACAATAAATCAATCTATAAATCTTATAAACATTTAATGTATTAAGTTTGACAACATGTAAAGAAACATACAAGTCAAAAATAATAAAATGGGTCTCTATTACTTTTTAGGACAACTGTCTTCTTTGGTTACTTGCTGAAGCAATGGAATCCATTGCACTGCCAACTGTGCAGTAGTACTATTGGATGAGAAATAGTTAAAATAACCTAAACTTTGCATCTTGCAAAGCAGAGATGATACAAATGTCAGCAAGAATTGTCGCAGGATGTTGATAGCCATGTGGAGACTACATCACACATCAGTGACATGCCTGATTTTGATTGGCCGTCATGTTTACTCTTCAGAGGTAGTTGTAATGTCTGTGGTACTGACATCCATTCAAGTCACAGTATATTATAAATAAAGCCGTCTTGTATATTGGCCCTGCTTTTGGTGTTTTGGTTTTAGCTGTGTTCATCTCTAAACCTACGTCTAACCCCATGTTACTTCTTTCACTGCCTTTCTACTCATGCAGAAAGCTCTTAGTCAAAAATATATTATTCTGTTTTTATGCTGTAGTAGGTAAAAAACTTTTACTTCCTATTTTGGAACTGCTCACTGATGCAGATCAACTGTAATTACTCTTTTGACTCTACTTTGTATTGTCCCTTTAAGTGTTTGCTTCCTTTTTGAGTTGCTCGTGATGATTAGAATTAAAATATTCATATTATTTTTATTTGCAATTTATGTAACCTACCCTGCAAGGTTGGTGACACATGGTTTCCTGATTTGGCTCCTTAGCTTCATTTAATTCACTCTGAGCTGCACCAGACCATTTTGTGGTCATTTCCTGTGTTAACGTTTTTGAAGCAGATTAACATTTCCTGTTTAGCAGAATCTGTTCATGTACACAAGGTTTATCTATGTTATAGGTTTATATGGTTGCAAAACATTTGAATTCACAATACAATGAATTGTTAGCTGAATGCACAAAGGTTAGCTTTATTGCCTTTGTATGCAGCCCTTGCTGCAAGTTGTGCTTTGGTTCAGCTTAGTGAGTATTAAAACAGGAGAGCACCCTACTCTGCGATATAATAAAAAGCACTGTTCACTAATAAGAGGTTTAACTTAAAAATTTGGAGAGCAGATAAAACAGGTGTGCCAAGCTTTTCTTGAAGTGCCGGAGACAGTCATAACATGTCTGGCATTTATTTAGCTAATTAAAATATGTTTGAAATATCAGCTTCCCATTTTAATTGCAGCCAATAAATTTACTCATAGTGTCAAAAGTGTATCTTCAATTTAAAGTCAATAGATCCTCCCAAGTGACAAGCAACATAAAGAGACATGCCTACCTCTGTCCAATCCATTTCATCTCACGATCTATCCAGAGATTTACCCAACTCTTAGATCCATCCCTGTCGGTATCTAAACAAATTTGCTCTTGTGGATCTGTTCAACATTTGGTGCCCCTAGATCCATCCCTGAGACTGTCTATACAAATGTGTTCTTATGGATGTGTCCATAGGTTTACCCAAAGTTTGATACCCATAGATAACAACAAAAAAAACGCATATTGCTGATCCAATTAGTCAGCTCAGTTACTAAGGCAATAACAACAACAACAACAACAACATTTATTTATATAGCACATTTTCATACAAAAAGTAGCTCAAAGTGCTTTACATAATGAAGAATAGAAAAATAAAAGACACAGTAAGAAAAATAAAATAAGTCAACATTAATTAACATAGAATAAGAGGAAGGTCCGATGGCCAGGGTGGACAGAAAAAACAAAAAAAAAACTCCAGACGGCTGGAGAAAAAAATAAAATCTGTAGGGATTCCAGACCATTAGACTGCCCAGTACCCTCTGGTCCATCCCTGTGGGTAACTACATTAATTTCCTCTCATGCATCTGTCCAGGAATTCAAACATTTCGTATCTTTAGATCCATCCCTGTGAGATGAGTACAAATTTACTGTTATGGATCTGTCCAACATTTAGTATCCCTAGATCCATCCCTGTGACTGTCTATACAAATGTGTACTTATGGATGTGTCCAAAGGTTTACCCAAAGTTTGATACCCCTAGATCCATCCCTGTTGGTAACTACATAAATTTGCTCTCATGCATATGTAAAGTCGTTCTTAGAGAACGACTTTCGGATGGCTTTGAGGAGATTCTGGTCCACCATCCAGCATCTGAGGAGGGGGAAGCAGTGCAGTGTCAACACTGTGTATGGTGGGGATGGTGCGCTGCTGACCTCGACTCGGGACATTGTGGGTCAGTGGGGGGAGAACTTTGAAGACCTCCTCAATCCCACTAACATGCCTTCCAATGAGGAAGCAGAGCCTGGGGACTTGGAGGTGGGCTCCCCCATCTCTGGGACTGAGGTCACCGAGGTGGTTAAAAAACTCCTTGGTGGCAGGGCCCCGGGGGTGGATGAGATACGCCCGGAGTTCCTCAAGGCTCTGGATGTTGTAGGACTGTCTTGGTTGACACGTCTCTGCAGCATCTTTAAGAAGGGGGACCGAAGGGTGTGTTCCAACTACAGAGGGATCACACTTCTCAGCCTCCCTGGAAAAGTCAATTCGGGGGTTCTAGAGAGGAAGTTCCATCGGATAGTCGAACCTCAGATTCAGGAGGAACAGTGTGGTTTTCGTTCTGGTCGCGGAACAGTGGACCAGATCTACACCCTTAGCAGGGTCCTGGAGTGTGCATGGGAGTTTGCCCAACCAGTCTACATGTGTTTTGTGGACTTGGAAAAGGCGTTCGACCGTGTCCCTTGGGAAATCGTACGGGGGTGCTCCGGGACTATGGGGTACCGGACCCCCTGATAAGAGCTGTTCGGTCCCTGTACAACCGGTGTCAGAGCTTGGTCCGCATTGCCGGCAGTAAGTTTCCAGTGAGAGCTGGACTCCGCCAGGGCTGCCCTTTGTCACCGATTCTGTTCATAACTTATGGACAGAATTTCTAGGCACAGCCAAGGTGTTGAGAGAGTCCGGTTTGGTGGACTCAGGATTGGGTCACTGCTTTTTGCAGATGATGTTTTCCTGTTTGTTTCATCAGGCCGTGATTTTCATCTTTCTCTGAATCAGTTTGCAGCTGAGTGTGAAGTGGCTGGGATGGGAATCGGGACCTCCAAATCCGAGACCATGGTCCTCAGCTGGAAAAGGGTGGAGTGCCCTCTCAGGATTGGGAGCGAGATCCTGCCCCAAGTGGAAGAGTTCAAGTATCTCGGGGTCTTGTTCACGAGTGAGGGAAGACAGGTGGATCAATGCAGCATCCACAGTGATGCGGGCTCTGCATCGGTCTGTCGTGGTGAAAAAGGAGCTGAGCCGTAAGGCAAAGCTCTCAATTTACCAGTGGATCTATGTTCCTACCCTCACCTATGGTCATGAGCTATGGGTAGCGACTGAAAGAACGAGATTGTGAATACAAGCGGCTGAAATGAGTTTCCTCCACAGGGTGTCTGGGCTTTCCCTTAAAGATAGGGTGAGAAGCTCAGTCATCCGGGAGGGGCTCAGAGTAGAGCCGCTGCTCCTCCACATCAAGAGGAGTCAGATGAGGTGGCTCGGGCATCTGATCAGGATGCCTCCCTGGCAAGGTGTTCCAGGCACATCCAACTAAGTGAGGCCCCGGGGAAGACCCAGGACATGCTGGAGGGACTATGTCTTCCGGCTGGCCGGGGAACACCTCAGGATTCCCCCGGAAGAGCTGGAAGAAGTAACCGGGGAGAGGGAAGTCTGGGCATCTGTGCTCAAGCTGCTGTCCCCGTGACCCAACCTTGGATAAGCGGAAGAGGATGGATGAATGGATGGCATCTGTAAAGGAATTCAACCAACATTTGGTGCCCCTAGATCCAGCCCTGCTGCTGTCTATACAAATGTGTTCTCGTGGATGTGTCCACAGGCTTACTCAAAATCTAGTATTCCTAGATGCACCTTTGTGGGTATCTACATAAATGTATTCTTATGCATCTGTCCAGAGGTTTAGCCAAAATGTGGTACCCCTAAATCCATCCTTGTTGCTATCTACCTAAATTTGCTCTCATGCATCTGTCCAGGAATTTTACCAACATTTGGTAACCTGTGGGTTGGGAGTATGCACTGATATACTACATTGCTGCACCCAAATTAGGACCCAAGTGCAGCTGTGCAACACTTCAGAACCACACTAGCTCAAATGGAACAGTGTGAGGTTTTTTTTACAGTGGCTGGAGTACCAATCCTGCCACCAACCCCCAGGTTTTCCCTGAAAGTTGGAGGGCCAGCTTCAAGGGCTGGGTGCAGGTTAATGTCATACCAGGATGGAGCAAAAGCCTGTACTCAAGGGCCCATTGAGTGGCATCACTTCAGACGTTTACGGTATTCAAACTGGCAACTTCCTGATTGCCAACACAAATCCTTAGCCTCAGAGGCACCAGTTCACCATGAACCCAGCATGATGAGTACAAATTTGCTCTTATAGATTTGCCCAGGGGTTCCTCCCACATTTGGTACCCCTAGATCCATCCCTGTGGGTACTTACATATATTTACTCTCATTGATCTTCCTATTCGTTTTTGACATTTTGAACCAGAATTGAATAATAGGAATGCAAGTATTTGCAACCCAAGAAAAGACAATATACTGTACTTGCTTTATTGAACAGAATAACATTTTTCAATTGTGCTAGCACCAATTAGCATTTAAACATGATTTATTAAGAATGAGATAAGACAGTTTACCATTGGGACACTGAGTAATGGCATCTGAAAAGGAGGTTTTGCAGTCATAAGTGAATAAGAATTTATAAACCAGTCATTTTAACCAGTAATGTCTTGGCTATATTTTTACATTTAATGGTAATTTAATAAAAAAGTTTGAATTTCTATCAAAATCATGAATGTTTGTGTATAATTCCAAACTTCTAAATGCTAGTGTATATAAACTGTTTTATTTTTTTTTTGTTGTTGTTTACATTCTAATATAATACCAACAACAACATATAAATACAAATATGATGGTTGAGAAGCAACTGCGACCAGGCACTACATTACAGATTGAGATGTCCTGGACACGTGACCCAGAGAGTGAAATGACAGTGGTACATTGTCCAGGGGTGTTATCTGCGCTGTCAGTGCAAGGTCCCAAAGGGGTGGTGTTACTGCTGCAGTGTATGACTTCTCCTTTTGTAGTTCTGGCATGGTGCTGCCTTCTAGCTGGCCTTAAATTTTCGAGTTCTTTATCTTTTACAGAGACGCTGACTCAGCTACTCTCATATCCACTCTGACTATAGAGAGGGCCATACACTTGTATCAGAAAGGTTCTTGGGGTTATCTTTCGCACACAGGATCCCAGCTTGCAGATACCTGTTTTTTTTTCTTTTATTGAATTTATTAAATGCATGTAACATTCCGTACAGTCAAGTCAAATTTAAATAAAACTAAATTCAATTCAACCCCTACCCACGAGAAAGAGAGGAAGGCCGACAGCCAGAGTAAAACTTTTGAGAGTAGTAAAGAGAGAAGGATGCTTATTATAAAATGTTATTGATTAGATCCTGCCAGGTTTTAAAAAAGTTTTGAACAGTTCCTCTGGGAGAGAATTTGATATTTTCCAGTTTTGAATAATATATAACATCAGGTACCCACTGACTTAAGAGAGGTGGGCTGGGATTCTTCAAGTTGAGCAAGAGAAGTCTACTTGCCAATAGACTAGTAAAGGCAATTACAGTTTGTCCTTCTCCACTTTAAGTCCATCTGGGAGTTCACCAAACACAACTTTGTAGATTATTAGGGCTGACACCAAGGCTGTCTGATAGGCATTTACATTTTTTTATCCAGAATAATGTTAATTTGGTACACACCCAAAACATGTGAACTAGAGAAGTTGGAGCTTGATAGCAACGTTTACAGGTTGGATCTTGCCCTGGAAACATTTTGGACAGTTTTAAACGAGATAGATGTGCTCAATAAAAAATTTAAAGTTGAATAACTGAATGCCTTCGGTGGGCTGGTGCCCTTCCCAGGGTTTGTTTCCTGCCTTGCGCCCTGTGTTGCTTGGATTGGCTCCAGCAGACCCCCGTGACCCTGTAGTTAGGATATAGCAGGTTGGATGATGGATGGACGGATGGATGAATAACTGAATGTTTTGCGCATATGGAGCTAGAGTGAATTCTGTGTAAAGCTGAGAGAGTAGAAAAAGGTGGTTATCATGTAGAGGTGCCACAGATAAAAGCATCTGTAACTTGAAGTGCTTCTTACATCGGTTCCTTATTCTGAGTGAATGAAGGACAATTGGGCTGTTAGTATATCAACAATAACTTGTAACTTATTTACTGGTGCAGAAAGCAAGGAATATAAAGAAGTACTGCAGGATTTCATTTCTATTGCAGACCATGCTAGTGTGTGTTCATCTATTTGAGTCAACATCCAGGTTTTTATAGTTGTATATTTGCTGCCCAGTAATAAAATTGAAAATTATGTAGAGCCATGCCATCTTCTGATTTAGCAGCAGTAGACTGCAGATACCTGTTTGATCCTCTGGCATTGGCTCCCACTAAAAGCTCTCAGAGATCTTTTGCACTGTAATCATAAATGATTTTTGATATCTGTTTTCACTCACTTAGTTTCTGTTATACCAAGCCAATGCTAGGCAAGTTAAAGATTAATTAATGATAAGGAAAAGGATGAGCCAAATACGTAGGTCAGAAATAAGCATGGTCAAAACAGAAACATACAGAGTAAACCATGTGGTATATCCAATATGTTAATCATAGTCAAAGGTGAAGAAAAGTAAAAATCTGAAAAATACGCAATACTTTTATTTACAAGAAGTTTCTCTGCAAACGCTTTCAGAGATGGCTGGGGTGGTGACCCGGCCGGGATGCCCAGGAGGACCGGAGAAGGGCTTGTGCCTTCCCCAGACCATGTGGTGGCGACCACCCTGGTACCTTTGGGGGACACGGGTACAGAGCTTTGAAGCTCCACCCTGTAGATGTCCGTGGTCACCACCAGGGGGCACCCCTATGCCTTTGGAGCCGGAAGTGCTGGGGGAAAGAAGAGCGGGGACACCCGGAGTGCTTCCAGGGATGCAGCCGGCACTTCCGCCATACTGGGGCGTGTCAGTAGAAGATTGCTGGGAAACACCTGGAGCACATCCGGGTGATTATAAAAGGGGCGGCCTCCCTTCAAACAAAGCCAAGAGTTGGGAGTGGAGTAGGACAGAGCTCTGGAGGAGAGAGAGAGGCGGCCTGAAGAAGCAAGGCATTTGAGTTGTGGCCAGGACTTTGGGGACTTTGGGGTTTGTGTGGCACTTTGTCTTGTGTAAATAATGTATAATAAACGTGTTGTGGGTGACTTGAACATGTCCAATCGCCTGTGTCTGGGCCAGCCGCCACAACACTGATATTGACAAGATAGAGATGCCAGTTTATTTAGCATTGCAGGGAGGGTGTCACTCTGAATACACACCCCTAACAATCTGCATGACATGACAATGGTGCTCAAAATGGTTGCGTATATAGTTAAACAAAATGGCAACTTTCCCAATAAGATATTAATAAAGCAAACTTTCTCAAAAACACAACTTTACAGAAGCTAATCGACCCAGGATGTTCTTTAATATTTAAAACAAAGAATTAACATTAAATAGAGCTTCAAAAAATGTATTAAAGGAGTGTCGTGATGTTAAATTTTGCATACAAGTTGATAAATATTTTGCATATGTCTTTATTTGTAATTTAGGCAAAGCAATGTAATATTAGTGTTACATTAGTGAGAAGCATTCATGTTTACCCCTGCCTTTTAGGAATGGGTCTCTTTGAAATTTACGACAGAGTTTGGCTAATGTTTCTCTGAAGTCTCTCAGGCAACCCCCATAGGAAAGTCAGGCTGCCTAACTGGCAAACTTTAGCTCAACAAATGGTTTTGTCAGGTGTGAAGATGTTCTATCCCCCCATTGGTCTTAAGTATGGCTGTTTGGAACTGGCTTGTATCAGAAGCCTTTAAATACCATGACATCCTATTGGCTCTAGGGGTTGGACAGAAAACCTATAAATTTGCTCACTCCCTCACTCTCTCTCTCTTACCAAAACTGATGCATGAACTGAAAAGGACAACACAATGAAGAGCACAGATCGGCAGCCATATTGAGACAGGCATGCAGCCTGTTTTGAAGAAAGCTGACCACAAAATGATGCCTTATCTAGAGATATTTTAAGTAACTAACAAGCCTGTGTGCCGCCTGAAACTACATATCACCATTTATTAGGCTGTATGGTTGCCAATATTCAAATGTACTTTGCATATTGTTATTATTTATGAATATTATCAATAATACATTGTTTAAATTGTAATTTAATGCCTGCTTGTCTTTTACTATACCTAATTGCCTGAGGTTATAGATGAAGGGAAGGTGGGGAGAAGTTATATACTATAATACTTTATAAAAAGTGGTAAGTCTGTGAGATTTGAGGCATTCTGACAAAGGCTACATATTAATAATGCAATAGGGGAAAGCAGAGTAAAATATTACTCTACCAAGACAAAACAAGGAGACAACAATTTCTAAACAATATCTGGATCCCAAAAGTGCATTGGCAACCAGCAGAGAAATGCAAGCTCCTGGACACTGGGCATTGTTCTGGGGTTATGTCCATTGTTTTCAGTGAATGTGTTATGCCACTGGAATATAGCTTTCCAGGCATCCTGTACTACTTTGTAGCACCTTTTTACATAAAACTGTTGGCTATCTTCCCAGCCATGCCAACCTTTTCTGTTAGCCTTTGGATGTCTTGTGAAGGATGTGCAGTGCTCAGATTTACACTCCATACCAAAGCCTTGGAATTCTTGACATGCAATCTGGGGGTATTTATCGGTAATTACTCTATTGGACTGACCATGCTGGGGAAACTGATTTACAAAGCTTGATTGTTGTTTCTGCTCATGCATCTGGTAAAAGTTCCTCAAATGTCCAAGTAGTGATCATCCAGTAGCAGAAAACCTTTGTCACTGTGCTGGAAGAGATCAATGACAATAATATGAGAGGGTCTAGTCAGAAGTTTATGAGACATCATTGTTTCTTTTTGATGCTTTATAGCATACTCATTACAGACTGCATTCTCTCACAAAGTCTTTAATTTCACTCTACATTTTGGGCCTGTACAGAGTATAACAATCTGGTCTGTAACAGTCTTTCTCACCCTTTGGGTTGCATGTATGTGTTGTCACACACGTGCACATGGGAGGCAGCGGAAGGGCTTGAATGAGGATAATTCCGAGTCAGACCGGGATGTAGTAGAGTGCATTGACTTTTTCTTGCTTTTCTACAGACCGTTCATGGGAAATCCCGTCTGATCCTGATGACGTCAAGCCTGCTACTAACCCTTTTGACGTCACTTCCGGGTCCGAGCCTATGGAGAAAGACCCTACCAGGTCCGAACCCTCTGATGTCATTTCCAGGCCTGAGCCTATGGAGGAAGACCCTTCTTTTTCCGACCCCCCCGATGTCATTTCCTATATTTGGCCTTTAAAAGCTGCCACTTTTCCCCTATCCCTTCAGTTCTATTTTGAATTCAAAATCGTGCACCTCAGTGCTATCATTTTTTCAATTTTTCAGCCAGGAAACAATATACAGGTGGCTGTCCCAAACCTTGCTATGGCTCTTGGTCAAATTTGTAACAGTGTATTAACATATTAAGGCACATTGAATTTGGGTTGATCACGTTCTGACCTTTAAACAGCATGCCATTCAAACACACAGAGCTCTTTCCTGCAAGGCAAGTATTCTCTAAATGCTAGAGTAGCCTTTTCTTTGTAGTCTGACAGGCCAATAAGGATTATGAATTTAATGCTTGGAGGCTTTCATCCTTTCCATGTGTTGCCTTATTTGGGTCAATGCTAATCTCTGACACTGAGATCACTGGACTGATTAACATATTCAGTAAGATGAATTACTCCTGCTTTAGTGGAGAGAGTGCCACACTTGTTTTGAACTTCTGCCCATGTCTATTGTGATAGCTTTATTGAGAGTGCCACTGACATACATCTCAGGTTTTTATACCACCTTAAGGTTGCAGTTCTGAATTCTCTGATAATTTTTGGTGCACAGAGAAGATTATTGGCCAAATACAATGCACACTCATTCTTTCTCTATCTGGGCATAGCTTTTCTCAGTTGGAGTAAATGCCCTTGAAGCAGAGATGATGGACTACCCTCTTGCATGAGACAACAGGCCAGAGTCACTCAAGACAATAACAGGTTTAGACACATTGTAAGATCACAAAACTGGTGTTGAAGTAACAAGCTTCTTAATCTCTTATACAACTGCCTTGTGTTTGGGGAGCCAGTGTCAAATAGCATCCTTACTCACAAGCTTCCATAGAGGCCCACACACTTGTAAAAGCGTAGTAGGAACGTAAGCACATGACAAACCCACAAATTTTGCATCTGTTGGAGTTACTATTTCTTTGATAACCTGTACTTTTCTGTATCAGCTTTTAGGTCTCTGTTCAACAAAATGTGCACATTAAAATTAATTTCTAGCACTTTGAGACATGATATGTTAATAAGCCTCAATCTGACTTTTCTGCATTTCTCCTTGAAAGCAAGAATCTTTGTGTCATGGTGTTCATCAAACTTAACATCAGTATTACCATAGCCCACAATGAAGATGGTATCTTCAAATGGCTCTACCCCTTTCAGCCCTGCCAGTAACTTATGCTGCTTATATTGACACACCCATTGCGCAGTACAAATGCCAAAAGGAAGCTTCAATTATCTCTTCTGGCCTCAGAGTGAGCAACAAATTGTCATGAGCCTGGTTACTTAGCTAGCTTAAAGCTGAAGGAACACATCCCAGGCATTCACTAAAGTAAAGAACCTGGCTGTGAAGAATCTGTAGAGCACATACTCAAGTGTAGGCAGAATATAGTGAGAACATTGCAGTGCTTGGTTAAAGTATTTTGACCAAAGCAAAAAGGATCAATGTATAGCTAAAGTTATTCAGGCTTCTTCAAAAAAAAACACATATTGCTGATCCAATTAGTCAGCTCAGTTACTAAGGCAATAACAACAACAACAACAACATTTATTTATATAGCACATTTTCATACAAACAGTAGCTCAAAGTGCTTTACATAATAAAGAATTGAAAAATAAAAGACACAATAAGAAAATAAGTCAACATTAATTAACATAGAATAAGTAAGGTCCAATGGCCAGGGGACAGAAAAACAAAAAAAAACTCCAGACGGCTGGAGAAAAAATAAAATCTGTAGGGATTCCAGACCATGAGACTGCCCAGTCCCCTCTGGCATTCTACCTAACATAAATGAAACAGTCCTCTTTGGATTTAGGGTTCTCATGGAAGGACTTGATGATGATGATGGTCACGTAGACTTCTGCCTTTTAATCCATCCATCATTGTTGGAGCATCATGAAGCTTTGAGTAGGTGGAGGTGGCGCAGGCCACCACCACAAAGAAACCGGAAAAAGAAACAGAAGAGAGAGTAGGGGTCAGTACGGATTTTAGAGCCACCATGAATAGTTATTATGAAGAATTGAACATACAGAGTATCAGGATTAAGTTAAATTAAGTTAAATGAAGTTATAAAAGGCCATGTTAAAGTAATATGTTTTCAGCAGTGTTTTAAAGTGCTCTACTGTATCAGCCTGGCGAATTCCTATTGGCAGGCTATTCCAGATTTTAGGTGCATAGCAGCAGAAGGCCACTCACCACTTCTTTTAAGTTTTGTTCTTGGAATTCTAAGGAGACACTCATTTGAGGATCTGAGGTTACGATTTGGAATATAAGGTGTCAGACATTCCGATATATAAGATGGGGGAGATTATTTAAGGCTTTATAAACCATAAGCAGAATTTTAAAGTCAATCCTGAATGACACAGGTAACCAGTGTAGTGACATTAAAACTGGAGAAATGTGTTGATTTTCTTTTCTAGTAAGATTCTAGCAGCTGCATTCTGCACTAGTTGCAAACGATTTATGTCTTTTTGGGTAGTCCTGAGAGGAGTGCGTTACAGTAATCTAGTCGACTGAAAACAAAGCGTGAACTAATTTCTCAGCATCTTTCAGTGATATAAGAGGTCTAACTTTACTTATGTTTCTTAAGTGAAAAATGCTGTCCTAGTGATCTGATTAATATGCGATTTAAAATTCAGATTACAGTCAACAATTACCCCTAAGCTTTTTACCTCCGTCTTGACTTTTAATCCTAATGTATCCAGTTTATTTCTAATAGCCTCATTGTATCCATTATTGCCAATCACTAAGATTTCAGTTTCCTCTTTATTTAACTTAAGAAAGTTACTATTCATCCATTCTGAGATACAAGTCAGACATTGTGTTAGTGAATCAAGAGATCGGGTCATCAGGTGCTATTGATAAGTACAGCTGTGTGTCATCAGCATAGCTGTGGTAGCTCACGTTGTGCCCTGAGATAATCTGACCTAACGGAAGCATGTAGATTGAGAATAGCAGCGGACCCAGGATAGAGCCTTGTGGAACACCATATGGATATCATGTGTCTTGAGTTGTAATTACCACAACTAACAAAAATTTTCTCCCTGTCAGGTAGGATTCAAACCAATTTAAGACACTGCCAGAGAGGCCCACCCATTGACTAAGGCGATTTCTAAGAATGTTGTGATCAATGGTGTCAAATGCAGCACTCAGATCTAAGAGGATGAGAACAGATAAATGGCCTCTGTCTGCATTTACCCGCAAGTCATTTACTACTTTAACGAGTGCAGTTTCTGTGCTGTGATTTGTTCTAAAACCGACTGAAATTTATCAAGAATAGCATGTTTATTTAGGTGGTCATTTAACTGCATAATGACTGCCTTCTCTAGAACTTTACTTAAGAAAGGCAGGTTAGAGATGGGTCTAAAATTTTCAAGAGCCAAGGGGTCAAGATTATGTTTCTTAAGAAGGGTTTTAACTACAGCAGTCTTAAGACAGTCTGGGAAGACCCCGTATCTAATGACGAATTTACTATGTCAAGAACATTATCAATTAGCACGCCTGATACTTCTTTGAAAAACCTTGTTGGTATTGGGTCAAGGACGCAGGTGGAGGGTTTTAATTGAGATATTATTTTTTGTAAATCAGGTAAATCTATCCTAGTGAAAGAGTTTAATTTGTTTATAACAGGATGCTGGGGTTTAGGAGGATCCTTAGTGTTGGAGGGATATACTATGTTATTTCTAATATCATTAATTTTTTGATTGAAAAATACAGCGATAGCCTCACAGGTTTTACTGGAAGTACTTAGGAGGCATTCCTTTGAGTTACCTGGGTTTAACATACGATCAATTGTAGAAAATAAGACTCTGGGATTACTAGCATTGTTATTTATAATCTTAGAGAAATAGCAGCTCTCAAGACGGACAGTGTTATTGTATTCTGTTATTTTAACTTTTAATATTTCATAGTGGATAGTTAGTTTAGTCTTCCTCCATTTACGCTCAGCTCTGCGGCATGTTCTCTTTAAATCAGACACTCTTTGGGTCTTCCATGGTATAACAATGCTAGAAGATTTTTTATTGTCTTTTCAGGTGCAACTATGTCAACAGCAGCTCTCACTTTAGTATTAAATCTTTCCACCTTACTATTTACATTATCCTCGCTATTATAATATGGCCATCAGCTTCATAAATGTCAAGCTGTGCATTAAAAACATCCTTCATAGTAAATGGAACATTACATCAGCATACTGAACTGAACTGAACTGGCTGTGTGACCTGTCTAGGTTGAAGTGTATAGTACCTGGGGGAGAATCATTTAGTCATCAGCAGACATGTTATTCGAAGTTTTGGTGACAAAGGGCACTGATGGGAAACCATCTATGAAGTTCAACTTTTTGGAATAGTAAAACATATCAGTTAGGCTTAGGGTAGGGGATATGGCCGGGAATGGCATGCACGGGTACACATATTTCCAAAATTCACAAATTCTTAAAGAGACACACGCCTTCTACGTTTAAGTCATTAAAAGCACTATAAAATCCCATTAAAATGTCCCAAAACTTACTCAATCCTATACTTTATATGTCCTCCTAAAATTTCATCCACTGTGTGTTAAAAAATGTGACTCAAAAGGAGGATTTAAAAAATAGCGCCCCCTATTGGTCAGTTATAAAATTCCACTAAAATTTGAAATAAAAGTAAGGACTAAAATTTAAGCATAAAATCTTAAAAGGCTTTAAAAAAGTGCTTAAATAATAACTCAATCTGGGTACTAAAATTAAGGCACAAAAAATAGTTAAAATTCAACATCCCTGGGCACTCATAGTTTATTGGAGATGCTCAAGGGATATACTATTAAATTAGGGTTAAATAATCTTTAAAATAGGATTTAAATTCAAGTATATTTTAAGATAAGGGATGTGAGAAAGCGATAGAAAAGAAGGGAGGGTTTGAATTTTAACCTCCGGGCCCTGGGGTAGGAATACTTTTTAACCTCATGGCCCGATTTACACAGATTTTAGGGTTAGGGGTGTAGGTAGGGGATGGGGATAAATAAAAAGGAGGGTTTGAATTTTAACCTCAGGGCCCTGAGGTAAGCATGCTCTTTAACCTCAGGGATCGAATTACACCAATTTTAAGATTAGGGGTGTGGGAAGGGAATGAAAATAGATCAGAAGGAAAGGTTACAATTTAACCTCAGAGCCCTGGGGTAGAATTACTTTTTACACAAAGAAAAAAGTTACACAAAGAGTTACACAAATTTTAAAGTTAAAAACAGGGATGATAGATGTTCCAATAACCAAGAGAGACAAAAAGGTTATTGAAAAGTGAAGAAGAGAGGTCCTGAAAGGAAGGGGGAGAGAAAGAAAGGGATGAAAAAGTTTTAAAATATTACTCTAATTATTATACTCTTTAACAAATTTAGACTCCGTCAGACAGTGCTCTACCAGATCTTGTGCATAATCCGGGTCAAGTTTCCACATGCACTCCTCATTTCTTAGAGGAGTACCTTGTGGAGTGCCCAGCACTGTAATATTTCGTATTTAGGGTTAGGGTTAGGGTTAAATTCTCAAACATTGTGCCTAAAAGCAGAAGTTTTTGGCAGTCCTCAAATTTCAGTATATGCTTACAGCCACATAAAATGTATTCTGTTTTAAAGACTCCTTGGGAGGTCAGAATTTGATCTTTCATCAGTTTTAGCTTGTTATTACTTGAACACAATTGAACTATGGCAACTAATTTCGTTTTGTCCTTTAAACACATAACATCACATGTTGCTGACATTGCTGTTTTTTTTGTGACTAACTAATCACATCTTATCCCTAAACTTATAGTACCAATGCTCTCATTGGAGTAAACATTATCAGCACTTTGCATGATTCTGGACTATCTATGGTAATGAACTTCCCTTCCATTCATCATCCCTTGGTTTTCAGGCAAACTCTTAGAATGTAATATACTGATCCACATAAAGAGCTTGTCTTTCCTTAGGCTGGATAGTATTCCCTCCCATATCCACGTGAATTGTTACAATAATTACATATTAGATGAGTTGCTTCATGTGCTATACCAATCACAAATAAATGCATCTCAAATGCTCCATACTCACTAGTGGCAGATTTTCTGCTAGCTGTTTAAGAAAACTGCCATATGACGCCCCTTCTTCCTGTTAGCTGCTACTGAATAAGTAGCGTTCATATATCATATTCTTTTTTCAGGTCTAAAAGATCCCTCCAGTGCTATCAGAATTGCTGTTACAGTTTTTTTCTTGTTGACCACTGAAAGGCACACGTTATGTCTATGGACAACATTCTTGCAACCGGCACCCATGATACTCTACAAAGTAGCTACTTGAATTACGCCATCCTTTTTCATTAAACTTGGCAGCAATAGCTTAATTGTCTAACTCTGACCTGAAAACGTCCAGATTTTCAGCTAGGTTGCCACTCTGGAGGCCAAATGTGTGTGAACATGGCCATGGGAGGTTGAATGTTATGGCAAGATAAAAGTTATTCACTTGAATTGGCGTACTGCACTGCAACCCTCATCTATACATATGCATGAGAAAGAAAAGTAGTGCATTCCAGATGTTGTGTATTGTTTAAAGAAACAGAGTACCAAAAAGGAATCCATACAATAATTCTACACTATATCTACATTAGTAGTTCTTGAAAAATTGCTAGGAGGTACACAAAGGAATAAAAAGGCATGACAAGTGGGAGTAATAGACAGAACCTTACTGCACCAGAGGAGAGATAAGCCATAGCAGCGGTTAAGCATCCACAAGTGCTGTTAGGGTTTGAATTATAATGTAGGAGTGCATGTATCCTGCCTATTACTTGAAAATTGGTTTAATGTAATCAAGCAGGGAAATCCTTATGCACTTTCAAGGTAAAAAATGGCTTTCAATATTACTTCTCTTTATGGAATTAGTTGTGAGATTAAAATACATGATTCATGCATGCTTTAAGCATGTAATGTTAATGATTAATCAACTGCCTGTGTTTGTTCATTCAGTTGAACAAGTAACAAGATTATTTGATTTTTAATACAGTGTTATGCACAGCTGTGATAAAAGAGCAGATGCTTCTGCATTTATTGTAGATTTGTTTATCCAACTATTTATTTTATAAATGGTGTATCCATTTCAGGGTCACAAGCCCCCTTGGTTGAAGCACTAACCTTGCATCCATCTGACAGCACATCTTTCCAAAATAAAAATGATTTAGTTAGTTCTTCAAAACTTTTACATTGGCCATCCATCCATCCATTTTCCAACCCACTGAATCCAAACACAGGGTCACGGGGGTCTGATGGAGCCAATCCCAGCCAACACAGGGCACAAGGCAGAAACCAATCCCAGGCAGGGTGCCAACCCACCGCAGTACATTGGTCATACATTTGTTAATGTTTTCAAACACAAAACAAATCTTTCCAGTTATGCAATGTTAATGGAAGTGTGTAATGTCATTGATGCATAATTAGCGGGGCAACTGAAATGATACACCTAATTTTTGAGAACAAATCCGTGAACTCTAATACTCATATCTTTGATGTAATGTTCATTTTATTAGTACATATAACAACCAAAATGTGAGTAAAGCGCATACCACACATATCATACCAAAGTGAATGCAATGGGTCCTCCAGTTATGACTAATTTCTGCATGTAAAGTCAGTTTAATTCTCTGACTAATTCTGGATAAATACACAGGCAGAAGCAATAGCAAAGTCTGATCACTTATGTGAGGCATCTTAAAAATCCCAGAACAAAGGCTGTTTTATAATCTTAAATTAACAAGTCTGATTTTACAAAAGTTTCCTTAGTTTGGACAAATAAAAAAATAAGGGAAAGATGTTGTATATTAAAGCATCAGGAATGTGACACCTGAAATCTGAATTTTTTGACTTGTCCATTAAATATTACTCTGTGTTAATAACTAGCTAATGTCTCCTCCACACGCTGACATAAACATAAATCTAACAATAGCAAATGTCACAAACCTGCCAAAGTGATTTTCTGACAAACTTGATTTGAAAAGTATATTGTTCTAAAAGAGTACATTAGAATATCCATCCATCCATTTTCCAACCTGCTGAATCTGACCACAGGGGTCTGCTGGAGCCAATCCCAGCCAACACAGGGCACAAGGCAGGAACCAATACTGGGCAGGGTGCCAACCCACTGCAGGACACACACAAACACACCAAGCACACACTAGGGCCAATTTAGAATCGCCAATCCACCTAGCCTGCATGTCTTTGGACTGTGGGAGGAAACCGGAGCGCCCGGAGGAAACCCATGCAGACACGAGGAGAACATGCAAACTCCACGCAGGGAGGCGAACCTGGGAGGCGAACCTGGGTCTCCTAGCTGCGAGGCAGCAGCGCTACCACTGCGCCACCATGAAGCCCCCTACATTTGAATATTCATTATTTATTTTGATATTCACTAATTCATGTGGGAATGAAATAATAAGGTTTGATTTTTTTTATTATTGGTTTTAAGCCTTGTTTATTTTTCAGCTAATGGACAGAATCTGTAACTAAATAAACAGTACAAACTCATGGTAAGATAAATCATTTAGCTAACAATAATGATATCATTCCTTATAAACATCATGCTGAAATTCCCCAAAAGCCAATAAAATCCCCCCATTTGTTGTTACCCAAAGGGGAAAATCCCACTCTCTGCCACACATAAAATTTAGGTTCTGACTGTTTTTTTTTTTTTGATATACTGATTTGTTTTGTTAAATATCAAACCACACTTTTGTTCATACATTAAAATGAACATCAAAAAAAAAAAAAAATAAAAGACACACACACAAACTATCCAATACAATATTTTTGGTGAATAAAAAAATATCACCTTTCAGATTTCAGTGTTTCCCACTTTAAGACTGACAAAAAATGGTGGAACTTCTTAACATTTAGGTGAAGATTAAAGGCTGGGAAATACTAATATAGACCATTCTGAAATTTGAAATTTTTCAGTACAAGGTATAAATCTATGGCAATGTTTAGCAGCTTAGCTTACAACATGTAAATGGTCATTGATTATCATCTTTATCAATTACTAACCTGTACATGGTTTGGCTGCAACTTTAGACAAAACTCAAAGCAGGCCAAAGGTGGCATACAAAGCCTCTAGACTGGTTTATACATTACGACACCTTAAAAGATTCACCCAAAAACGATGGTTCCAACCAGCATTAGAGTTTAGCTTGTTCATGTGTGCGGATAATAAGGATTTCATATAATGATTGCCACTAGAAGGTCATGGATCAAGTTTACAGTAAAAAAAGTCAATAAGAAGACATATCTCCTGCCAGTAGCATAAGGACACTAGCTAGATCATTTCAAGAATGCATCCATCAGTCATTAGAACAACTCTGTGTGTCTGACAGAGCAAAATGTGTTGCCTGGATACTTACCCTGCTGTATGCTAACACATATTGATTGAATGGTATGTATATCATGTGGAATTATGGGTTAAAATAACTCTTGCAGAAAGAGGCTTAACAATTCACTTTATTGGTCTTATTCATACTTACAAAATACTGGGGAAGAATATATAAAACTAGCAAACTTTACACAGGTATTCCATAAGTCTGTGCACTTAAGCAAGATAAGTCATATTCAGTAATCCTCTCTGATCTGCATGTAAATATTTCTAAACTTGTTTGAGAAAACCTTTATGTTACCATCTTTTATTGATTAAGTTATTTACTGTCCTTCTTAAGATACACCCTATAGACTTGTAAGTCAATTTACCTTTTAGACATACTGCTGTTTTGAATAGAGAGTATATGTGCAGAAGTTTGCCACCTGTAACATTTACAGTATAACATTTGATTAATTTCCTATACTGTATGTAATGAATGTTACCCATATGTTAAAATTAAAATGGGTCTTTGCTATCCGATGAGTGAAAGTTTGGTTTTTCTCACACTACCAATTACAACACTTTACAATTAGGACTGTATATTGTGCATTTGTTAGCTACTTAGTGCAATGCAAATAAAGGCTTTATTTGTGTCATATAGCAATAAGTGGCTAATAGATGCATTACTAACTTGAGAGTTACAGTGTAAGAATATTATGGGAGGACAAGTGGAGCATACAACAGACCATTTCATCTCCTACCTTAATGTTTTCTGCCTTCATATGTCATTGTTCAATGTATCATATCAGCCAGAGGAATGTCTACTAACCGTGTCCCGACTGGTGTTATAATTGAACTACGCAGACTGCAATAGACACATGTTAGGTCATCTTCAGCTTCTCAACTGTTTCTTATAACCACTACATTTGGGACAATGCAAACAACAATAAGGGGTGCCACTGCCTAATATATCTTCTTGATCCTGATTAGAGAATGAATGCCTTTCTTATGTCATCACTCTTTCTTGGACAGTCTTGTCCTCTGGGCTTGTCAACAAGCACACTTTGGATATCTTGAGACCAGCTCCCATGTGTTTCTGAGCACCATATGCAGCAGAATGACTCATACTTCATTCTGGACCAATAAAATGTTTCTTGGATGTTATTTCAGAATCACTCTCTAGTCATATGTCATCCACTTTGCATACCATTTTTATTTACATTAGACAACCTCTTTTGGTACAACTACAGTATTACAGTATTTTGTCAAACAGAATACATTTCACCATTTTCACTACTATTTACAATGTATTTTAATAATGAAATCTCTTGGGTTTACATGAGAAGTAAAAGTATTGCCAGAGATAAATCTAAAGCAGGGGTCTGCAAAGTTGGTTATGGAGGACTGTAACAGCTGCAGAGTTTTGTTCCAACCTGGTTTCTGCTGCTATTGAAGCACTTACTGCTCAAGCAAATTACTTAAGCTTTGTTTTAGTTGCTTCTCTTCTTAAAGTTTCCCACCCTTAAATGCTTGCTTTAGCCTTAAACGGAGATGGAAATTACAGAAGAACCAGTAGTTTTCCGTCTAACATTTTTCCATTTACACCTGTGTGTATTCACTCTTATTTTAAAAAAATATTCAGAAGAAAACTGAAGAGAACAAAAGTGAAGGACTGAGAATTATTAAACATCTACAGCCTACAAATCATTTGAATGCTATACTCAGAAAATAATAATAAAACAAAAATCTACGAGATAAGCGTAATATGACATGGAATGAAAATGTTAACAAACTATAAAATTAAAGTAGATCTGCTATTTACAAGGGCTGGTTTCTAATTAAACAGTCTAGTTGGAACAAAAACCTTCAGTCACTCCAGTCTTCTAGAACTGACTCTGCAGACCCCTGTTTGAAAGCAATAGCCGATAATTCTTACTTTTAATGTACTACCTTGGTTGTGCCTAAGATCAGATTTTTACATGATATGCCAGAGTAGATATTATATTTTTACACAAAATCTCCATTATTCCTACTAATTACCATTTTCAAATAAAAATAATAGTTTCTTGCAAAATTGTATTTTATAGTGAGCATCAACAAAAGAGCATAATGAGCATTTAGTCACTAGGAAAAGCAAGAATAGACCTATGGCAGGCATGTTTTATTCATGGTCTATCATATATAGCTTGCTCAAGACCAAGGTGCTCCAGTGAACTATTGTATTAGCTCTGATTAAAAAAATTAAAAACGCCTATGAATTTTGTATTCTCAGTACTCAGTTAGTTACATAGTACTCATGCCACAAGGAGTTCTAAACTTTAAATCCACCTGAAGCTAAGCATTTTAAGCCCGGCCATTACTTGGATGGAAACCAACCAGGAAAACTTGGGTTGCTGCTGGACGAGGTGTTGGTGAGGCCAGCAGGGGTTAGTTAACACTGTTGTTTGAAGGTGGATCCCAATGCCCCAGCACAGTGGCGGGGACAAAGTGGTGCTGTCTTTTGGATGGGATGTAAAATTGAGATGCCTAACTCTCTGTGGTCATAAAGGATCCCTGGGCAGTTTTCATAAAGAGTAGGGTTAATCCCAAAACCATTCTGGACCAATAATTATCTTCTGTCCCTAACTGGCTAACTGTCTCTCACCCCTTCACCACCTAACAGCTAATGTGTGGTGATTGTGCTGATGCAAAACATCTGCCTTTGCATCATCCAGGTGGATCACTGTGTAAAGGGCTTTGGGAAGTGAAACATGCACTATACAAATGTACAGAATTACTACTCTATTATTATTATTATTATTATTACTTCTGATACATCTGATCAACCAACAGCATTTTAACCGAGGAACATTGTCTTAGGAAATATCCTGGGAGAAGCTGTGTAACACTGCCAGTTAAGTATAAATGGTTGTTAATTTGCTTACTCCAAATTCAGTAGAAGAAGTTTAGAAGTGTTTTGGTTTTGTTTAGGGTTGATGCACATTTAATTATTTCACTGATCAAGCATTAAACAATTTTAAACAAGTACTTAAATGAAAACAAATTCAGTTTGTAACTTACGTTTGCTTGAACATTTTTAATCACAGAGATTACTAACAACTAATAAGAACAACATAAATGTATTTCTTCTGGTGATATTCTTTAAAACTGTATGGGCATACAGTAAGCAACTGCAATAACACAATAGCTTAAACTGAAAATGGATTGAAAAAAATTAAACTGCAGCCTACAAAGTTTATATTTACTCTGAAGAATGTATTACATTATGCAGTTAATAGCAAACTAAATCTTGATTTCAGCAGTCTTGTAATACATAAAGACTCATCAAAAAGCAAAAAAAAAAAAACAAGTACACTAATAATATGCTGCAACAACACATACCTTGCAGGCTGTTCATTGTTCTTGTTTAATTTTTATGGAGAAAAATCAATCTGTTCTGGGGAGAGATGGGTTTGAAACCTATTGAAAAGAATCACAGGCTTTGAAAAAATCTGTTCAGAAGGGACAGATGACAAATGTAAAAGGATACCTCTAGGACAGGAGACAGAGCCTATTCAATTAATCTTCATTAGTTTGCCATCATTGCAACAGATTGTAATTTGAAAAATAAGTCAGGTTCTTCCTGACTGAGCAGAACAATGAGTTTGTCTGAGCTTATAACTTCCTGACATCAATGAAGTGAATTTTTTGCTGGATAACTTGATCATTTTTAGCCCAGTCTCGTTGATTGTTTGGTAGACTTACTCTTGAATAAGTTTGCACAATGCTGGATCCACAATACATTATGCTAAAGCTGCAATGCAGCTTCCCTCGAAGGCTCACAGTGAAGCTGAGTCTGCTAGGCTACAATATTTCCCTATGCAACAGGATTCTGGACTTCATTACTGAGAGAAGTCCTAGTCAGAAACACCATCTTCAGGACCATAATGCTAAGCATTGGCAACCCCCAGGCCTGTGTACTCAGCCTGTTGTGATTCACTCTTCTGACTCACGATTGCATGTCTTTGTACAGCTCCTCTGCCATCATTAAGTCTGTTGTTAACACTACGGTGGAGGCATTGTGGAGGAGTCAGCTTACAGAATGAAGATACAATGATGGCTAGACTGGTGCATGTGCAACAGTACCTACACAGGCAAGAAGGCACATCAATATCTCCACTTTCTTCAGTAATACCAACCCCCATCCCTAAATTCTCAACACATTCTACAGGGGCACCACCGAGAGTGTTCTAACCAGCTGCATCGCCATCTGGTTTGGTAACAGCAGTGTCTCTGACCATAAGGTCCTTCAATGGACAGTGCACACAGCAGAAAAAAATCACTGGGATCATTCTACCATTGACTACAAACAACTTTATAACAGCATTGTGAAGGACTGCTCCCACCCCTCTCATGGTCTCTTTGTCCCACTTCCATCTGACAGAAGGTACTGTAGCATCCAGATCAGTTCTGCCAGGTTCTGAAACAGCTTCTACCACTTACTCTGAATTTTATGTGCCCCCATGCCCTCTGATCTGCTCCTAGTAGTTTATTTATTTGCATTACATTGTTGCACCTGTTACTACTATTGTCTTCAATTATTAAATTATTAATAATTAAATAAATAATACATTATTATTATTTATTTATTACTATTTATTTAAAATTATTACTGTGTTTTCTATTACCTATTATTACCTATTTATAGTATTGTATAGTTCTATACCCGACTTGCACTTGTCCTGTGTTTATATACAGTACATGTTGCACTGCAGACCAGGGAATTGTTATTTTGCGTCACTGTATGCTGTAATACAGCATATGGATGGTATGACAATAAAACCATTTGAGTTGATTTGAAAATTGTATTTTAGCTTTTTGCTAAATTGAGGTGAATAATTGCAGTATATGATCTCATATAAACATAATGTGGTCTCTTTAATATGACTTCATATTGTTTCAGTCTCAAAAATAAGCTTGAAATGAAATGGTTTGGGCCTTCCACATACTACATACATGCCCCTCATGGACCCTGTGACATCAGAGGTGACTGTGTGCAGAGGGTGCAGACCTATAAATATCTGGGAGTGCAGCTGGATGACAAATTGGACTGGACTGCCAATACTGATGCTCTGTGTAAGAAAGGTCAGAGCAGACTATACTTTCTGAGAAGGTTGGCATCCTTCAACATCTGCAGTAAGATGCTGCAGATGTTCTACCAGACGGTTGTGGCGAGTGCCCTCTTCTACGCGGTGGTGTGCTGGGGAGGCAGCATAAAGATGAAAGATGCCTCACGTCTGAACAAACTTGTTAAGAAGGCAGGCTCTATTGTAGGAGTAAAGTTGGACAGTTTAACATCTGTGGCAGAGCGACGGGCATTAAGCAAACTCCTGTCAATCATGGAGTATCCTCTGCATCCACTGAACAGTGTCATCTCCAGGCAGAGAAGTAGCTTCAGTGACAGACTTTTGTCACTGTCCAGCTCCACTGACAGACTGAGGAGATCGTTCCTCCCCCACACTATGCGACTCTTCAATTCCACCCGGGGGAGTAAATGCTAACATTACTCAGTTATTGTCTGATTTTTTATTTTTATTTTTTTCATTTTTTCATTTTATTACTATTTAATTTAATATTGTTTCTTTGTATCAGTATACTGCTGCTGGATTATGTGAATTTCCCCTTGGGATTAATAAAATATCTATCTATCTATCTATCTATCTATCTATTGTGAACGATAGGGGGCGTCCTCGCTCCCTTGAACCCCTGTCCACGACTCCAGACACCAGGTAAAAGTCCAAATGTTGACTTTATTTCTCTTCCACAGTGCACAAAGCACACTCTCCTCCACAATACTCATAAATCTCACAATAATACAATAATAAACAAATAACCAATCCTCCAGCTCCCAGACGCGTTGCCACCCTTCCACCAAGCTCAGCTCGTTGTCTGGGAGTTCCCATAGTCCTTTTATACCTCCTGACCCGGAAGTGTTTCTGCCCAATAGTCCACAAGTCCTTTTCCCTTCCGGGTCAGGGTAAATAGTCCCTTTCTTCAACCCGGAAGTCCGTCGCTCTTCCTGTGACGAACCTCCGGGTCACAGGGCACGAAAAAGCCCTCTGTCCTCCCTGCAGCTCCCTCCTGTGGCCCCCACGGCATCCAGCAGGGCTTTGCATAAAAACTCCAATGTCCATGATGCCCTGCTGGTCTTCTGGGGACCTCCACGCTGCAAGGAGGGCTCCACCTGGCGGCTTGGGGTATTGGCGGGATAAATGGCCGCCATCCATTACAGTATTCCCCAGCGCGAATTATTATTCGAGCGGCCTGCCCCGAGAGGAAGTCTTCCTCCAAGAGGACGTCCTGGTTGAGCCTTGATTAAAACGAACATCTTGGTCCCTGGAGAACCTAGGGGGAATATTATTCCAAACTGACATCTTGTCCCCCTCTCTCCAAGGACAGTTCCGCCAAACATGGCACAACCTTCGCACCGTAACATTGCCTCTGTCCTCCTGGTATTCTTCTACGGGACTGAAAACAATAAGGAACTGTTAGGTCCGCCCCTTGTGCTGGGAGAGAAACCCCTGCCGCCTCTAACGGTGCTTTCACTTTTTCTGCTTCTTTTCCTTTCTTGTCAGGAGACCCCCGTTTTATCTTGGAGCCCTCCTGCTTAATCTGGGGCTTGTCCACAGTCTGAGTCTCTCTATTAAGTAAAGAGAGACCCTTTACTGTTTGCACCCCTTTACTTTTAGAAATTACGGCGGCGGCGTCTTCAGGGCTGCCTCGCCCGGAGTCAGCACTGTCTAGCTGCCCCGGATCGATTAGCCCTTCCGCCGACCACTCGTTAACGTACCGACCTCTCTTGTAGGGTACGCGCGTATTGGCACCCGCTACTTATTAAATGCGGGCCCGGATCACACCGTCCCTCTATTATATACGATACGGTCTCGCCACCTGTATCGCCGATCATTCATTACGGAGGCTCCTCACCAAATCGCCGCACGTAGGCCCTCACCTTCTCCAACGGCTCTCTGGCTGCCGCTCCCAAATCCCCGACGATCTTTTCAATGGTCGTCAGGACCTGCAAGACACTCGCTACGGGCTCGATTAGTTTTCGAGCTCCCGTAGTTAATATAATTATTTATTTCGATCGGCAGAACACTCACTTCCTCGCTTGTGTTACCTGCCGACCGGGAGCCAATGAGCACGCCCGCTTCAGGCACGTGCTCTGACGGTCTCGGAGGCTTCTGGGATTTGGAGTTCTCGGAGGGTCGAGTTGCCTTCTTCGGCGAACTGCGGTCTGCCTTTAATATTTTTTCGACATCCCGATCAGCTAATTCCCGACCCTCCTTACCTTCTTGTGTGTTGAGCGATGCCTCGCCGCCTCCCCTTCCCTTCGGAAAAACCAAGTCCGTTCCTTCGGGCTTGAAGGTGCAAACTGCAGGACGCGGAGCTCCTCCTTCCCAGGATGCACCGGGTTTGCTACCGTGTCCCTCGTCGGCTGCCATCATGCGGAAGTCGATTTCTAGGTGCTCTGGCTTCGACAAGAGAAGGCCGTCGTCTTCGGGGCAGTCTCCTTTTCCCCTCGGAGCCTCCAGGTGGTCATCTCCAAGGTACATGCACGGACAAGGTGAGAAACAATAAAAGGATTTTTAAAGTCGCTCCCGCACGCACCTTAGAGGGATCGTTGCTTCCTGGAGGTTTCTCCGACTTGTAAGGCCTCTCCTTAACTCCTCCCGAAGGCCGCCATTGCACCTACGGCACTCCGCTGGCGTTGTCGCTTGCTTGCCCTTCTTTTTCCCATTTTGGACTCGGTTTTTTCGGGTTTTGGCGATGCTGTGGTGATTCCTGATTCCGTCGTCTGTTCAGGGTTCGTTTCCCACAGAAATTTTTGTTTCAGGTCCTCTGCAAACGACGCTAGAGTATCCTGCCGGCTACGCCACTGTGAACGATAGGGGGCGTCCTCGCTCCCTTGAACCCCTGTCCACGACTCCAGACACCAGGTAAAAGTCCAAATGTTGACTTTATTTCTCTTCCACAGTGCACAAAGCACACTCTCCTCCACAATACTCATAAATCTCACAATAATACAATAATAAACAAATAACCAATCCTCTAGCTCCCAGACGCGTTGCCACCCTTCCACCAAGCTCAGCTCGTTGTCTGGGAGTTCCCATAGTCCTTTTATACCTCCTGACCCGGAAGTGTTTCTGCCCAATAGTCCACAAGTCCTTTTCCCTTCCGGTCAGGGTAAATAGTCCCTTTCTTCAACCCGGAAGTCCGTCGCTCTTCCTGTGACGAACCTCCGGGTCACAGGGCACGAAAAAGCCCTCTGTCCTCCCTGCAGCTCCCTCCTGTGGCCCCCACGGCATCCAGCAGGGCTTTGCATAAAAACTCCAATGTCCATGATGCCCTGCTGGTCTTCTGGGGACCTCCACGCTGCAAGGAGGGCTCCACCTGGCGCTTGGGGTATTGGCGGGATAAATGGCCGGCCATCCATTACACTATCTATCTATCTATCTATCTATCTATCTATCTATCTATCTATCTATCTATCTATCTTTATCTAATTCAGAAAATTAGCTTATTGTAGGAGTCACATGTGTCTATTTCATATCTAGTCTGGCATACTGTGCTCACCAGGGCTAATCTGGCTCCAGCATATGAGTGCCTATACGTCTCTCTGAGGGGATATTGCCACTGATTTCCCAAACAGAGACACCTTCTTTGACTTTTGATCAACATCATTCAGATATCTTGTAAGAAGATAATGTGTAATTAGTTACTAACTTAGACATAAAGACTTATAGCACATCTTCTCTGACTTGCCAGCTGTCATCTACGAGTTCTAAGGTCCTGGCATCACTGAGGTCTGTCTGATAGCGTTGTGTTTACTGCCCACCTTTGCTCATGCAGACACTCCATCATGTCATATATAGAGTTCCATTATGTGCAGCAATATTGCAGTAGCTTGTGTTTTGGCAGATTCTGTTGTTGCTACTTCCTTTAAAAACATTGATTGTCACTGAAGCATAGTAAGATTGTCCTACCAGTACATTTCACATAGAAATCACATACCTCAGACTATCAGATCTTAAAGTATCTATCTATCTATCTATCTATCTATCTATCTATCTATCTATCTATCTATCTATCTATCTATCTATCTATCTATCTATCTAACACATTATTTTCATCAAGCTGAAGTGTACATAACATAACATGGATTCCCAGCCTTTGTTTGACAAAATTGTGTGGCTGAGATTGTCATTGAATGCAAGCTCCTACCTTCTCTGCATAACTCATTTCGTTGCCTACACCTATAAGAAGTGCTGCTATATTTTCTGCTGTCTGCCTCTACTCCTTATTGCTGTGAGCTTGCAGACCAGCATTTCTTATCTTCCACTGATCCATGTAATAGAATGTCACAGTCATATATGATCTCATTGTAAGAACAGGCCGAAAATCAATAGTGATAGAAAACTAGATTAACATCTGCAAGTGCGATTTCAACTTCTCTTATATCTCATTGTAAATCTTTTCAGCCTTTGCTGGGATTGATTTGTGTGAAGGCACTTGACAGTCAAGAAGAAATGAGTGCCATCAGCGTGTGAAACCTGTCTCCCTCCATAAAACTGCTAGGCAAGATATCTTGGAAATCAAAACTGTGATTAACTGGATGGTCTGATCATTTCTGGTGGGATTGCATCAACATGTGTTGGTGGTAAACAAAGTGGTCAAGACTGTTACTGCTGGTTATTTTTGCCTAGGTCTATGTTGCCACTTTGATAGGGCAGTTTAAATGCTGCATAGTTTAAACTTGGCACAATCATCTTTAATTAACTCTAAATACTTCTTGGCTAGGTCTATCAGCCATTTTGTCAAAACACCCACTGAACTACCACCTCTGACCATAAAAGCTGTACTGTTCATTCAAATATTCAAAACTGTGCCCATTTCAATTTGTTTAACTACGAGACTTAAAACAAACTGAGTTATGCTGTCTATATACCGGTAAGTGAAATTAAAAAATTTTTTTTAGCTTTGTTCGTTTTTCATACAGAGTATATTAAACCAGACTTGTTGAATAACAAAAATATTTCGGTTTCTGTTTTTTTTTTTTAGCATCTTATTGATTTTATTAAAATTCCATACAAGCAAGTCAAGTTTAACAAAACTAGGTTAGAAACAAATCATGAGAAAGAGAGCTAGGCCAGCAGAGTAAAACTTCCATCCATCCTTTTTCCAACCCGCTGAATCCGAACACAGGGGTCTGCTGGAGCCAATCCCAGCCAACACAAGGCAGGTGCCAATCCCGGGCAGGTGCCAACCCACCACAGGACACACACACAAGCTAGGGCCAATTTAGAATCGCCAATCCTGCATGTCTTTGAGAGGAAACCCACGCAGACATGGGGAGAACATGCAAACTCCACGCAGGGAGGACCCGGGAAGCGAACCCGGGTCTCCTAACTGCAAGGCAGCAGCGCTACCACTGAGCCACCATGCCACCCAGTAAAGCTTTAAACTAGTAAATATAAGTAAAAACATACATTAATAAATGAATAAAAAAGAAGGGAGAGAATCCACTTCCTCAGTTTAAATGCTTATTCTAAAATGTTATTGATTAGATCCTGCCAGGATTTTAAAATGTTTTGTACAGATCCTCTAAGTAAGAATTTGATTTTTTCCAGTTGCAAATAGTATATAACATCAGTTACTCACTGACTTAAAAGAGGAGAGTTAGTATTCTTCCATTTGAGCAAGATAAGTCTATGTGCCAATAGTGTAGTAAAGGCAATTACAGTTTGTTTGCCCTTCTCCACTTTAAGCCTGGAAGTACCACAAACACAGCTGTTAATGGGTTAGGAGGGATTGTGACACCAAGGCTGTCTAAGAGGCACTTAGAGATTTTGGTGCAGAATGATGATAATTTGTAACATTTGTCCAGTGAGGCTGGAACTTGATTGCAGCGTTTGCAGGTTGGATTTTGCCCTGGAAACATTTTGGACAATTTTAAACAAGACAGATGTACTCGATATATAATTTTAAGCTGAATAATTGCATGCATTGCTACCTTCCTCTCCTTTTCTGAGATGTTGAGTGAGAGATCCTTTTCCTTCTGTACTCTGGGATCTTTGAAAGGGAGGGACTGTAAAATGTTTATATATATTATGGAGAGACAAGAATGATCAACATTTTTCCAGAATAGAGGTAAGTGGGAGGTGAGGAAAATTGGGCAGGTTTTGTTTAACAAAGTTTCTGATTTGGAGGTAGTGACAGAAATGAGTTGCTGAAAAGTTAAATTTGGATTGTCATTTTCGTAGGATGTGAAGATGTTGTCTATGTACAAATCTCTAAGTGATTTAATCCCAAATGTTTTCCAGACATTAATTAAAAACTGTGTACATTTCAGAGGGTGGAAAAAGGTGGTTCTTGAGCAGAGGTGCACGATAAAAGCTTCTCTGTCTTAAAATACTTCCTACATTGGTTCTATATTCTGAGTGAATGAAGGACAATTGGCTTGTTAATATTGACGTTAACTTGTATTTACTGGGGTACAAAGCAAGGAATATAAAGAAGTACTGCAGGATTTCATTTGTATTGCGGACCATCCATTTGTGTCCATGTCCAGGTTTTTAAAGTTGTATATTTGCTGCCCAGTAATAACATTGAAAATTACGTAGAGCCATGCCATCTTCTGATTTAGCAGCAGTAGACTGCAGATACCTGTTTGATCCTCTGGCATTGGCTCCCACTAAAAGCTCTCAGAGATCTTTTGCACTGTAATCATAAATGTTTTTTGATATCTGTTTTCATTCACTTAGTTTCTGTTATACCAAGCCAAGGCTAGGCAAATTAAAGATTGATTAATGATAAGGAAAAGGATGAGCCAAATACGTAGGTCAGAAATATGCATGGTCTAAACAGTAATAAAATTGAAAGTTAGGTAGAGCCATACCACCTTCTGCCTTAGGTCTTTGTAGGGTCACCCTTTGGATATGTGGATGTTTTGAATTCCAAATAAATGAGGTTACGGTTAAATCTAATTTCTTAAAAAAATTATTTATTCATGTATATTGGAATGTATTGAAATAGAAAAAGAAGCTTAGGAAGGATATTCATCTTGACAATGTTGATTCTTCTAGCTATAGTGCGATGAAGGGTAGACCATCTATGCAAGTGATGCTTAATTTTTTCCATGCAGGTGGCAAAATTTTGTTGATAAAGAACTTTATGTTTACTTGTGATATTTCTGTTAGTTTTATGGTATTTGCAACTAACTTTCAGGATTAAATCCTGTTATTGTTAATTGATTTTCCAAATTCTGAAATAATGCATATGTTTACAGAGTATAGTTTACATTGTGAGAGCTTGTCTATTTATATTTTATTGGACTATGGTGCAAAGCTTGTGTTTAATTTTTGGAGTGATATTTGTTCTTGTTTAGGCATTTCTATTAAACTTTCTGTAATACTTAAGTTTAGGTACTACAAAAATACATCCATTAATAATTTACTATGAAGTAACATAACCTTAACAAATGCTTCTTTTAGTTTCACAACACATACAACGCTTCAGTAAAGTGATTATTCATCTGTGCAAAATAGTCTACTAAAATAATTTGAAATGGTCAGAAGTGGCTTAAGTAAAACATATTTCTTTTCATTGCATATTTTAGTATAAGATCTGTGAATCCATATTCACAAGTCATTTTACTCACATATTAAAGGCTCTTAATATGCTACCCTACCCAGAGATCACTCTATAAGCACAATTAAGACAAAAGAAGCCTTTGTTAAGGTTTTGTCACATACAAGAAAATGAGTAATCATTGAATTTTTGCAGTACCTAAACTAAAGTGTTACTAAAATTTCTTTTGGTTATTAAACAAAGTCAAAAGGTCACACTAGCCGATTATTCAGAAGTTTCAGAAGTAACTGCACTATTCTGTTTCTCTTTCAAAATGACTGCAGTAAATACTGTCCTGTTGAATTCCTTATGTGTTTATTTGAAAGTCTTTTCTGAAGGTAGTTTCCTATGTGAATGCATTATGAGTACATTTTTTATGTTAGTTTAAATCTTTACTTCTTATGTTATAGAATAATGAATTAGAAACTTGAAATCCATTTAGATAAATGTACAAAGAAAACCTCTTCAGTTATCAGTTTCTTTTAAGTGGTAGGGTCGTCATCGTGAATTGAGTGTTTCATTTTAAAATTTTTTTGAAATGTATATTAAAACCTCTGATGGGCTACATCTGTGTTCTAGTATGAAGAACATGACACTTGCAACAAGATCATTAAGAGAATGCTTTAAAGATGGTGTTATTTTTAACTGTGTTTTCATATACTTTTGTTCTTATTACCAAGAAATATATTAGATTAGATTAACTTTATTAAACCCATGGGAAACTTCAATGCATACAGCTGCAGAAATATAAAAAACAAGGATACAGACTCGGAAGACAAATAATATAGCTAATCAATCAATCAAGCAATCAATTGATAAATAAATAAATACAAATAAACCTAACTAATGCCTTGGGTGGAAGCATTGAATTTCCTAATAGTAGTGGGCAAAAAAGACCCCCAGAGGCGCTTCTTATCACACCCTAGTGGAATGAGACTATCACTAAAATTGCTCCAAGAGAGCACCTTCTAGAGGTAATGGAGAAGATTGCTCTTGATGGCTTCCAATGTTGTCACTATTTTCTTGGCTGCCACAGATTCCAGTGTGCTCAGAGTTTGATCTATGATGGAGCAGGCTTTCCTGATAAGTTTGTTCAGGCAATGTGCTTGTTTTGAGCTCAGGTTGCTTCCTCAGGACAATGCAGTATAGAACATCACACTGGCTACTATAAACTGGTAGAACATTTTCAGCAGCTTGGTGCACACATCAAAAGACCTTAGTCTCCTTAACAAATACAGTCTTCTCTGGCTATTCTTGTGCAGCACCACTATGTTATCAGACCAATCCAATTTGTTTTTAATGTGAATCCTCAGGTACTGTAGCTCTGCACCACGTCCTCCCCCTGAATGGTGATTGGTCTCAGAGGCTTCTTGGCACCTCAGAGGTCCACCACCAGCTCTTTTGTCTTGCTGATGCTGAGTTACAGGTTGTTTTCCTTGCACCACAAGACAAAGTCCTCCACATCCTTCCAGCATTCTGACTCATCTTCATTGTTAATGTAGCCTATAATGGAAGAGTCATCTGAAAACTTCTGTAGATGGCAACTGCTGGTACTGTGAAAAAATAAATGGGTTTGTCTACATTCCCTTTACACCACATTTTTTTCTTTATTTCTTTATTACTTGTGGAGCTTCAAAGTTATTGTTTATGTTGGGGAGATGTTTAGGAGGTTAGGGCAGAGGCAAACACAGAGCCAGCAAATTATACAGCATGTATACTTTACTCTCCATATAAACATTACTACCCTTCAATGAAGGTGAAAAACAAGACACGCTTCCTTCGTCACAAAGCATCTGGGCAATTGTTATATTTAAGCCAGTGTTAAGGCACTGCCTTATCTTTAAATTCCTTTTTATGTCCTTTTTATTCATTTTTGGTCTTTTGGTTATTATTATTTACATTAATGTTGTTATTTATGTTTATTCTTTTATAGTTCTTTTTTTTAATCAGTTTTGTTTATGGTTTGGTTTCCACGTGTAGTTGCTTATTCTGCCATGTCCCTTGTGTCATGTGAGTGGCTTCAAAAAAGGTGTGGTTACCTGACAGTCTCCATTGAGGGACTGCTCCCAGCTCTATAAAGGCTGATGGGATTGCAGTCCTTCTGTAGTACCTTGTATGTGCGTGGTGGTTGGTGAGGTTTTCTATTTTCCTTTTTAATATTGCTATTGCTATTTCTTTGCTTTTAGGATTCTGATTTCTGTATAGTATTTTGAGACTTGTTCACTTAGGGCAAATCCTTTATGCCTCCTTTCTTTGCTGATTGATTTTTTTGTAAATAAATATTCTACTTTTATAAAGAATGTGCTTCTGCAAGCTGGAATTCACAGTTCTCCCTCTTGCAATGCTTTATTATTTACTGTTATTTTGTGACTATCAAGTATATTTACAGAACTTTAAAGCTAAGGGCATTTTGGTATGGTGTAGGCCAAAGCCAGCCGCTAGAGTGGGAACTGAGGCTGCCTGTATGTGCACCTGCTCCAGGCAGGCACATGGAAATTCTGATAGATAGATAGATAGATAGATAGATAGATAGATAGATAGATAGATAGATAGATAGATAGATAGATAGATAGATAGATAGATAGATAGATAGATAGATAGATAGATAGATAGATAGATAGATAGATAGATAGATAGATAGATAGATAGATAGATAGATAGATAGATAGATAGATAGATAGATAGATAGATAGATACTTTATTTATCCCAAGGGGAAATTCACATAATCCAGCAGCAGCATACCGATACAAAAAACAATATTAAATTAAAGAGTAATAAAAATGCAGGTAAAAACAGACAATAACTTTGAATAATGTTAGCGTTTACCCCCTCGAGTGGAATTAAAGAGTTGCATAGTGTGGGGGAGGAACGATCTCCTCAGTCTGTCAGTGGAGCAGGACAGTGACAAAAGTCTGTCATTGAAGCTACTCCTCTGTCTGGTGATGATCCTGTTCAGTGGATGCAGTGGATTCTCCATGATTGACAGGAGCCTGTTCAACACCCGTCACTCTGCCATAGATGTTAAACTGTCCAGCTCCGTGCCTACAATAGAGCCTGCCTTCCTCACCAGTTTGTCCAGACATGAGGCGTCCTTCTTTATGCTGCCTCCCCAGCACACCACCATGAAGAAGAGGGCACTTGCCAGAACCATCTGGTAGAACATCTGCAGCATCTTATTGCAGATGTTGAAGGACGCCAACCTTCTAAGGAAGTATAGTCGGCTCTGACCTTTCTTACACAGAGCATCAGTATTGGCCATCCATTTCAAGTTATCATCCAGCTGCACTCCCAAGTATTTATAGGTCTGCACTCTCTGCATACAGTCTCCTCTGATGATCACGGGGTCTATGAGGGGCCTGGGCCTTCTAAAATCCACCACCATTTCCTTGGTCTTGCTGGTGTTCAGGTGTAAGTGGTTTGAGTCGCACCATTTAACAAAGTCTTTGATTAGCTTCCTATACTCCTCCTCCTGTCCACTCCTGATGCAGCCCATGATAGCAGTGTCGTCAGCAAACCTTTGCACGTGGCAGGACTCTGAGTCGTATTGGAAGTCTGATGTATATAGGCTGAACAGGACCGGAGAAAGTACAGTCCACTGCGGCACTCCTGTGTTGCTGACCACAATGTCAGACCTGCAGTTCCCGAGACGCACATACTGAAGTCTGTCTGGCCTGTTTCCCTAGATATTCTTGGTGGCCTCACACTTCTTTAGCAATTTCAGGTGAATGGATGTCTACAGCAGTGTTGAGATATTGCAATTGTCTACTCTCATTCTAAATCTAAAGCTGTATTGATCAATCAGTCATCAATCATCAGTTGTTTTGTTAAACTGCTGTATGTCATTTAACTTTAATAAATAAACACTAGGGTGGTGCAGTGGTAGCGCTGCTACCTCGTAGTTAGGAGACCCGGGTTCGCTTCCCGGGTCCTCCCTGCGTGGAGTTTGCATGTTCTCCCTGTGTCTGCGTGGGTTTCCTTCAGGTACTCTGGTTTCCTCCCGCAGTCCAAAGACATGCAGGTTAGGTTAGATTCTAAATTGTCCCAAGTGTGTGCTGGGTGTGTGTGTCCTGCGGTAGGTTGGCACCCTGCCCGGGATTGGTTCCTGCCTTGAGCCCTGGGATTGGCTCCAACGGACCCCAGTGACCCTTTGTTTGGATTCAGCGGGTTGGAAAATGGATGGATGGATGGATAAACATTAAGCTACTTGTGGTTTTCTTTAAATTTGTTCTTCATGTTGTTTAGTAATGTTATTTCTTGCTAATAATTCCAATGTATTTTATGTACATTATTTTTTTGCTATGCTGCTCAGACAAAACTGCATAGAAAAGAAGTTTAAATGGACTAGGAAATGGATGGTAAGTCTAAATGCATAAAAGTTGTAACCAGAAAGTCATAATAATTGTCATTGAAGCCTTAACACTAAACAAAAATCAAAGTCAAAATGACTAGCAATAGTAATCAAGACTATAATAAAGAAAATCAAGAAAATAACACACAAGGAACTGCAGTCTCAGATGACAATAACTCTTAGGTGATTGCTTTTATATCACCACTCTTGTGTTGTATTGGTATGCACTTTCTGCGCCTATGCCCCTAGCAACGAATCAACACATTCAGAGAGTGGTATCACAAAATGGTGGCATCCACTAGAAAACAGCATGTTGTTGTAGTAAACATTCAAATAAACGAAAATATAAATTGACTTTAATAACAACACTTTAAAGAAAGAAAATAAATAAGTGTACTAGTTCTCCAATGTCAAACCTCCCAAACTCACCATCAGAAACTGGAAGAAAAATACATCTTGGAAATATCTTGTATCATAACATTTGCAAGTTGCTTTGGATAAAAGTGTCTGTCAAATATTCATCGTGTCACACACATGCATTTGGGAGACAGTTTATGGGCTGAAATAGATGCAGCTACCCACCAAACCAGGAGTTGGCGCTGCCCTGTAACTCTTTTTCCTCACTCCTTGCAGAACAACTGAAGAATCTGCACAATAATGATACAACTTACAGTTCCAACCCTCAAGACCCCACCTCTTCATGATGTCACTTCTGGTTGCAGAATGCCTTTCACCCATGACATCACTTCCTGCAGGCAAATATATATTCCGCCTCCATTTCTCTTTTTGTCAGTTCTGTCCGTGAACACGTCATTTCCTTGGCTTGTCCTACAATATACAGAAATCCCCCCAAACCTTTGATGGTGTTTGTGTCCTTATCTTACAATGGCAATAATGAACTAGTCAAACTTTGTTATGATGTAAAATTTAATACATTCATTTGTTCAATATGTGAAACATGTAAAAACTCACAGTGATCCAGTTTATATGAAACAGATTGGCAGTGATATAATGTTCTCCAGGCACCAGTAGCATAACAGAACAATAAGCAAAACAAATAAAGCTTGATTAATGATTGTGTGTAATGCATCTCACTAATACAAGCTATTTTGGCCGCACTTTTTTCCACATATAATTCCTGCTGCCCAGGTATGCTTGGCAGACAGAAAGCAGAATATGAACTTCAATGCGAGGTTCACATTCTTGGCTTGGTGTGCAACTTTGTGTTCCTTTGCATAAAATGTAAACTAGTCTTCAAGCTCCTTTGGTCCTGTCATATAACTTTGACAGTTGTGTTCCTAATAGCTCCTTCAGTTGAAAAAGAGTTTCCACAGAAGAGCCAGTATTTGAAAATGAAGAGGTTGCATTTTTCAGTTCCTAAATGTTTACATTTTGTCAGTGGGCAGAAGTCTGTTTTTTCCTTAGAAGGCAACAGAATCTTTCCAACCAAAAATATAAAAAGACCATTCCTGGAAGTGATGTTGAAATAGGAGACGGTAACCTCAAAAGTCAAACAATTTACCATAGAGCCCACAGAATTTGTACTTAAATACTCAAATACTCCAATTAAACTACCTGTAAAGCCAAGCACAGTTTTTAGTCATTCTACTGCAAATTTTTCCCTGCATTAAAACATTTTTAATATTTTAAATTTAAATGCAGTTTTTAAAATTTGTTCTGACACCTTTGGCATGCAGATAACAAATGTTGCAACCCACCTTTTAACAGATACAAGTCAAAGCTGTTCACAAAGCATCTTTGATTTGTGCCTTCTTGAAATCCTACTCTATGATTTATTGATACCTACAGTATGTCACTGTTATTTGAGCTACTCAAGTCACACGTAGTTCGTCCTTACAGATGTCTTTGTAAGTTGACCCCTTTGTTTATGTTCCCCTGGTGAAACCTGCAGTTTCTTCTCTTTACTTAAGCACATTTCTGCTTCACAAAGTGTGTCATTTAATGGACACCGAGAATATGAGATCTAAAAAGTTACTTTTTCTAGAATGGTAAAAAAATAAGTTTATATTTTGTCTGTTTGAATAATTATATAAACATCATTCTTGGGTTTCTGAGATTTTCTTTGTTGCTTTCATTTCTGTATTTCCTCTAAATCTGAATATCATATCCTAAGGTGTTTTCAAAGAGGATGAATTCAGTTGTTCTTTTGCTTCCCTGCCCGTGTATTAAATTACTTACAGCCTACCTTAGCATAAAAGGAAGTACACAACAGTCCTTGCTTTGTTTTTGAATTTTGTATACCTCTAAAAAGAATTTACTTACCATTTACCATGGGGAAACTTTAGTTCCATTTGGTTTTGAAAACTCTTCTCTTATTCCATAAATCATTGCTCTGCAAGAATTCCATAGTTGAAGACACTTTTCATCTGGCACTGGTCTGATGCATATTAGCCTATTTAATCTATACTAATAAAAGGCAAAGCCCTCACTGACTGACTAACTCACTCACTCACTGACTCATCACTAATTCTCCAACTTCCCGTGTAGGTAGAAGGCTGAAATTAGGCAGGCCCATTCCTTACAGCTTACTTACAAAAATTAGGCAGGTTTCATTTTGAAATTCTACGCGTAACTGTCATAACTGGCACCTACTTACAGTATGTACATATATATCAGCCATAGCCCGCAGCTCGGTCGCCATGTGAGGCGGAGTTGCGTCCCTCATCGTCACGCCTCCCACATAATTGAGTGCCTGCCCATATAAGGCCGTCTCTCAGCGGCAATCCAATAGAAACACTCTGCCGCTAAATATTCACGGGTGAAGGACTGTGCTTATGCAGACGAAGATGAGATGGTCATGGTGGTGTTTGGCACAAACTCAGCGAAACTGCAAGAGAAACTTTTAAGTGCCGGGTCTTAGCTAACATTAAATAAAGCCGTGGACATCGCACGAGATAGCACAAGCACTGAGAACCTTCGATGCATGAACTCCGAGCGGCTCACATAAACTGACTCTGAATGCAGTACGCAGACAAAAAGCAACAGCTCCAAAGAGCGCTGAACAAAACACGCATTACACAATTGAGAAGCAGCAAAAGAATATGTAGCGAGTGATGCATACAAGCATATTCATAAGTGCAGCTACTGTGGAAACAAAGCACACGGTGGAAAAAGTCAATGTCCAGCTAAAGAAAGACAGTGTAAAAAAAAACCCGTGCATGCAGTGTGTGAGGTCTCAGATAAAGAAGAAGACGAGCTGTTTATTGATGCAGTAAGAAACGAATCGATGAATGAAACCTGTCATCTTTACACGATTGACAAACACGGAATGTAACTTGAACACAACACATCCTACAAATACGAACCTGATTGAAAGAAATAATGATAATCAAATCCTTGATGACAGCAACACTCAGTAACACTCACAAAACAAATACTGTATATTGACAGTCATGTTATGTTATTTTTAAAATGTTCCCTTTTCTTTTCTAGCTTTTTAACACACTACTTCTCGCTGATACACGGGTATATATATATGTATATATATATCCCGATCTACATACTCGAATAATGGATACTTTATTCGCCATCAATGATTGTTTTGGTAAAGCCATACTCAGTGTATTCATTAGATGAACGGTAAAAAAGTAAGAGCGAGGGGAGGATGACTTATTGAGGCATGCAGGCTGTAGTGCGCGTCAACTCTATCTGAATTGCGCGATCACATTTGAAAAATATATCTTTTCAAGTTCTATTTAGTCCATATGTGTCAAACTCAAGGGCGCGGGCCACATCCGCCTGGCGTAATTATATCCGCCCCGAGATCATTTTATATACTGTATTATTGTTATTAAAGCCCGGGTATATGAAGCGCTGGTAACACAATAAACTACAGATCCCATAATGCAGCGCTTCAGCTGCCTTGCCGAACACTTACGCGTTAATCAAGTCTTGCTTATGATGCTGCAAGTTATTGCGAAGCTAGCTCACACGATGCTGAAGAGAAAAGTTGATTCTGAAAATAGAGCCTTTAAAAACCGATGGGAGGCTGAGTATATGTTTACTGAACCCATGTGTCTCATTTGTGGAGCTAATGTGGCTGTAATTACAGAATTTAATCTAAGACGGCACTATGAGACAAAACATCAGGGTAACCTGAATGCAATGCAGAAGATACAGAAAGCAGCATAATTAAATAAGAATCTGACACTTCAGCGGACGTTTTAACCCGTGCACAATCACAAAGTGATTTCAAGTGAAGCTGCTTTTATGGGAGACACAAATGCACCAGTGCAACTTGCACTTTCCCTGTTGCCAAGTAATGTTAAACCAAGTCGTCACTACGGTGTTCCCAAATACGCACTTTGCTGATAAACTGAGCGCACTGAGTTTGCACGGCGCTTTGGTGACTTTGAAGAACAAAAAGTCCGTCTACATGCGGCTCGAACCTTGTGCATGTTTGGTAGCACATATCTGTGTGAGAAGCTCTTCTCAGTGATAAAGACTAACAAAACAGCACACAGGAGTCGCCTCACTGATGAGCACCTGCAATCCATCCTGAGAATCTCCACAACACAGAACCTCACACCAAACAGAAACGAACCTGTGGCCAAAAAGATGCCAGGGTCCAGCTCTAAAATGACATATGAGCAAAGACAACTGAATGATTTGATTTGTTATTGCTGAAAGGAACACATTTTATTTATATTTCCAGGTTTTGTTATGCAGCATGTTCATATTTGAATTTGTATAATTTTGACAGGATATATTTTTATGGAGAGCAAAATCTTTTGGGATATTTAAAATCTAAGTTTATTTTTTATATAAAATTACATAAGAGTAAAGAAATTTAAATGTTTGTTCTTTTAACGCTTACTTTATTTCTAACTTGTATAATTTAGACAGGATATATTTTATGGAGAGCAAAATATTATAAGTTGTTTAAGGTTTGAGTTGATTTATTCACGAATAATATTCCTGTCTGTTTTTACCATTCCTACCAAAGATATTTCTGTCGACTAAATAAAAATTCCTTCTATTTAAAATTTAAATAGAACTTGAACAAATACGATAGTTCATAATATCCACGCAGACTTGCACGTAAGAGCGGGAGTCATCCGTTTTAACAAGCAGCGTATTGCACTGATACGAAATAGCTGTGTGTATATATATGTAGATATATATATATGTGTATATGTATAGATATGTATATATATATGTTTATATATGTGTGTGTGTATGTATGTATATATATATATGTATTTGTGTGTATATATGTGTATATGTATAGATATGTATATATATATATGTTTATGTGTGTGTGTGTAAATATATATATATGTATATATATATATATATATATGACAACAACACTTATCACTCACAACAGTGACAAAACAATTACATTGACAATCATGTTACGTTATTTTCAAAATGTTTCCTTTTCTTTTCATTGCTTCTTTAACACACTACTTCTCCGCTGCGAAGCGCGGGTATTTTGCTAGTATATTATAAATATATACACCTGATGAGCCCAGAATTATGGGGCGAAACACGTGTCACGTTCTGTTTGCATTATTTGACAGTAAAACTATTTCAACCATTCTATGATCTGCTTCTCGCAACTGAAAGAGGGCACCGTGGCGGATGTTAGCCGACTTGCTGACCAACCATAAGTGTTACCTGGTAGGTAACCACCCATACAGTCAGATTGTGATTCAGACTATGAAAGCCTTGAATGTAATTACCCCGATCTACATACTGTCAAATAAACGAACCACACGCTTTGCCTCTAGCGCTGACGTCCGAGGTTTGATTCCCGAGAGTCTGTATCCGGGCTATTTCCCACTATATATATACAGTATATACAGTATATTGTATTTTTTACATGATATAAAACTTTTTTCTGGGAGGTACTTTTCTCTTCAGCTAAAAGAACTGTTAGAACTTTCAGCAATTAGCCCTGGTCTAGATGTTAATGGGATTGACTGGTCTTCACCTGGCAGCGCTGGAATCATTTAAATATTGTAAAAATGATTTTCATGTCATTTATAATTTTCAGTGTAAAAGAATAAACATCTAAATAACTTCACCCCTGCAGTTATTCATGTAACAGTACCATAATATACTGTACATGGTATCATATGCAATAATAATTTTTTTTCAGATTTATGAATTTGAAATCTTGATTACCATTTAGACTACAATGTAGGTGAATACAGAAACTGTGATGATGTGTTCACATGTAATCGGAAAGTAAAAAATGACAGTGGTTACTTTCCCACTTCATTTCATTTTGGTGTTTTGCGAGAGCCAGTTGATTACTCTTGACTTTTTTACTCAGCTCACACAAAAAGCAATTAAAAAGAAACTGTTATTTATTTATTTTTTTATCAATATTAATTCAGTTGTAATATTTTGACAATACACACTTATCAATACATGAACTGCCTTCACTTAAATACGAGTTTGTGCAGAAGCTGCAATGTTATTAATGTTCATACATACCCTTACGGTTTCTTTTTGTTTTAAATAACATTAGGAAATGAGAACTGGTATGTCATAACATACCATGGCAAATTTAGGAATACATCTTCATTAAATTAAGAATAATCATCAAATAATACATTTAAAATTAATTACAAAAATGACAGTTTACTAAATGTATCTGACATGACTGTCTCTTGACATTACCAAGATCACAGTGTCAGTAACAACAGTTAGCAACAGTTGTTTCTCTAATACTTTCCCTCCTCTTTCAGGTATGGACACTAAAAAGGAGGAAGGAAAAAGGGAAAAGAAGAAAAAAATTAAAGGTTTAATCTTCCTGGAAGTTTTACAGTCCTCCCAGATCTCCTGAGAAACACCTTATCTGAACTCTGAACAGGTTTGATCTTAGTTTCATCCTTCTGCTGTTTTCTGCTGTTAGGTGAGTGTGCTGTTCCTCTGGTGTGTCCTCTTGGTTGCCCTGTAGAACCTCTTCAGAAGATCTGAGTAACTGAGTGTGATTCCTCCTCACAGCGGCACCTCCCTCTCTTAATACTGTTGAAGATCTTGAAGCCATGTCCTGAAGCACAGTGCCCCAACGATTCCATTCTTCCCGCTCTGTGCTTAACGCTCTGACTTTGTCCATTTCTTTCAGTGGAGGTAAAGATTTTGCTGAGCAGTTCTAGTAAATTTTTGATGCTACATTTTGTGTATAACAGATGACTGGATTGTGTTACATATTTTTGGATCTAGTGTCTATTACTGTTGACCCATGAGAAAGGTACTGTTCTATACGCTAATAGTGTCAAACAAGGATCCTTAGTATTTCTTAGTGCTATCTTTACAAGGCGTTTTACAGCATTTTTCTGCCAACTCATTAGCCAGTGGAGAATGATGACCTACAGTAATATTCTCAAACTCACACAGGCAGGCAAAACTTTGTAAAAATCTGTACTGGAATATTGTGAGCTATAATCAGACTAACCACACTGGCTATGCTGTGTCAGGCAAAAATTGAATTTGTGAGAAATTGTCCCATTGTAGTGGGACTAGTAAGGACTACAGTTTCTGATAACTAAAGAAATAGTCAATCAGTAACAGGTAGTCTTTGCCCTCAAATTGAAATACATTTCTTCTTACCTTCTCCCAGGGCTGTTGTGATGCTTAGTTTTCTCAAAATCTAAATTTCCATGGTGCAGCTTCTGAAGACCTTCTTTTCTCAGTGAGGTTGGAATTATAGTTTGATTAGCTTTCAACAGCAGTCCTTCTATACCTGCCAATGTTTTCCTAAGGAATAATACTGTAGACAGGCTTGTTTTGGCCAGACACTCTGCATTAGCCCTATGCCCTTTTGCAAATAACTGTCTGCAGTGTTTTTTTGTTCTTATTCTTTTTCTCAGTGTTTTCCTAACAGGAATGGCCTCCATAACTATATGAACCTGACTGGTAATTTCTTCCGGCTGTCATGACCTTCTATTCATTGCTCTAGATAGAGCAACCAAATACTTCCCAGGTTTAGAAGATACTCTGTAACTATAGCATTGTAATCTCATCATCATTCGCTGTATACATGGTGTAATGTTGTTCAAGTGCTTTTGACTTATAGTGATAGGTGGCTTATGAACAGTTTCTATTTTAATAAAATGTAATCCAAAAATATAGGATTGCAACCTCTCACAGCCAAACATGACACTCAAGTAGGGGAAACAGACCCAGACTGTCAATGGTATCCCATGTTCTCTACTTGGGGCAAAGAAAACCATTACCAGCTCAGTAACAAGTCTTTTAATTTTTTCCATTCTTCATTATGTAGCTTTTACCATTACCACACATTTTTTGACTGAAGTTGTTTTGTGAGTCAGTAGAAGATCGGTTTGCCACAGATTTTCTCAGGTAATTATCCTTACTTGAAGCTCTCTGTGGGGCTTTCTGAACATTTGGTACTGGCATGTCTTTGGTTAGAGGCTGTACCTCTGCAGGTGTAAGGCTGTCACCAAGGAATGTGATATCCGAGTAGAAAGCTTATATTTTTCTCTGTTTATTTTATGACCATGTCCTTGTACCCTTTGAAGAGCTTTGCAAACTCTTTCATTCAACTTTTCTTGGGTATTTGTGCAGATGATCACATCATAAATATACACCCTCTCTCCTTTCAGACGTTCAAAAATCATTTCCATGGCGCAATGAAAAATCTTAAGTGCCAAACAAATCCCAAATGGGAGGCACTGATATCACTAAGTCGAATGGGTATATTAAAGTTACAGAGTGCTGCAGGTTTGTTTTCAACTTACAACTGCCAAAGCAACAAGATGCATCTAGTTTACACTCCTGTCATCTCACTGAGGATGTCAGCCCTATTTAATATGTGATAATGCTCTCTAAGCATAGTTTGATTTTGGTCTTTTGGATCCATACAGACTCTTAGGGCTCCATTTGGTTTTTTAGCAACTGACCATGGAGTTTAACCATTCAGCTGCTCTTTTTATTGAAATCTAATTCTGTATTCGTATGCTGTAACTCTTGATTAAGATGTATGGGTATCTGTTTTACAGCCTGAAGCACAGGCTTTACTGTATCTTTTCATTTAATAATTTATATGAAAGCTGTAACTCCACTTCCATGAAAAACGCTAGGATCTTCCAGTACTGTGTGTGTTCAACATGTTCCTCATTATCTTCTGGTGTGGACTGCAAGTATTTGTGCTTGCTTTTAGTCTGATCTCAAATAGCTAATACATGTTTCACTAGCCGCGTATCCTCACAGTAATGGTTCTTTTCCTTTTGGCTCTACAACAAAGGTCCAAGGTTTTTTTTATGTTTTTGTATTGTACCTGCAATTTATGTACACATTAGGTGTTAATCGTCAGTTCATTTTATGCCACGTTCTTGTTTTCTATCCTTGGCTTATGCAAAAGTGCATGGTAATCCCTTAAAGTTATCAAATTTGACTTTACATCTGTATTCAGTTTCATATTCAGTGCAGCACCATTCACTACAATAGATACCACCCTGTCTCTTTGTGAGGTTTCTCTTTCTTTACTATTTTATTGTCAACCTTAACAATAAAAAAAAAAAATCACTTATGTTTTGATTGTCCACTTCTCACTCCACTATCATGTTATTATCTCTTTTATTTTATCACATAAAGAAAAATAAACTTTAGCAATGCGGTTTCTGCTCCTGCATTTTGCACAAGTTTTTCCATATGCTGACAATTTCTGGACATTACACCATTACACACAACAAGTGCAGTCTATAACGTATATGTTCTGATGAGTTTTTTTTATCAATGATGAATGTACAAACTTGTTGGGACTGATCTTTCTGCACCCTATCAATGGCTGATATTTCCAACACTGGTGCTTGTGCTGCATTGATGCTCTGCTCAAATATGCACACTTGCACTTATGTTTGTGCCACAGCTCGGCACATTCAAACAGCAATGTCAATTCCCATTCTTTAGTAAATATCCGCACACTTTTCTATCATACACGTGAAAAACTTGTCTCTTATAATGGATGACTGCATCTCTCCATAGTTGAACGATTGCCATATCAATCTTAAATCTGTGACAAAAGCATCTATTGATTCTCCAAGCAGTTCAACTCAGCAGAGGAAACGTCTTTCAGACACCTAATTTTTTCGTAGTAAACAATAAACATCAAACAGCTTAATTACTTTGTCAAAATTATTTCCATCAGTGTCATCTTGGAATTTCAATAGCTTGAGATTCAGCTATGGTCAATAAAAAGGCAACTTTCTCCTCACAACTTTTGTTGTTAGTGGTAGCCACTTTCAGATGCAATAAAAATGTCTGTTTAAAAATTTCCCACACACTGTCCATATCACCCTTCAATTAAAATGTTCATAGTGGTTTAATTAAATCCACCTTGTTTTGTGGTTAAGTGCATGTTTTATGACTTGACCCCACTTCTGGTACCATGTAATAATTTGACAATCCACATGCTTATCAATACAAGAACTGTCTTCATTCATTTGCTGTCTTCACCTGAATATCCTTTTATATGAAAGCCCAGAGTGTCTTTAACGTTCACACATTTCATTACAACAATGTGACCACAAATGTCCATTTCTGGTTGACCTGGCTTCCACATTTTATTTTATATAAACAAATCAGCCGAAAGCATTTTGTCACATCTTTTCGATTTTAGTTAAGAAAGTTATCTCTAAATTGTTCCACTGATAGCTACTAGTAGAAAGGGGGCTCACATTAAATTTCCCATTAGTGTGTATGTCCCATATTTCACAGAGAATATGAGCAAAACATAATTTTATCCAGAGTAAGATCATCTGAAGCTGTGTTTATAGACTTGAACTCATTTGTGACCTTGCTGGATATAAACTGTGTTAATATTAGGAAAGCTAGAAGTATAAATTTCAAATTTTAGTGTGCCTGCAAATTATAATGAGGCCAGGATTAAAGTGAAAACCTTGTCTTGACTGATCCTACTCTCCACATGATCAAGCTTAAAACAAGGAACAAGTAATTCACAGGTCTTTCTATTAATACTGAAAAATAAAAAAAAAAAAACATTCAGAATAGATAAGCAGATACGTTAAACATTTTATTGATGCAAAAATGCATTCCATGAAGTGCCCAAAATTAGCAATGTTAATGCTAAATAAAGAAATAAAGATGACATGAATTTTTCCGCTTCAATTAGAAATAGAGGTTCCTGGAACTGGAATCCTCAATGTACAAATATGAAAAAATATTTTGCTCATAACTTTACAAATAAACAAATCAGCAAAATCAGTCTGCTTAAAAATTGTCCTTATGCTCTGGCAGATTATATAAGATTAAAAAACATTTATATACTGTACAATGAAAATAGATGATAAATTTAAACTGTGTATTTTACACCACTAGTGATTTCTTTATTGAGATATGAATGTCTGAGTGTGCTGCACTGGAATGTATGCTATACGTAAGCTACACAGTGAATTTAGGATTCAAATTGACCTTCCGGACATCTGGCAGAGATCGAGGATTAGGAACTGTGGTCTGAATCTTTCACAGATGTTAATAGTTCTTCTGTCATCTGTACTGGGATTGGGTTCTTTCGGGATGGAATTGCTGGGAGAACACGGACAGTTCTGATAGAGTCACCGGAAATGCTAGGAAGAAAACTGCACAGTGAGTGGCTATGAGGCATCCCATCTCTATGGGACTGTGAGGTAATAGCAGGAGACAAACTGGCAATATTATTTTGTATAGGATTTAAAGGCAAAGATTTTGATTTCTTCACACCCTGAGAGATGTTATCTAAAGGCAATGAAACTGCAAAAGAAAAAGAAAGGGACAACATGATTACTTTTAATATACATAAAGACACAAATGAATCATTTTTGAAAGACTTTTTTTTAAAAAAAAAGAGAGAGTAGACAGGAATGCAACATGAGCTAAACCAGAAGGTTCCATAAATGTCCTTTTTAAAACTCAAATCAATTATGATTGAGAAAGTCTATCCATCCATTTTCGAACATACTTATCCAGTTCAGGATCACAGAGAACACTGGTCATAAGGTGGGAGCTAATCATGTACAGGGCACCCATGTTAAAAAAGCAACTTATTAATTTAGACAGCTGTTTAACTGACAGACGGGAATGGCTACCCATCAGTGTTCACTATTCTGAAGGAAGCTTAAGTACTAAAGAAATGATTGGTAGCAGAATAGGTTAACTATATGACCTGAACACAATTATTATTTTGATTTGGTGCCAAGCCAGATAACAGTCTCCATAGTGTTGTGTTTACAGAGCCACCTAATTGTAAAAATTAGTCATGAATCATGATTAATTTAATTCTAGCTTCTTCTAATTTCAGCCAAAAAGCTGTTAATATTTCTTGTTGAAAATCACCATGGGGTGGCGCAGTGGGTAGCACTGCTGCCTTGCAGTTAGGAGACAGGGGTTCGCTTCCCAGGTCCTCCCTGCGTGGAGTTTGCATGTTCTCCCCGTGTCTGCGTGGGTTTCCTCCCACAGTCCAAAGACATGCAGGTTAGGTGCATTGGCGATCCTAAATTGTCCTTGGTGTGTGTGTGTGCCCTGTGGTGGGCTGGCGCCCTGCCCGGGGTTTGTTTCCTGCCTTGCGCCCTGGGATTGGCTGCAGCAGACCCCCATGACCCTATAGTTAGGATATAGCGGGTTGTATAATGGATGGAAAATCACCATTTTAATTGTGATCAGTGGAGGTCAAACTGAGAATTGTTCTATTTTTCATTATTTACTAGAAGAACAAACTAGACAGAGATGCAGAAAGTCAGCTGCCTCCCACCTGCATTCGTGAGGAACACTTATTTTTAGTGGTTGAGTTCTGTAGCTCAACATTTGCTCAGCTTGCTTACTGAATTTCAAAGATGAACTGACATCTCTGTTTATCACTAAACTACAAGACACTAAAAGGACACTCATCGTAACCTTGTAACTGAACTCTTGTTCTTGCTGATGAACACACTTAGATCTCAATAAGAAAGAACTGACCATCACCTTCAATCAGAAGAAGCTACACCATTCGTTAAAGATTAGCTGCATTTGTCTTTTTGTTTGCTTTGGAGACAAGAACCTTATGTTTTAGGGACCTAGAAGATCACCTTTTTTGTATATGTAGAGGTTTTGAAGCTAAAATCTTTGGAATCCTTCTGAAATCATGGGGTATAACTAAGATACCCTCAAAGTCAAACTAGGAGAATTACATTTCTTAAAACAAAGGGATATCAGGCATCTATATACTTGTTATAGTGGGGTCCCCAGAAATATTCACACTTTCTTTGCAAAGTTGCAGAGAAAACAACAAAGAGCCGAGAAAGACTATGTCACACTACAGTATACGCATAGACAAAGGACCAACTTGGCATAGACCGTGAGTGCACTCCAGTGAAACAATGACCACACAACTTCTCCTTAAATGACTGGTATTGTAAAACAGCATTTGTGGTGTCAAACTAAATTAGAACTGTAAGGAAAAAGTAACCAGCCAGCCAAAAAGCTGCTTTCTTAGGTTTAATTGTTACTGAGTAGCAACCCCATGAGTAATGCTGCTCAGTAAACTTCTGGCATTTACAAGGCTTTGACGAAATTGGCAACAAGACAGCTTTCAGCGTGAGTGTAACTGTTTAGCTCTCTCTCACCTATGGCTGTGCATTAGAGCAAAGGCAAGCTGACAATGAGGTCACAGTAAAATTCCAAAAGAGAAATACAAGAAGTGTAAGCTTACAAAATCAAGAAATTCCAGAAGACCTCCAAATGAACTAAGAACAGCCTGTTCTTTGTTATATATCTGTCTGTTAGATTTAATCTGGTCTCCCTTTATACATACTCGGCTCTATACCAGACACACCTCCATTGGTGCCTTCTCATTCAGCTGCAGTGTCATCAGCTGGGAACCACCATTCCTTGATGTTTTACCTATTATCTCAGAACATCTCCTGGTGTTGGAGTAGTGAACAGGGACATCTTTCTGACACCCTCCAGCAGTTAACCTTTCCTGAGGAAGATTTACCCGTTCTCCAAGCTCTGTCTTCCCTCTCAGCCACAGCCAAAAGCTTCCCTTCTATGTTTTTTTCAACAATTCCCTGATTGCCTTCTGTAATATACCTCCTTTTAAACCCGGTTTCTTGAGCAGGTGTGTTGTATATGGGCCCTCAAACCCACTGGCTCTCACCTCAGCCGGGCAGGGCCTCACACACCATTCAGCTTCCCTGGACTCTGGTCAGTTCTGAGCTTTTTACTCTCTTCCTGTCATGTACTACCTCTGCCCTTTCTTCCCATAACACTGTCAGTACAACCAGTAGCACAGATTTTATAGCTGCAACCCACAGCACTATGTCTGGCTGCATTGAAGAGCTATAGATCTCCTCTGGGAAGTGAAGTTTCCTGCCCAGGTCCACCTCCTGGAGTCAGACGTTAAGGTGCTGGTCTTCTGCTGGAGCTATCCTTGAACTCACCCTGTCTGCGAAAAGAAATCTGCTAGTTTGCTGCTTGTCTCTCGTAGGGGGCTTAAAGCCATCCTTTCTCCACCATTTCTGCCAGCTTCCTGAGCACCTGCTCATGCTGCCATCTGAACCTACCTTGTGCTAGAGAGATTTTATAGTCTGACAGCATGTGTTGGAGGGTGGCATTGGTGATCACACATAGTTTCACAGGCTGGCTCTATGCCAAACCACTGCTGGAGATTCTGTGGGCTTTGTATTGTGTCGTAGGTAGCTCTGATTAGGAAACTGAGCTAAGCTTGTGGCAGCTTCCATCTTTTATACAGTTAGGTCCATAAATATTTGGATTCAGACAACTTTTTTCTAATTTTGGTTTTGTACATTACCACAATGAATTTTAAATGAAACAACTCAGATGCAGTTGAAGTGCAGACTTTCAGCTTTAATTAAGTGGGGTGAACAAATCAATTGCATCTGAATCTGAGGCAACTAAAGTATTTTTTAACACAATCCCTTCATTTCAGGGGCTCAAAAGTAATTGGACAAATTAAATAACTGGAAATAAAATGTTCACTTCTAGTACTTGAGTGAAAACCCTTTGCTGGCAATGACAGCCTGAAGTCTTGAACTCATGGACATCACCAGATGCTGGGTTTCCTCCTTTTTAATGCTCTGCCAGGCCTTTACTGCAGCGGCTTTCAGTTGCTGTTTGTTTGTGGGCCTCTCTGTCCGAAGTTTAGTCTTCAAGTGAAATGCATGCTCAATTGGGTTAAGATCAGGTGACTTGGCCATTCAAGAATTTTCCACTTCTTTGCTTTAATAAACTCCTGGGTTGCTTTGGCTGTATGTTTTGGGTCATTGTCCATCTGTATCATGAAACGCCGCCCAATCAATTTGACTGCATTTCGCTGGATTTGAGCAGACAGTATGTCTCTGAACACCTCAGAATTCATTTGGCTGCTTCTGCCCTGTGTCACATCATCAATAAACACTAAACACTAGTGTCCCAGTGCCACTGGCAGCCATGCACGCCCAAGCCATCACACTGCCTCCACCGTGTTTTACAGATGATGTGGTATGCTTTGGATAATCAGCTGTTTCATACCTTCTCCATACTTTTTTCTTGCCATCATTCTGGTAGAGGTTGATCTTGGTTTCATCTGTCCAAAGAATGTTTTTCCAGAACTGTGCTGGCTTTTTTATTTGTTCTTTAGCAAAGTCCAATCTCGCCTTTCTATTCTTGAGGCTTATGAGTGGCTTGCACATTGCAGTGCACCCCTGTATTTACTTTCATGCTGTCTTCTCTTTATGGTAGACTTGGATATCGATACGCCTACCCCCTGGAGAGTGTTGTTCACTTGGTTGGCTGTTGTGAAGGGGTTTCTCTTCACCATGGAAATGATTCTGCGATCATCCACCACTGTTATCTTCCGTGGACGTCCAGGTCTTTTTGCATTGCTGAGTTCACCAGTGCTTGCTTTCTTTCTCAGGATGTACCAAACTGTAGATTTTGCCACTCGTAATATTGTAGCAATTTCTCGGATGGGCTTTTTCTGTTTTCGCAACTTAAGGATGGCTTCTTTCACCGGCATGGAGAGCCCCTTTGACCGCATGTTGTCTGTTCACAGCAAAATCTTCCACATACAAGCACCACACCTCAAATCAACTCCAGGCCTTTTATCTGCTTAATTGATATGACATAACGACGGACTTGAACACACCTGCTCATGAAATAGCTTTTGAGTCAATTGTCCAATTACTTTTGAGCCCCTGAAATGAAGGGATTGTGTTACAAATACTTTAATTGCCTCACATTTTTATGCAATTGATTTGTTCACCCCACTTAATTAAAGCTGAAAGTCTGCACTTCAACTGCATCTGAGTTGTTTCATTTAAAATTCATTGTGGTAATGTACAGAACCAAAATTAGAAAAAAGTTGTCTCTGTCCAAATATTTATGGACCTAACTGTATATAATCTATTCTATTTCTGTTTTCCTTTGGTTTAGTTATAAACTATATTATACTATTTCTTTAAACAAGTGTGCATAAGTTAGCTTGATAACCAGTAACTCCACAATTTGGAGAAAAAGGTAAGGAAAATAAAATGGGAGCCTTACTGAAATTTAAAAGCAAAGCAGCTAATTAATTAATTGACTGATTAACATCAATTGATTCATTCTTTTTCCTGACATCAATAAAGAGTTGACTTAATTTTTTTCTAGAATTCTGTTAAAATTACTTAAATAGATTAATAGTCTTTATCATTGTTCCATTGTGTGGTTGGCACCTAAGGAAGCTCAAGGGTTACACTAAAACAATGGAAGCTATCATTGTGCAGCTCTCCACAAATTATTTTGTACTCTTCATGAGTAACTCACTGTTGGAACTTACTTCTTCCTCCTCTCTCCTACAGGACCTCAGCATATCCTAACTGGCTAACGCAGACATGGCGAACAAGGCTTAATTGTACCCTTTGTGAACCCCAGAAAGATTTATTTTCTTCTGGAGAGCTGCAAAGTGGAGGTTTTCAACATTGTTATCTAGTCAAATATTTTCTAAGCAAGCTTCCATGTATATGTTAAAAAACAATGTTATTCTCTGTATTTATTTATTTAACTAAAATATGTATGGCATATGTATAAAATATGTATGGCATTCTTGCATATAAAAGTTTTGTATGTTTTACTGTTACAGTATTACATTTTTCAATTTTGTGAATTTCCCCTTGGGATTAATAAAGTATCTATCTATCTATCTATCTATCTATCTATCTATCTATCTATCTATCTATCTATCTATTTATAAATCTTCAACTTAAAGTTGGTGAAGTATGCTATGTAAATTAAGATGAACTAAACTGAATAAAGGGCAGCACAGTGGCACAGTGGGTAGTGCTGCTGCCTCGTAGTAAGGAGACCTGGGTTCACTTCCTGGGACCTCCCTGCGTGGAGTTTGCATGTTCTCCCTGTGTCTGCATGGGTTTTCCTCCGGGTACTCCAGTTTCCTCGCACAGTCCAAAGACATGCAGGCTAGGTGCATTGGCGATCCTAAATTATCCTTAGTGTGTGTATATGTGTGTGTGCACTGCCCGGGGTTTGTTCCTGCCTTGTACCCTGTGTTGGCTGGGATTGGCTCCAGCCGACCCCTGTGACCCTGTAGTTAGGATATAGTAGGTTGGAAAATGACTGACTGACTAACTAAATTGAATAAACTCCTAATGGGGTGTATTTGCATTGAAAAACTCAGATAACAAATAGTCAGGTGTTAAAAGAATGCCATGTCTGTCCTTTGGTGTCTGTCATGGAGAGTGCATAAAGTACTGTGAATGCTTGGAATTTTAGAGTAAACTGGATCACCCAAAGAAAATGCACATGAACAAAATTCAGAAATGGTCAGAGGATAGTAACTGAGTGCAAAACTCGGCCCTCTGATAAACTGGCTTCTTATTTATAGTTGGTGTTCTGATTTGCACCCTATACTACTCTTTAATGACCTCTTAGGCATAGCCATCAGAGTGAGAAAACTGTCGGTTTTTTTTACAAACATGAACAAAATAGAGTACTATTGCTTATGAGTTATTTATATGATACAAAAATATTTATTTTCACATGAAAAACAGATATTTTTTAAAGACAGGCAATTGTCTGCTCAAATGATTCCCAGAATAATTTAAACATCAGCACAAGCATAATAGCTTACAGATGACTGGAGCACAGCCAGGTTAAGTGACTTGCTCAGGGTCACGATGAGTTTTGTTAGTGGGACTTGTGTATGTGAGTAATTCACGCCCAACAGTCTGCATTATCATACTTACATCTGTGTGTGAAGTGATCAGGTAGGGGCGCTAAGAAGCTTCGGGTAAGTGCCACCTCTTTCACTTTTAGCTTGTCTGTGGACAAATGATGTGAATTCTGTCCTAAAATAACAGATAAAAGACAAAATAGATTTGATGGCCGGACTTACTTTTTTAATATAAAGCACAACAGAAACTTCTGCTACAAAAGGCATTCTGTTTTTTGGGGTTTTACTTAAAATACACCTTTATTAAATTCTTAACATAATAATTTCTTTCTCAGGTGCATTTGTATTTGCATCAACCTTGGTAATGTGTATTTACAAAGTTTAAAAAAAAAAAAACACCAGTATTTTCTTATAATGTTGAAAAATGAAACAACCTTCATAAAAACAGTACTGTATATAGTAATATTTTTAAAGTAATGTGATTGTAATTAAAATACAGTATGTGATAAACAAGAACAAATAAGACATCCAGTAACATAAACAAATTAAATCTTTTTTGTGATTCCAGAAAAAAAACATAAAGATTGTAACAAAATAGTAATCATTAATTAGGATTGCCGTCTCACAAATTAAGCATGTCTTGCTGCTGAAATAATTGTGTGGGGTTTCCATATTCTCCATGTTTTCATTGTATCTTCTCCCACATCTCCAAATACATGCTTGTGTTAGGGAAAATGGCGAATCTAAACTAGAGTGGACCTCTGCTGGACTAGTGCTCAACCAACTTATTCTGCCATGGTAAACTTTTAAAGCCAAACAAAAAGTCAAATACTTTATATGTATAGTGCAATGAGAGAGCACCTCTGTTAGATTTACTGCAATTCTGTATAGATTTCACAGCAAATTTGATAAGATCTTTTTTGTAGCTGGAAGTGACAAGTAGAGAAGAGTCAGAAAGAGAAAAGTCACTCACAGTAAGAGGTTACAGAGCTCATTTAGAATTGAAAAGAAAAAGAAACACTTCAGTAGAGCAGCCTGTTCCCTGAATTCATATCAGACACTCTTCAGTTTAACAACTGATTAGTTTTGGGAACCCCCTTGTCAAAACTCTAAATGTCTCAAGAGTATATGTTTAAACATAGTGTACTATTGCTGCAATTTATTTGTATTTACTTTTTCATTTGCATTTCATTTATAGCTACCTTTTTTGAATATACATTGATTTACTCATTTCTGTTTCAACAATGAAAATTAGCTCTGTCTCAATATATTGATATAATGATCTGCTATGTTTTCTTTTCTTTGACTAGAATGTAGGCACTCTGAGGCTTTGCTAAACTTGGTAGTTAAGCAGTGTACTGTAATAATAAAAATATATTATGTTAAGACAGAGCAGCTTATGACAGGAAGCGTATTCTGTCAATCAACAAAAAATTATAATATCTTCATTGTTTTCTTTAAATTTGACAGCTGCATCAAATGTCAAAGTGCTAAAAAAGTAACCTGCTTCACATAGTGAAACCAACCTGGCTACACTACTTTAGAATGATAAATGCATTTAAGTTAAAAAAAAACAAAAAAAAAACACCTACGCACACCACAGTGTTACCAGTATATTTTGCAACTGTCACTTTACAGTTGGATTTGGAGGTTGTAAGGGGTGACATTGAAGTGCAGCAGGCAGTATTGCAGCCACTATGTGCCTCGATCATTTATTGTAAATGTAAAATAGTTAATTGTATAAAGATGAAGAAGAAATGCAGCACATGCACTTATTTATGCACTCTGCAATGTTACAGGGGTTGCACAAAAAGTGATGAACATACATGACTTACCAATAAAATGTGCTCGGAAAATCTGATAAGATTGATTTCTTAACAGTTCTATCAGTTGTCTTGTACTGGAATGAAAACTTACACACAGCTAGTTTAATGAGTGTAATGATATACCCCAGTTATAACATGTCCTATCTTTATTTTGCTGCCTTTCTGTTGTTTCTGCAGAATTCGCTTCCACTCTTCTTACTATTTAAATAATAGTTAAGTATGTTGATTTTGTTTTACGTCTTTTTCCAGGACATTGGCATCATTAGACTCTGTTGCCTGGATGCAACAATGAGTTGCTAAGGAGCTTATCCTGGAAGTCGTGCATTATGATATCTTTAGCTTGAAGCTTTAAATACTGGCACAGCAGCTCCATACCTATCTCAATTTGTGTATAAATCATAACAAATCTCTTAGTTACTATGCATTTTTTTGTTTAGGATTCTCTAGTTAAATTTCGGGCGGCACAGTGGCAAAGTGGTAGTGCTGCTGCCTTGCAGTTAGGCAACCTGGGTTCGTTTCCCAGGTCCTCCCTGCGTGGAGTTTGCATGTTCTCCCCGTGTCTGTGTGGGTTTGTGTGGCAATCCTAAATTGTCCCTTGTGGGCTGGCGCCCTGCCTCGGGTTTTGTTTCCTGCCTTGCGCCCTGTGTTGGCTGGGATTGGCTCCAGCAGACCCCCGTGACCCTGCAGTTAGGATAATGGATGGATGGATAGTTAAAGTTCTTTTCTGCATATTTTACAATTGATTTTTGGTTTCTCTTGTTTGAATTCATATGAAAGATAGGATGGGTTTCCAGGTTTTGGAAATTGACATTGGCCTCAACTTACGTTTCTTCTCCTGGTTGCTGTATTAATACTAGTCTGTCATATATGGCAGCACAACAATGAGAAAGTGGCTGTCAAGGCCATGTAGTTTAGTCCACATGCTCTGACTAAATCTCTGCAGCTAACATTCATGCGTGAGTTCAATATTTATATAGACTTTCACTTGCAATGGGTAAAGCACCTTAAAGATGGGAACACACGCTTTGCCAATTGGCTACAGAGAGCGTGAAATGAAAAAATAACAGTGAACTGACGAATGACAACCAGAGAAAAAGCATTGGAGACTGGAATAGTTCAATTGATAGAAGATCTTGAAACTGCTAGAAGGGTAGCATTACAAAAGAACATAATTAACGTTTTGACTCAACATCCTATTCAGGCTAACCTCAACTTTCAGCCCCAGTTTGCCTAACTCTTTTCAAAACCCTTCTAGACTGCTATTTACTGCATTTCTTGGTAACTTTCTCTGTTAATATCTGGTTCTCTGCATGAAGAAATTCTTTAACCACCATCCATCTGTCCACCTGTATCCCCATATTTTTGTTGAAGTACTTGATTTAAATAACAGCTGACATCTACCAGAATAATTTATTTTGTTGATTGTGGTGAGGGATTTATGCGGTAGTAAACAAATGTACCTTGATATGACTGCTACAAAACTTTGTATACCTTTATTCAATAATTAAATAATTATGCTCACTCTTTGAAGCAAAAATGAAATGCTGAAATATAAAAGAATGTGGAATTATGCTCTAAAAGGAAGTGGGGACAGAGAGCTTTTTAAAAACTGTAGATTTGATTCCAACCATACATTTTATAAACCAGCATTATCCATTCTTGGACTATGGGTGACCAAATTTTATTCCAGCAGCATTGCATGTAAGGTAGGAAACAATCCTATATTGAATGTCAGTCAGTTAGGTTAGGTGAATTAGATTTTATTATCCCAGAGAGAAATTTGTTTGCAGCAGGAAAGTACAAAAACATAAGGCATTATACTGCACAGATCCAATAAAATAAACAAAGCTACAATGACTGACAATCAGCAGGTTAACGTGCCATGTCACATAGGTCAAATGGAGCTGTGTGGCTGCAGGACTAAATACTCAGCTACCAAGCCATTCTGGAAATGTTATTGTAAAAGTAAATATTGTAAATACCTGTTAATGAATACTATTTTGGCACTCTATCCAGAGTCATCTGACAAGTGCACATGGAACTGACACTGACATCCTGTGACCTTGCTTTGAAATAAGTGAGCTCAGTAAATTAATTCATTGTACAAAGTTAAATATGGCACAAGATAAAGCAACTTAATCCTATTCTAAGTGAAGCTTGTAGGAGCTCATATGTTGCAAAAACTAACACAAAAAAAATTCTAATATCTGACTAATGTAATTATTACTCAAATAAATCTTCAGAAGAGCAGCATGGTGGCACAGTGGCAGCATTGCTGCCTTGCAGGAAGGAGACCTGGGTTCACTTCCCGGGTCCTTCCTGCGTGGAGTTTGCATATTCTACCCGTGTCTGTGTGGGTTTCCTCCAGGTGCTCTGGTTTCCTCCCACAGTCAAAAGACATGCAGGTTAGGTGCATTGGCGATCCTAAATTGTCCCTAGTGTGTGCTTGGTGTTTGTATGTGTGCCCTGCAGTGGGCTGGCACCCTGCCCGGGGTTTGTTTCCTGCCTTACGTCCTGTGTTGGCTGGGATTGGCTCCAGCAGACCCCTGTGACGCTGTAGTTAGGATATAGCGGGTTGGATGATGGATGGATAAATCTTTAGATCTTCATTGAATGGTCTTTGACCATTTTCAGATACTGCAAATTAGAAACTTCACAGTTTAATGAATCATTACCCTTAAAGCACTGCGATGGACTGGCACCCTCTCCACCGTTTGTTCCTGCCTTGCACCCTATCATGGGCTGCAACAGGAGAGGGCAGGAGGAGTAGTATAGGAACCTAATCAAGGACTTTGTTAAATGGTGCGACTCAAACCACTTACACCTGAACACCAGCAAAACCAAGGAACTGGTGGTGGATTTTAGGCGGCCCAGGCTCCTCCTGGACCCCGTGATCATCAGAGGAGACTGTGTGCAGAGGGTACAGACTTAAAAATACCTGGGAGTGCAGGTGAATGATAAATTGGACTGGACTGCCAATAGTGATGCTCTGTGCAAGAGAGGACAGAGCTGACTATACTTTCTTAGAAGACTAGCGTCCTTCAACATCTGCAATAAGATGCTGCAGATGTTCTATCAGATGGTTGTGGCGAGTGCCCTCTTCAACGCGGTGGTGTGCTGGGGAGGCAGCATAAAGAAGAAGGACACATCACGCCTGGACAAGCTGGTGAGGAAGGCAGGCGCTATTGTAGGCACGGAGCTGGACAGTTTGACATCCGTGGCAGAGTGACGGGCACTGAGCAGACTCCTGTCAATCATGGAGAATCCACTGCATCCACTGAACAGGATCATCACCAGACAGAGGAGCAGCTTCAGAGACAGACTGTTGTCACTGTCCTGCTCCACTGACAGACTGAGGAGATCGTTCCTCCCCACACTATGCGACTCTGTAATTCCACCTGGGGGGTAAACGTTAACATTATACAAAGGTATTGTCTGTTTTTACCTGCATTTTTATTACTCTTTAATTTAATATTGTTTTTGTATCAGTATGGTGCTACTAGAGTATATGAATTTCCCCTTGGGATTAATAAAGTATCTATCTATCTATCTATCTATCTATCTATCTATCTATCTATCTATGCTAGACAGGATAGGCTCTAGCCTCCCCCATGACCCTGTTCGGGACAAAGTGCTTTAGAAAATGACTGACTAACTACCCTTAAAGCACATCTTCAATAATTGTTCTGTCAACGTTAAGGAATTGAATGGATGGCTATCTTTACTGTTTTTTTGCAATTCTTTAAACTTCCTAAATCTCATATTTAAATTCATGTATACACTCTATCAATCACAAATTAACAGCATTTAACATGATCAGTCTTTGAGAAAAAAATCCTTCCACAACATTATTATAAGAATTTGACATTTTCCAAAATTGCCAGTTTCACTGGTTTCCCCTGTCCTAATTTGACTTTGAAAAATAAGATTGTTATGCCAATATGTAGCACATTCAGAAAGTACGCAGACCCCTTCACTTTTTACACATTTCGCTATGTTGCAGCCTTATGCTAAAATTGTTTAAATTTATTTTTTTCCTTCATCAAGCAACACTCAGTTTCCCAAAGTGTCAAAGCAACAACAGGATTTTGTAAATTTTAAATATGTTTTATATATATTAAAAATATAAAAAGCAAAATATCACTTGACACAAGTATTCAGATGCATTGCTTTGACACTAAAATTTAGCCCAGTTGCGTCCCATTCTATGATCATTATAGAGATGTTTCTAAACCTAATTTGGAGTCTACCTGTGGTCAACTCGATTTATTAGACATGAGTAGGAAAATCACACATCCAAGGCCTGATGAAGACTCCCACAGGTCCCTGGATGAATTAATGAATAGAGCTTCTTAGCAGAGAGTTTATCACACTTTCAACAATGCAGCATGTGGACACCCAGCCTGTGTATATCCAAGTGGTGAAGAAGGGCAGCGGTGGAGTTCTCCCATGATGATTTCAGCACATGGACACCCGATTGTTTCATTGACACAGAGGATGTGGTCCATGCTGGTGATTTCACTGTACAGTGGAAGATTGTGAGTGGTGAAAAGGCCCCTTCCATCATGGTATCATGGGCGTGCACCCAGAATGGCTGATGGTAGATCCACCCAAGCATAGACTTGTCTGTACGAGGCCCCACGTTAGAAGATGTGTATCAGAGCAAAAACCCAAGCCACGAGGTCAAAGGAATTGTCTGCAGTGCTTTGAGACAGGTTTGTGTTAAGGCACAGATCTGTGAAAGGCTACAAAAAATTCTGCAACAATAAACTTTCCCAAAAGCACAGTGTCCTCCATTGTTCATAAATTTGTTCTTACGTTTAGAACATCCATGACTCTTTCTAGAGCTTTTTACTTAGCCAAACTGAGCAATTAGGGGAGAAATCCTTGGTAAGAGAGGTGGCAATAACCTGACAGCCACTCTGGCTGAGCTTCAGTTAAACTGTGTGCAGATGGGTGAAACTTACAAAAGAACAACCATCACTGCAACACTCCACCGATCTAGGCTTTATGACAGACTGGGCAGATGGAAACTTCTCCTTAGTAAAAAAACATAGGAAAGCCCATTTGGAATTTGCAAAAAAGATTGAGAAAAACAGCATTATCTGGTCTGATGACACCAAGTTGCTTGATGTCAGTTCTAAGTGTGATGGTTTTCTGTTCAGTGGCAGAAACTGGAAATGTAGTCAGGGTTGAAGGAAAGCCAATAGGAGCAAAGTACAAAGATAAACTTAATGGAAACCTGCTCCAGAGTATTTTGGATCTCAGATATGGCTGAAGATTTGTCTTCCAACAGTATAGTGACCATAATCACAAAGCAAAGGCAACACAGAAATGGCTAATGGAAAACTCAGTGACTGTCCTTGAGTGGTCCAGCCAAAGCCTAAACTCAAACCAAATTGAACAACTCTTGAGAGACCTAAAAATAACTGTCCACCAATGGTCTCCACCTAACCTGACATATCTTTAGAGGATCTGCAGAGAAGAATGGCAGAGAATCCTCAAATCTAAGTGTATGAAACTTGTCACCTTAAACTCAAGAAGACTCCAGGCTGGAACTGCTGCCAAAGGTGCTTCAACTAAGTAACGAGTAACGAGTACTTGTATCAGTGTGATATTTCAGTTTTTTATATTTAATACATCCCTTGTTTTGCTTTGTCATTCTGGAGTATGAAGTGTTGCTTGATAAGGCATAAAATAAGTTTAAATTATATTAACATTAGACTGCAATATAAAAAAAAAGTGAAGGGGCCTAAATACATTTTGAAGGCACTGTAGAGTTAATGTATTGCTTTAAATATTGCATAGTTGTCTGAAATTAGAAATTCCAGACTGTGAAAGGCATTTAAGAAATCATACATTAAAGGCACATTGCTACCTCACAGTTCCAGGAGACTTTATTTTTATCCTGTCTCAGTTACTGTTTGAATGAAGTTTGTGTGTTCATCCAGTGTCTACATTGTTTTTTTTATATGATTTGCTCCCACATCCCAAAGATATACACATTATATTGACTAATGACCGTAACTTGGCCTTTTATCAATAAATGAGTGTTGACATGTGCAGAGGAGTTCTTTTCCATTGCACTTCAGGACAACAAGATGGAAAACTCTGAATTGGGACCAGGACAAGTAGTATATGCTTCAGAAAGAGTATTAGGTTAATAGTGAACACTCCTGCATCTGCAACAAAGGAAGAAGAACATTTTTAATTTAGCTTGATTTCTTCCCTGGATCTATGTGTTGATACTGATAAGTCACTTGTAATTAAACTTGCCATGGTGGCACCTATAGGTATCAATCAGCCTTCCTGAACAAATGTAATCAGACTATAAAATTTAGGAAGATACTTTTAAGTCAACACTGCATTCAAATCCCTGGTCAAAAAGCACACTTAAGCACCTGTGCAAACATTAATTCCATCTCCCACTCCTTATTTCAAAATAATGTTAAAGTTGTAGTTCTTTAGTACATACAATGGAGGAACATATTATGGACTGGTGTCTAAAGAGCCGGACATTAAGCAGAAGGGTTGCTGGATCAATCAGTATCTCTGTCTAACTCATCTTGTGACACTGAGCAGGTCACTTAACCTTCCCCACCTCCAGTTATTGCATATATATAATCAAATATGCTATTACTCTACAACTTTTTAAGTATCTTAGTAAGACACTATATAAAGTTTAAAAGGATTTATTAGATGTTTGTTATTCTCCTCCTAGAGGATCACCACTCAGGACCCAATATCAATGAAATACACTTTTCTGTGACCTAAGAGCTAACACAACAGTCGCTACACTTCAATACATCTGTTATCTCTGACCCAGATTCTAAACATTTCCTTAGTCTAAAACAAATCCCTTACTCTTTTGGCAAGAATATCACCTGCTGAGTGCTCATACTGCCATCTAGGTGGACAACTATATGAAAGAAAGACATATACACAAACATTTTCTTTAGAATTGAATAGGAGCAGATGCAAGTGTCCAGTTCATTTACATCTTTATTATTAGGCTGGCTAAAGAAGCTTATTATTCTTGTAACCCTTTCATGTTTTTATATTGTGTTTTTTTCATTATTTCCTCCCACCTGAGAGACTGCTTCATAAAATGCAGAAATTCTTTGAATTAACAATTTAATGTGAAATAAATGGTCATTTAAGTCACTTGTATCTAGTTTGGAAGTCAAAGGCGTACTTAGCAAATTGCTTTGCATAGCCCGGTAAGCTATATGCTCGCTTTTACTTTTTTGGCAGAACCCCCATACTGTGGCATAATGTCTGAAATGTTGTAATTACTGTAAATGCATGCATTTAGTGTATGTATTACATTCTTAATCAAAGATCATCAGATTGTTATCAGATTTAAACATGACTTAGTCTTTTATATCACAATAAGGCACACAGATATGTTTATAGAATTTGGATAATTCATAGCAGTAATTTTTCTGATATTCTAGTTTAGGCTTTATTTGCTTTGGTGTACAGTGTGTCATGTTTTTTCTGTTTGTTGCAGTATGTAAGTAGATAAATAGTACCATTAGATAAAAGTAAAATTGTTACACCAAAGGATTGTTGTGAAAAAGCATTTCTAGCTCGATAATGTGGTAATCAGCCTCACAACAAAATCATACATATGTTTGATTGGCAACATGGTGGTAAGGTGTTGTATTATATTATATTATATTATATTATATTATATTATATTATATTATATTATATAGTGTTCATCCATTTTCTGAAAGTGCTTTTCCATTACAACATAACCTTGAGACAAAACCTAGCAGTATAAGTTAAAAGGGAGCATGGTCCAGTCCATCACAGGGCATGATCATGATTCACCAATTTAGAGTTACCCAGAAAATTAACATTCTAAATTTTGAATTGTGGGGGAAATTAGAGAACTCAGATTAAACAAACATGAACATTAAAAGAAAGTACAATCATTAAACAAACATGAATAAATGAAAATACAAACTCCACCCTGTGTTGACTTGAGCCCAGTTCTCTGGTTCACTATGCCATCATGAAACCACTATTAGATGAGAACATAACTGAACATGTTATTTTGTAATGGTGGGCATCCATCAACTTAGGAAAATGGGAAAATATACCATAAATGAATTAAAATAAATAAAAATGAAATATTTCCTGGCTATACTAATTGAGCCATTCTTGACAGCAGTCCACCTATCTTGTGGTGGTGGCCCACATGATTAGGTTCTCTTTCTTACCTTTATTCATTAATTTTTGAAGATGCCTTAATCTTTAGCAATAAACATTTGTCCTATGCTTGTTGCCAGTTTTTGCTCTTTGTGGCCAAAAACTATAGGCAGTAATTAAGAACATGAATGAATGTAAAAGTAACTGTCACATTATTCATACATCTATTATCAAATTCATCTACCCCAATTCAAGATTGAAGGGCCAAGAATCAGTTCAGGAAGAATATGGCATATGGGAAGGACAAGCCTGGACAAAGGACCACTCACAGAAACAGACCCATAGTCATTTACACTGGGCCAATGTAGAGTTGCCAATTCACTTAACATGTAAGGCTTTGGTATATCAGAGGAAAACAGGAGTAACTGGAAGAAAACCTCATGAAGACCCAGAAAGAACATACAAAACGAGGCAAAGGTTCAAACTCAGAACTCTGGAGCAATGAGGCAGACATGCTAATCAGTTTAGCAATCAATTTATCTATTAACTGTTTTACCTGCTAGGATGGTTCCTTAATCTAAAATTCCATTCAACAATTGAAAAGCTCCAGATAGTGGAATTGAAATCTCAAAGCTGACAGCTTATGATGCATAAGTCCAAGATGCAGAATTATGAGCTGGTTTAAGCAGCTTGAGATAGATAGATAGATAGATAGATAGATAGATAGATAGATAGATAGATAGATAGATAGATAGATAGATAGATAGATAGATAGATAGATAGATAGATAGATACTTTATTAATCCCAAGGGGAAATTCACATACTCCAGTAGCACCGTACTGATACAAAAACAATATTAAATTAAAGAGTAATAAAAATGCAGGTAAAAACAGACAATAACTTTGTATAATGTTAACGTTTACCCCCCAGGTGGCATTGAAGAGTTGCATAGTGTGTGGGAGGAACAATCTCCTCAGTCTGTCAGTGGAGCAGGACAGTGACAGCAGTATGTCGCTGAAGCTGCTCCTCTGTCTGGAGATGATCCTGTTCAGTGGATGCAGTGGATTCTTCAAGATTGACAGAAGCCTGCTCAGTGCCCGTCGCTCTGCCACAGATGTCAAACTGTCCAGCTCCGTGCCTACAACAGAGCCTGCCTTCCTCACCAGTTTGTCCAGGTGTAAGGCGTCCTTCTTCTTTATGCTGCCTCCCCAGCACACCAGGAGGGCTGGTGAGTACAAAGCTGCATGTTCAGCTCCAGGAGGAGATGACTATGGGAACACAGCACATAAAATAGGTGCACCAATTTGTACTTCATGACCATGAGGCCATGATCAGCCTTTTCGTATGTCATATCTGTCAATTTCGATAGCAAGACAAGCTTACCTGGCCTACTGCTGAAACCCACTACAAACTTGCATTATATTTAGAGAAATAAATCTCAGTAGATGTTAAAAGTTAATTCATAAAGAGAAAGTTTAAAATCATGCTAGTCCGCCCACCTTTTTAGAGCAAACCATAACAGGCAATGCTTTAAGAGAGTGTGTTGGCATTATTTTATGTTTCATCGACTTCCATAATAAACAAGCAGCTGGATCTAGCTTGTTTATATTTTTAGCAAGTACCCTTTACCTTGCTTTAGTTAATAATTTCATAACTCACTCAGACCTTTAGGAAACTTACCCTGCCCATTCTTCTGCAAATGTGGAAGATGTGGAGGATATAACAGCTCCAGATGATTGGATCGGTCTTGAAGAAATCCATCCAGGAGCTTCATAGATGGTGAAGCAGTCCAGACTTTATGCTCTGGTTTCCAAGTACTGTCCAGTGTTGCCTGACCATTGATTCTGTTATCATATAAATCATGTTCACTCCTGCTTTTCTGAGATCTGTGTGCAAAATGATAGGGGATCTGGCTACATGAGGAGAAGGAAACAGTGCTTTGGGTATTGACCTGTGAGGAACTGCAAAGTGTAATTGGTGGCAGGCTTTGAGTTCGGATAGGAGGAAGTCCTTTGAATTCTTTGGGTGGCTTTTTTTCTGGGAGCAGACACTTTTGGCCTTCAGTGCTACTCTTTCTGGAGTCACTGCTGTTTAATGTCTCTTCAAAAGATTTCTTGTCTGATGTATCCATAATACAATCAAAGGTTGTAATTATATCATCCACTTCTGAGGTTTCTTCCTGTAAATGCTTGTCTCTAGTCTTGTCCTTATGAACAGTCTTTTGGTCAGCCTTTTTCTTCTTACATGAAAATATTTGATTTAGAACGCTAAATCTACCTTCCTTTTTTTGTGACTGGCTGTAGTTCTTAGATGCAACCTGCTTTGTAGTTTCAGTCCTGAAAAATTAAAACAAAAAAAAAGAAAGAAAGAAAGAAAAGAATTCAAGAACTAAGCACAATCTTTTTAGAAGATAATTGTCAAGCACAAAAAAGGCTGTGTGGACTGAGTGTTAACTATTCAGTGTAGAGGTGAGCCATGACATGTCACACTGCAATGACACCCCATCCCATCCAAATCCAGAATGTGGTCCCAAACACTACCAAGAAGTGATATTAAACACCTGCCTGGGTGTATATGTAATAGGCTGGTAACGTAACAGGACAGGGTTCCATAATAAAGGAAAGCTGGAAGACTTGGAGAAAGCAGATCCGAGTCCTCCAGATGAGCAGCTAGTAGCAGATTTCAACATCCACAAGTATGCCTGGGATTTGCAGTTTCGACAGGCAACTCTGGTAGAAGTGAAAACAGGAGACTCTTGAAGGGGACTGACTTGTGGCCTCAGCTTTTTATGAACTTCCCAGCAATGCAAATATTACACTGGATGTATTACTTACTATTAAAGTTTTTAAAAGTGTGTCCAAAGCCTTTTGCAGATGAGCCTAGAGTTGGGAGATGAATTGTGACATCTTGCAGGGTGAAGAAGGAGGAAGAAGAAGGTCAGAGGTGAGAAAGGATTGTGTGGCGCTTTGAAGTTAGATTGGGCCACCTTATTCTCTATAGTGAGGCCTAATGGTAGACATCATTTCTTTTGTAATACTCCATGCTGCATTTTCTTTCGATATCCTCCTTATCTTTTATTTTGGTTGGAAGAAAACTCTCATGTTTGGAAAATGCTCGCTTCTAGTGTACAGTCTGTATAAAGAGGCTTCTCATGAGCACCCCACCTTATCACGCTATATAAACCTCAAAGACATGTGCATTAGGCTAACTGAAAAGTCTAAACTGGTCCCATAAGAGTTAATCACATTAGATTGGATAATCTGCCATGAGGTGAACTGGTATCCTGTCTAGGGTTGGTTCTGGAATGGACTTCTGTCCCCCACAACCCTGAACTATATTAATGTTTGATTCTTTCTAATTATCACATTCAGCCCCCATCAGTACAATGTGACTTGCTTCCCTGTAGATCTAATTTTTACATATCATTCATCAGCTCAAAATTAACAATATATTTAAGACGAACCTTCACCTACTGATTCAATTCCTGAATTCACTTATTCCCATTCTAGCCAGTAACATGAACAGGAGGGTCAGTCCTTCATAGGGCCGACTCATACACACAGTCACATTTCATATATTTATATTTCTCAAATATTTGCATTCTGTGTGACATGATGGCATGATGCACAACAAGGTGCATGTCCACAATTGATATTTTACCCATTACTAAAGATGCTAATGTATAGATATCTTCTTAATCTGCTCTTCTGCTCCTTGTTTTTGATTACTTTTTTCATTCATGTCATTAGTATTTTTTTCTCTTTTTGCTTCTTTTTATTCAAAAGTGGACCTTTTCTTTTTTAGAGAAATTATTTTTTTGATATTGAGTAAATACAAAAATGTCCCTTTCTAAAAAAATCTAAAGTTGCTTAACTTTTTGCTTTAAGTTTATATGCACCATAGAGTCTGCTGGTTCTAAGGGTTTTCATGTGTTTTATATTTTGCCAAATGCTTCAACATGAAATTGAGCACTGATGGCCCAGCATGAGAATTTGTTTTAAGTTAGGTTAAAGGTTGTATTAGCTAACAGAGAAGAAAAAAATGTTAAGTGTTCTGCCAGGTGGAAATGGCAGCCCAAAGAATGGCAGCAAGGTGCGGAACCAGAAAAAGAAAAAGTGATCAAAAACTAGTAATCAGTGTAGCAATAAACACATAACAAAAGGTAAACAATTATCAAAAAACACTATGGTTTAACTAAATAAATTAAGGTCAAACACTTGTGAAAAAAATCTAGCTAAATCTATTAGCAATAACTAACACATTTAGTTTTTTTTTATTTTAAAGAACAATCTAGAATCTTGGACACTGACAATAGTATGCCACCATCTTAAATAGTGGAGACTTAATGATGTCATACAATGTAACTCTTAGGTAGCAACAGGTTGCTGTCATTAATAACAAGACAGCTGCGGCTGTCCAAAAGCACACAAAATGACATTAACCTACACATCCTTGCCAACATCAATAACCAAATTTCCAAATAAATTTATAAAATACATTTAAAACAACTAACTTCTGACAGAACTGCTGTAGAACATAAAAACAAAATTTAAAAAATATACGTATATGTTTTATATTCAAAACACAATAAAAACAACGTACTACATAAACACTACAGTAATCCTCCAATCTCCTCCGAAAGGACATTCCCATCCCCGTGACAGACATATCGAGCATATAAATTATACTACATCCCTAAAAGCCAGAGTAAAAATTGGAATTTTCTGTGTCAGTAAGGTGGAAATGGTCCTGACATCTAGAGGTGGTACTGTACATCCCAAAGTTTTGGGGCAGTCACTGAAAATGCTTGATTTCCACTCCATATGTGGCAAGAGTGTGGTGCACACAAAAGAGATTAAAAAGACGATAATAGCTTCTTGGAGGTGGAATACTGAAAAGAAGGATCTTAAATATAGGAGCCAACACAAACACAAGCATCTTAAACTCAATCCTATACCTAACCAAAGTCAACAAAGAAAGGCCAAAGGACTGTTAACCTTTTCTCTGCATTTTGAACCAGATACAGATAAGCTAAAGGGGACTGACTGACACCAAAGTACAATGAGTTGCAATAGTCCAGTCGATTAAAAATAAAAGTGTGGATAACCAGCTCTAGATTTTTAGCTGAAAGAAAATGTTTAATTTTAGCTATATTTCTAGGATGTAAAAAACAACCCTTGCCCACTGCATTCATTTCTCTGTAAAAACAGAAGGTGGAATCAAAAATCACCCCCAAACCCTAATTTCGAATTTTTTTTTGTATGTGCAATAACAATTAAAATGATGATAATATATGTTACTAGAAAAGAAGAAAAATAAATTATGTATAGTTTCAAAAATATAAATCATAACATTAAGCAATATGAGACCGTTATGTTTTTAAAAGGTTCAGCTGATTTGTTGAGGGTGCACTGCTTGCATGAACCGACAGCAGTTTTGAGAGAGAATGGTTTTAGAACATGGCACAGAGATGCCAGGATACACACAGGGGTAGTTACAATGAAAACTATGATTAAATTAAGAAAGGATATGCAGCCAGAATTGCAGTCAAAGAACACAACCAGGAAATGCAATGCATAAACCGTAATCAGAGGGAAGAAAAAACAGTCATAGCCAGTAAATTCAAAAACTACAAAATGACACAGAGGTTTTATTTTCTTTTGGCAATCCAATCTTGGATGACCAGGAACTTTAAAAATGTTATGCTAGTGAGGTCATGACGTGTGACCTCTGGGGTCAGCATCCCACCAACAGGGTGTTGCATCCAACATCATGGCATCAATAAAGAAAACAAGATGTGAATCATATTTTACAATCTTAAAAACACAAGTAAACAAGTAAATGAATATAACCACTAGATCCCTTCAGGTGACAAACAGAAAGCACTATTCTTAAATAGTTTATAGAAGCCAGGGAACAGTTAGAAAAAAATAAAATCATAAGCCAGATCATGTCAGAGTTCTCTGAGGGAAGTGCTGTTGCAACAGTTCTCATAAGTGGGAACAGTGAGACGCAAATGGCAAGATTTGACACAGAAAGGAAGGAAACTCAAAGTTATTGCCTAGTCAGTTTCAGCTCCTGAGGAAGTGAGACAGAAAGAAAAAAGGATCAGAAACATTTGAACACACCTTGAAAAATGGTGGACATGAATTCCTACCATAAAAGTGTATGAGTGTGGAATGTATGATTACGAGAAATATTCTTAACAACTATTTATTTGCTTCAGGTTAAAATTATAAGGTATTTTTTAGAGTCCTGCAGAACTACCTGTTATGGTCAGGTAGGCACTGCATTGAGGTGGCACTGTTGCACCATGGTGCTGCCTCAAAGCCTCACTGTCTAGGGGTCAGATCTCAGGCAAGTCATTTTCTACAATTTTCATGTTGTCTCCTTGATACAGATTTTTCATCATGCACTGCAGTTTTTCTCTCAAACACCCTCCAAATCAACTCTAATCTATTAATTAAATGGTCCTTTCACTACCTTAAAGTGGTAACATGTAAGTGAGTGTGGATGTGTATATGAATGTATCATGCAGTGGTCTGGTACCCCATAAAGGACACTGGCAGAATAAGCTTTGATCCTTGTTACCCTGAAATGGATGAGTTATATTTGATAATTAATGGATGAGTGAAGTCCGTTAACTGGGCTGGGAAACTTTAAGCTAAGTATGTTAAAACCATCTTCTGATTCACCATAATAAAGTTAGGAAAAGCATAAGAAAAACACAAAATTTTATAAATGTCACTCTCTTAATTAACTTTCAATTTATTTTGCTCTCTAATGTGAGAAATATAGCCATAAACATGCAGATGAAAATAATGGTCATATTTAATATGACAAACAATTGGTATATATTCTAAAATGCAGGCATGCACATGTTTACTAGTGCATATTAACTCCCTATGATGAATACAACATTTTCGATATATAAAGTAAGCAGTGCAATATGGTTTCATATCTAATCATATGTTATTTCTCGTGATTTTACAAAGTTTTATAATTTTCTGTGCTGGATTTATTTCCAGTATCTGGTTATTCAAACATATGTCTCAGTCTGACAGCTCTTCCAGGTTCATTTTGCACATTTTTTCATTTCATTCCACTTCATGCAAAAAGTGGGATTGTAAAATAAATTAATGAACGGATAAATGAATGAATGATTTTTAGGTGCATTTGCATAAAATGCACGAAGCACCTACTGTGATAGCCATGTCTATCACATTGTGCTGTACAAAGATTTGAAATTTGAAAATCCCCCTTTGAAAAGCATTCTTCAAGTTTGGCGATTCTGCAAACTTGTCTGTCCTAAAACGGAGAAACATTCTGCCCAACAGAGGTTACACCAACTTGTATATTGATTCAATATTTTGTATAGTTTCCTCTCTTACTCCTCCAACAGGATGCCCAAGGCAAGTGAGTAAAATGCTGGGGAGGGTGCGCACAAGCAGCTCATACAGCAGTACCCTTCTCTTGCCGCTATATGTAAGTTAACCATAAATTACAACAAAAAAAGTCTCTTCTCTGCAAATGAATGGAAGTGAAAAGCAATTATGTAAGTATATATAAGACTGAATTGACTGAAATATTATCTGACAACTGTGGTGGGCTGGCGCCCTTCCCAGGGTTTGTTTCCTGTGTTGGCTGGGACTGGCTCCAGCAGACCCCTGTGACCCTGTAGTTGGGATGTAGTGGGTTGGATAATGGATGAATGGATGGATTATCTGACAATTATTATTGTAACGATGACAATATCAACCAGCACCTAAAAGGTGTTTCAACTAATTCATTACACTGGAAAGCTGCAAAGATCTCTCAATTAATATATCAGAAAAGGAGTGGAAAATAGCAATGCAGAGAATTCATTCGAGCTCCATATGTGCAAAGCATACAATTATTCAACTCAAAATTATATATTGAATGCATCTGTCTCATTTAAAATTGTCCAAAAGGTTTCCGGGCAAGATCCAACCTGCGAACGCTGCAATCAAGTCCCAGCCTCACTGGGTCACATGTTCTGGGCCTGCACCAAATTTAACGTCATTCTGGACCAAAATGTTTAATTACCTTTCAGACAGCCTTGGTGACACAATCACTCCTAATCCACTAACAGCTGTGTTTGGTGTTCTTCTAGATGGGTTTAAAGTGGAGAAGGACAAACAAACTGTGATTGCATTCACTACACTGCTGGCACACAGACTTATTTTGCTAAACTGGAAGAATCCAAACTCTCTTCTTTTAAGTCAGTGGGAAACCGATGTTTTATACTATTTGAAATTGGAAAAAATCAAATATTCAGTTAGAAGATCTGTACAGATTTTTTTCAAAACATGGCAGGATGTAATCAGTAATATTTTAGAATAAGCTCTTAAAGCAGAGAGGAAGCAATTATTTCTGCATTTCATTTTCTTCTCCATTCATCTGTATTGGCTTATCAAACTCATCAATTTAGGTATGTTTACAAGCCTTAAGTTTTACTCCGTTGGCCTTGCTCTCTCTCTCAGGGGTGGGGGTCGATTTGCTGTCAATCCTACTTTTTGTAAAAATTGATTGATTTGTATGGAATGATTGCAATAAAATTAATAAAATTTCAAAGAAAAAAGAAAGCTACAAATTTTACAAGTGATATTAACATAACAAAGGTTTAGAAAGGGAGCTGTATCTAATCTCTGGGCAGAAGACTGAAAACACTGGGCATGCAGCAAGGACTGTACTGTCGCTGATTGTGCTGTAAATACGATTGGCAGAGCTTGCACCATGGCAAACGAGTTATTTTATGGTACAATGTACAAAACGCAGAGCTGGGCTTACAGTTTATCTGGAGCCAAAAAGCTGCCTTTGTTTCTGCGCATCTACAGACTGGAGTTCATATCTTTAAAATTAGTGTCATCTTTGGTATTCCCGATATACAATAAGCCAGTTCCTTTCCAAGTTTTTAGTTATTTATATAATTTTAATGAATTGATCAGAGATTTAATATTAATGGCTAGATGGGGAATGTATGGTCTTTTGGTAATTATTAGGTACTATTGTATTATTGATAGTTTAAAAAATTTTATGTATAAGAAAAATTAACATCAGATAGTCACAGACCGACTCAAACAATTATACACATTAATCAATGCCATTTTATTGGACATTACTTGGATTGGACTCCGCACTGTGTGAAAACTATCAAGCCACTACAAACCTATTTAGGCTACATTTGTAACTACAACATTGTAAAGTGCTGTTAAAAAGCACATTTAATATAGTCTACTTATCTCTGTTATTTTTTGAATGTGACTCCACACCCTTTTGCTTCACCATGTTAAGGAAAGTTTCAAAGGCCCCATTATGTGAATGTATATGTATTTTAATGCATTGTGTGTAGGATTTGCATTCAGGCATCACTGACCATCCTTACATTGTTAATGCAAAGTAGAGATTACTTTAATCTTCTGTAGTGTCTAAGATTAAGTGTTCTGACTGGTATGTTTGGTATTGTTATTACTGATAAAAGTTAGGATTGTAAAAGACACATAAGCAACTTCTATGTTTTGCTTGACACTCGTTGCTCTTCTTTTTCTCCTTGCTATGTCACTTAGTTTTGTGATCACTTTGCTTCAATAAACACATGATCAAACTCTGTGCTCCTGTGACAGTACAACATTTTATATAGTAATAATCTAATCATCCCATTTCTAAGATTTACACAAGATGTTTATCATTTAGTCTTGATGTAATATGGATAAGTATATTTTCAAGTCACAGACATGAAAGTGTAAAACGGTGTGTCATCCAACAACAACAACAACAACAACATTTATTTAAATAGCACATTTTCATACAAAAAAAATGTAGCTCAAAGTTCTTTACAAAATGAAGAATAGAAGAATAAAAGACACAGTAAGAAAATAAAATAAGTCAACATTAATTAACATAGAATAAGTAAGGTCCGATGGCCAGGGTGGACAGAAAAAAAAAAAAGTGACCCATGGCCACAGATTTATATATTATGCATATAAACCTGTATAATTCTATATGCATGTCATAAAGTATACTGAAGGCATTTTAACAGATGATTTACAATATACACTAACATAGTAACAATGTCACATTGACACCACTTGTATATTTTTTTGTTATTTTTTGATTTTATCAGTTTATTTTAAAAAATATTTTCATTTTTTTTTTTAGGATTGACATCTTCAAGTTAACTTTTTGTTAATGTTACTCACTTCCTTAACTTAACTTAAAAGACTTAAAAGAAGTGGTGAGGCGGCCTTCTGCTGTTATGCACCTAAAATCTGGAATAGCCTCCATCCATCCATTTTCTAACCCGCTGAATCCGAATAGGGTCACGGGGGTCTGCTGGAGCCAATCCCAGCCAACACAGGGCACAAGGCAGGAACCAATCCTGGGCAGGGTGCCAACCCACCGCAGGACACACACAAACACACCAAGCACACACTAGGGCCAATTTAGAATCGCCAATCCACCTAACCTGCATGTCTTTGGATTGTGGGAGGAAACCGGAGCGCCGGAGGAAACCCACGCAGACACGGGAGAACATGCAAACTCCACGCAGGGAGGACCCGGGAAGCGAACCCAGGTCTCCTAACTGCGAGGCAGCAGCGCTACCACTGCGCCACCGTGCCGCCCTCTGGAATAGCCTGCCAATAGGAATTCGCCAGGCTAATACAGTAGAGCACTTTAAAACACTGCTGAAAACACATTACTTTAACATGGCCTTCTCATAACTTCACTTTAATTTAATCCTGATACTCTGTATGTTCAATTCATCATAATAACTATTCATGGTGGCTCTAAATTCCGTACTAACCCCTACTTTCTCTCCTGTTTCTTTTTCCAGTTTCTTTGTGGTGGCGTCCTGCGCCACCACCACCTACTCAAAGCATCATGATGCACCAACATTGATGGACTGAAAGCCAGAAGTCTACGTGACCATCATCATCAAGTCCTTCCGTGAGAACCCTAAATCCAAAGAGGACTGTTTCACTTATGTTAGGTAGATTGCCGAGAGGGGACTGGGCAGTCTAATGGTCTGGAATCCCTGCAGATTTTATTTTTTTCTTCAGCCGTCTGGAGTTTTTTTTGTGTGTTTTCTGTCCTCCCTGGCCATCGGACCTTACTCTTATTCTATGTTAATTAATGTTAACTTATTTTATTTTCTTACTGTGTCCTTTATTTTTCTATTCTTCATTATGTAAAGCACGCTGAGCTACATTTTTTGTATGAAAATGTGCTATATAAATAAATGTTGTTGTTGTTCCTAGTTAGGGTTGTTGGCACATAAGCAGCTGCTATCGCTGAATTCAAATGCATTTGTGGTGTCAGAGCAATCATTATATTTGAAATGTTTGTTAGCATCATCTGATCTTTGAAATATGTAGAAAGACAGGCTACTTTTTATGGAAATAAAATAAATTACATGAAATGAATTAAATGAAATTGCAGGTTTTTTTAACTAGGAAAACCACAAGTGTTGGCTTCAAATATTACATTGGTTTCTGACTTTTTCTGAAAAATTACAATTAGGCTTAGCATGTTAAGTTCCTGTAGTGAAATGATTTCAAAAAAGAAGTACTAGCGTAGGGTGAAGGGTCCAAATAATAGTTACAAAATGGAAAATGTTCAAACAAATAGAGAACATTAAAAAAAAAGTGCCAAAGCCCAAACTGTTGAAACCAAAGCAAGATCTAATAATTCTTTTCACAAACTGTGAAAAGTGGATAGCGTTTTTCATAGTCAATTTAAAATATTGAAGAACAAATGCATAAACATAACAATAAAACATTACATTACAACTAATAAATGACCAAAACTGTGCAACAAAGGAATACAAATCAGTTGTGAAACACATTTGACCTAAAATAGACTAGTTTCTTCTTTCAGTTCCTCTACAAGTCATAATGTATTTTATTACTTGTAGTGGCTCATATAGAGTAAGCTAGACTATTCAAGTTAAACATGAAAACGATTGTTTTATTGAAAAAATAAAAATATATGAAAAATACAAACAGGAAATAATACATGATTATTTAGTGATCATTTATTTCATTTTAAAACATTTATTTTGTTTTGCATATTGGCACTACCATGTTATCATTCCTGCTACTGGTACGCTGCTTCTGGTTGCCAAGCAATGTGGTTTCAGAAGGTGCTGTGTCTTATGTTATCAGTGTGACCCCTTAAATACCGACATGATGATCCATTTGAATCAGTGATTTGGATAAAGAACCATGATGAACATTGTGTGAATCTCTCTGTCTCTCGAATTTCTGATTTCTGAACTTTTAGGCTTTGATGCAATGGTTTTGACTACATTTCATCTCTTCTTCCTCTTCCAGTGTTTGGGGAGAGAAGACACATAAGCAGCTTCTGTGTTTTGCTTGACAATCAGAAGATGTCATTGTTCTTCTTTTTCTCCCTGCTATTTCACTTAGTTTTGTGATCACTTTGCCTCATTAAACACATGACCACTCTACTGAGGTTGCTATTATGTAACATGTTTAGAATTTCCAGAATGTAAAGCTTTTGATTAAGACCAGGTTCAAGTCCAAGTAGGTCATGAGTAATTGTGCAACAGAAGGAAAGATCAAAGTCTTATATATATATATATATATATATATATATATATATATATATATATATATATATATATATATATATATATATATATATATATATATATATATATATATACACTAGCTGAAATACCCAGTGTTGCCCGGGAGGAAAATAAAGTGTTTTTTTTAACTTGTTTGAGAAAAATAAAATTAAAAAAACACAGCTTTAAAAATAAAAATAAATTAACAAACAGTGAAGACTCAGTAATGTTCTTGTTTTGAGGTCTTGTATGTATGTTATCATTCAGTTGACGCTCAGAACCGGCCAACTCTATTTAATTTGAAAAGCAACAGGGGCATGGTAACGCTCAAACAATGAATGCTAGCAGTCACCTCCAGTTCGCCCTCTGGTGGTCGTTCCGAGTGTCAACTGGATGATAACATGCATACAAGACTGCAAGATCACCCCCCCCCCATCCTACCAAGAAGGGGGGTGGGTTAGGGTTGATTTCACCCTACAGTATTTTTAGTCGACCACTGAGAAACATGTGTACCAAGTTTCATGAAAATCGCTCCAGCCATTTGGACATGATGCTGGAACATATATACTTTACATACACACATTGACATTTATTTATATAGATATACCTGTATATATAAACTATAAACTAAAACACAAAGATTAGGTTTAATAAGTAAATCTAATGTAAATGAGAAAGAAAGAAGTAATCTCTTTGAAAGACAGGTGGGAAAATTAAGATCAAATTCTGTAAGTTTGAGCAGCAAGACATAAAGTATGCCTCAAGAAAATGTAACTTTCATCAAAGCCACCGCTTGTTTAAGGCAACTACAATATCAATGTAGACTTTCAGTTTGGTTTACATCTCTCAGCTAAAAGAGTGAACTCATAAGTCTTTTCCTTCCCCAGTTAGTACCTACACTATATGCTACCACCTGTTGACTAGGAGGTCTCCTGTCACTTCACTAGCTCTCACTGGCTTCAGTTCCTCTCTTTCTCCATCACTCTCTGTTTTTGTCTGTTTTAAAGGTACAAAAGAGCCTTCTTTTTGACTTATCTGTAGTTTCTTGAAGAGTATTAGATTTTCTGCCCCAGCTACAACTTTCTCTCCTCTGGCCTGGTGCTTTACTTTCCAGGACATGAAATATATGTGCACGGCTCTTTGCCTGCATTCATTCCTTCGTTTCCTGACATGTACAGCATCTCTCCTACTTTTTTATGGTACTTGCTCTCTTCTTGAGATCTGTGTGCCAGGATTCCAAAAAGATCTTGATTATTCTAAGTTACTTCTGTCCAGGTGCAATAGATTATATTCCTCTGAACAGTCTGCAGAGTTTATAATATTTGTTTATTGGAACTGACGGATTACACATTACAATAATAATAAAAACATGGAAATCCTGTCATGTTGGCTTGGAACTCTATTGAACTCTGCATTTATTTTTTCACTACTAATCATTTTTTAAACATCTTTTAATGTCCTAAGCTTTGTAAAGTCATATGCTTTATGGTGAAAGTTGTTATATATAGTAGGCATTGACAGGATCTCTAGGGACTTAAAATAATAAAAATAACCAGAGGAGCATCATAAAACTCAGATTATTGACCAGTTATCTTACTATTACTTAGTTTTACATTTTGTTTTAATCATCTTTCCTCACTGTCCTTTTATGCAAATAGGCTTCCTGCTAAATCAATACACAGCACTGCAGAAGAAAATATAAGACTAAAACGAGCTGAATGACTGGGTTGTGAGTCTTGAATGACTGGATGGTGGTCCCTTTAAGCAGATTACATAAATGTGTAGTGAATTTATTAGTGCTTTTATCCCAAAAACTTCATAAAAATCCACCTGTGACGGTCCTCTCATTTAGTTATTGTAATCATGGAAGTTTCAGTTAGAAAATTTGACATACAAAGGCAGATGAAGGCTATTCATAACATGCAGCCCCAATCCTCATGATTAATTCTCATCTGGTATGTGGTGAAGAAATGTTCTGCATATAAGAGACTGTTGTGTTAAATATCAAACCAATTTTCAGTGCAGTTTACCAGTCACGATGACATCCATCCATCTGTCCATTACACCTATACATTTATTCCATTATAGGGTCATAGGAAGCCAACAATAATTAAACAACATCAGTTACAGGGCCAAAAGCTGTTCATGGGTGAAAGTTAATTTCAGGACCGAGTTATGGGCAGAATGAGTGAACCAAATCTAACATGTAGAAGGGTGCCAATGTGGGAGAATGTAGGAGAAAATCCATACAGACACAGAGAGTTCGAGTAAATCATATGCTGACAATGATTGGGATTTGAACTCACGTCACTGGAGATATATATATATAAGATGGAAGCGCAAAAACTGTGCCACCATGCCACCCAGTTAAGTTCACACAAAGAAATATAGGCTAGCAATGCCATTTGACAAAGAAACAGGTTTCATCTGTTGAGGTGTTCCCAGGTTGGCGTAGATTCTACATGTGCTGCTCATCCACTATCCACCAGGAGGTACACAGAAGCAGGCTATAGTAGGTTCCTGTTTTTTTTTTCACTTATTTTAAATTACATTTCTGAAACCATGTATCAAATTTCTCAGAATACAGTAGTTAGTCCCTGGCCTGTATGTGGAACCAGTGCTGGTCTGTTAACTCTTCATTGAAGCTGTGATCTTCGCATCAACATACAGATATCAAGCCAGTACCTTAAGCTTTATATCTACAGGGTGGTCCAGATCTAATTATGCAGATCCAGATCATCTGGATGACTTTGATTTATGTGGGGACGATTCCAGTTCGGCGTGAAGACGATTCTTCATATCGTCAGTTTGCACACTTCTCGATGGTCCGGGATTTTTTGGGTGATTTTCTATGTAAAAAACTTAATAAGTTAGAGCGTAATGAAAATTGCATAATTAGATCTGGACCACCCTATATATCAGCTATTTTTAAAACTTGTTTTTAGGGTTATTATTGTTCTGTGTAATAATTGATTTTTTATTAAAACAAAGTGCAAAGACTTACTGACAATGTTCAATGAGATTTGGAAACTTTAGTTTGCATATAGACAGACATGTTGCCAGAAACAACTACACTTTCCAGCCTAAAACATTAACAAGCAAAATAGTCAAGTAAGAAATTGAAATGAGCAATGGATAAATTGGTTCAATGAGGGTAAAAACTGAAATTCGTGTCACTTGAATTTAATGTAATTGATCGACAGGCATCACGTTCTTGCTTGTGAAGGTTAAACACATGAAACCTGGCCATCAGCCTTGCCTCTATTTCTTGGTGTTTTTTCTTGGTGTTAGTGGAAAAGTATCCATACAAACAAGGAACGAAAAAATGAAGGATCCAGGAATGTTTAGAAGCAGTGAGGTCAATGTTATGACTCTAAATTGTTAAGTAAGCCTCGGTGCACAATGGATTGGCCCTGCGATGGACTGGTGCTATATACAGGATTGGATACTGCATTGCATCCTATGCTGCTAGAATATAATCTGGCGTTGTATAACTCTGAATTGGATAACTTGGTACACAAAATGGATAAAATGAAATGGAGTAACATTTAAAAATGCAACATTACAGGACTGTACTTGTTGGAGTCTGCATTATGTTCCTCCCTGACAAGTTATGTCTTTCCAGCCCCTACACTGGTGATTGCATGATTCAAGATTAGAGGACTGCTTCACGTATGAGGTCAGATTATCACACCTCAGTGCAAGTAATAAGAAAGGGGATTTTTGCAAGCCTTTAAATGACTTGATAAGTTAAAAAAGGGTAATGTTAAAAAGAGACTTCCTGCCTTTCTGACAGCCACTGTTCCTCACCCTGTGAGACTGATTAACAGCTTTTTAACTGCCTACCTGTTTTCTGGGGAGAGCAGCTTGATGCATGCTGTGTGTCCGCAGTACATTGCATATGTCAGTGGGGTGTTTTCATTGATGTCCCGAGGGCTGTGCTCGACCCCAAGTTGGAGTAGTGCTTGCACACAGTCAGACTTCCCTGATGCAGCGGCCCAGTGCAATGGAGTTCTAGAGAAAAAGTAACACATTAGTACTGATTTTAAGGGAGGCAGGTGTGCCCAATTGAATGCAATCATGATTCTTTGGATCCCAGTAACTTCTGAGAAATCCTGAAATTGCTGCTCTGGCTCCCATTTTAATCCTTATTGCTTCACCTCAAGTAAAATGTCAAAGCCCACTGTGCCACTTGCTTTTAGAGAAGCTTTCATTGTGGAACAAATGCAGTCAATCAACTATTATCACATGAGGTGACTCTGTCTGGAGACTTGGGGTGAACTAATCTGTGTGCAAGCTTTCAATTTTCCATTAGCATGCTGTCACTGTTAGTTTCTTTTTCGTTTTGCCAGAATGCAATGTGATAACTCCAGATGGGAGTGTGGGTTTAATTGGCACAGCCACTGTAAAACAGCAGACTGGGTGACAAGGAGCAGAAATCTGGGTCAGACACCTTAAAAACATGACTGCTTAAGTGAACTGCACTGAATTGATGAGCAAAGAAAATAATTGACTGTGAGCTTGAGAGGAGATGGGAGAGTCAAACAGTAACTATATAATAAAAAGCATTAAAGATCTGACATCAAAGAACTAAGACAACAAATTAAGACACATCTTATATGTTAATATACAAGTCTAACATGAAAGAATATCTATCTATCTATCTATCTATCTATCTATCTATCTATCTATCTATCTATCTATCTATCTATCTATCTGTCTGTCTGTCTGTCTGTCTGTCTGTCTGTCTATCTATCTATCTATCTAATGTTATAATGCTTTAAAATTGCTTTTCAAAATGTCATCTGGTTGAGATAGCTCTGGATGCTCTGGGAGGCTGCTCCACAAATGGACACATTAAAAATGAAAGGTTACCTCCCCTATAAAGTTTTAGCTCTCATTCTTGGAACAGGTAAAAGGTCCAAGCCTTAACCTGAAAAGCATGTCAGAAATACGAACAGATGTAGGATCATTTAAATAAGCAAAAATAATAATAAGGTTTTTATAGATTCATATACTTGCTACACCTACTGTATATTTGATCAACCCTCCAAAACACCCAGTTTTATCGAAGCCAGACATTTGATTGTTTTTAATTTCTTTGACAGAGAGTTTCTAGCACAATTGGGGAACATTACTGGAATATGAGTGTGTTCATTATATTACAGCAGAAACTGTTATGATCATGGATTGCCACCATTGGGTCACTTAAAATTGTGAGTTTGTTGTATTTAATAGGAATAATGTCATGTATGTTTTATGAAGTGTGTCATGGTCGGTCGCTGAGGGTTGGTTCAGCAACATTGTTCTGCCCCCTGGTTCTGATACTTGTGATGACAATAAGAAGGGCAAGATTGGGTTGCAAGAAAAAAAAATGAAGAAACCCTATATTAAAGGAATACTTTATGATGATATACACATCTGAATGTCTTGAAAGTTGAGCTTTTATTAAAAACATTTTTTAGGTTTGTTCACATAAAATGTGATTAGCAATTATTTTTGAAATTTTAGAATCTCCCACTGAAAGGCATTGGTAAAACCATCTTGTTTGTCTTAAAACAGAGAAACATTCTGTGTGACTTCAATTACGGATTAGTTTACTGTTACACATTTAATTGACTTGAATATTTTGTATATTACTTCCATATAAATGAATCTTTGGTGATGCGCTCAAAAGGTTACCATCAAGTCAAGTTCAGATTGTAATTTTATGATGTTCCAAAAACAGTTAAAAGTTGATTTTGTCATGGTGTCTGTGAAAATCAAAATTGATTTTCACATCTTAAAATTACAATTTTCATCAGAAAATGATGTGGTTTTCTTGTGCTGTTTAGAGTTCCTGATGGGTACATCCTAGCAAAGACATAAAAATTCAGAAAAAGAGTTTTCTGATATATCCATCCTGAATGCCTAAACCTGTATACAATGATAACTTCTGAAAAACCTGACCTGTCTTTTTTAAACAAGTTGTCTTATTTTTGTTTTGTTATAGACTCCATATGTATTGTTTTTGGTCCAGTTTGGTCAAGTATTTGTCCCCATGTCCTTCAAATGCAGTTTACCTATGTATTTTGATAACTGCAATAGATATTGTTTAATTTAACTAACATTGTTGCAGCTTGCTCTGTTTAATCATGTTACCAGGCCTATTGATTTGCAAAATGTTTGAGATGCTTAATTTATTTAAACATACATGTACGAATACTCAAGCATACATGCTTACACACACACACTCAAGTAAAGATAGCTGACAGTTTTTTTCCTCTACGAGAGTATTTGCCGGATGATGAAGAGAAAGAAATGAACACACAAGCACAAATACATACACATGCATACACACACACACACCTCAATCTGTAAAGGTCAATGTGGTATTTAGCCAGCCCTGTACTGGTCTATTTTTGCAGCTTGTTAAATTAAGTTACTCCAATGTGCTTAGTTTCAAATGAAATATTATTAAACTTGTTTACAAGATTCAATCTACTGTTCATTTTATTCTACATTTACAGTATCTATGTACTAAATAAATATTTAATATGTTAATATAGATCGTTCCTCCCCCACACTATGCGACTCTTCAATTCCACCCGGGGGAGTAAATGCGAACATTAATTTTATTTTAATTCTTTTCATTTTTATTACTATTTAATTTAATATTGTTTCTTTGTATCAGTATACTGCTGCTGGATTATGTGAATTTCCCCTTGGGATTAATAAAGTATCTATCTATCTATCTATCTATCTATCTATCTATCTATCTATCTATCTATCTATCTACTTGATTCTATATTACAGTATTGTACAAAATATTTGTTTGTATTGTATTGTAAAATCTACTGTTAAGTGATTTCCTGTAGTATCACTTAAATCTAACTTGCATGGAAGTATTCTATAGACTACATTCCATACCATTTTTTTCCTTTTTTACAGGTAGTTCCTTATAGCAAAACAAATTCACAATATAAATGAGTCAAATGCAGAGAGATTCTCTGGCCGCTCACTTCACGTGGTGCCTGAAGAATGTTAACCGGAAAAAAAAAAAAAATCATTTAACTAAGGCCCCACAAGCTCCTGAAGGCTACATCATGTAGATTAATTTAATTCCACACAGCTTGACATACCGTATATACTCACATTTAACTCCTCCCACAGATAAGGCTTGATTTTACTGTATTATTTCCGGTATTTTATAATGTCAGTCGTATAAGTCGAATGTGGAAAACTCACGCTATTGGTCCATGACTATACGGTAACACCCAAACTATTCCGAAGTGACGTTTGCACCGATTTGTGTTTTTTGTATCTCACACCCTCATACACCTTTATCGTAAGAGCATCCAATATCTACGATGGAGTGCTCGATCAGAAGAAAATATGAAGCTGGTTTTAAATTAAAAGTCATTGAAGTGGCAAAAGAAATTGGTAACTGCACTGCTGCAACAAAATTCGATGTATCTGAGAAACTGGTGCGAGATTGGATGAGGCAAGAAGATGTAAAAAAAAAATGTGTCGTAGTTTTGAACGGGTGTAGAAGTCAGCTGCGGTGGGCTGGCACCCTGCCCTGGGTTTGTTTCCTGCCTTGTGCCCTGTGTTGGCTGGGATTGGCTCCAGCAGACCCCCGTGACCCTGTAGTTAGGATATAGCGGGTTGGATAATGGATGGATGGATGTATAAGTCAGGGTCTGATTTTATGATCAATTTTTCAGGTTTCAAGACCCAACTTATATGTGAGTATATACGGTGCCCTGCATACAGAAGATGGTGTGACCTCTGAGCCTTCCAGAGGTTCAAGATGCTATCAGATCCTTACAAAAGGGGGGAAGACCAAGGCTCAGATCTAATTAATCAAGATTGTTCATGCTATATGTTCAAGGAGGGGAAAGAAAAGATTCTCCTAACTAAAACGGTTCAATAGTTATCAAAAAAGTCTACCTGAATGCACATCCTGATAACCAGCGTATTGCTCTCATCAGAGAAAGAGACAAAGAGAACAGATATGTGAAGGCAATATAAAAAATGACAAAGAGATTAATTCTTATAAAGGACAAGGCAAATCCTCATTTTGGGAACAGGCTTAAGTCAAAAGAAAAACTGATCATTATACCCAAAAATGTCAAGACAGAAATGAAAGTCAAAACCCAGCTCTTTGTACTTTTTTGTTCATTTTTCCTGGTTTAAAATAATTTCAATTGGAGACTAATTTTTTACTAGGGGTTTGAACTTCCATTGTTATTTTGTGTAAACACTTCAGATGTATCATGATTTCCCATCACCATATTGTTTTCCATACTGGCACTACGAACTTGTGGCTCGGTTGTTTAGATGCAGGTATCCATTGCTATGCTACGTGTCCTCAAAGTCACGCTGCATGACATTATCATTGTGACACTATTTAAACCAAAGCCACATATCCAAGTGCATGGATACGATTCTAAAACATCTTTAACAGGTGTCCTACTTTTTGACATTCTGACTTCTAGCTTTCTGGTAAGGATTCTTGACACTGAGCTTTGTTTCATGTATTAGTTTGGTTGCATGGCCTTCACTGGTGTTTTGGGACTTGAGTTCACCTCCTGGTCTTTTTCCCATTGCTTTAGATACCTGCCAGTTTTTCAACTGTGGTAGAACACATTTAGCTTTGTTCTAACTAATTGCTAACAATCGGTTTATCTTGAAGAGGTTTTTTTAAATGAAAAACTTAGACACCAGGATTGCTGTGCCATCAAATTAAATACTAATATAATAATGACACTGGGTGTAGTGGTGTTGGTCCCATGTGATTGGTCACAGATGTCATTGTTATAAGCAATATAGCTGGTGGACATAAAACAACGCAACAAATTTTCAATATCCACTCGAAAAAAAAAAACAAAATTGCATAATGATGCTATTACCAAAATAATAGAAAAATATTACAACTATAAGAAATATGTACCAAAAGATAACAGAATCAGTCTAGACTGAATCTTCTTGCGCCCAAACTAGAAATCACCAATTTTATTATGGGATTTATTAAAGGATGATGAAACTATAGATGAATGTTCAATGTGATGCATTCTTTTGTAGCCACTTTGTTTCCTGAAGTCATGGTCTTCTTTTAAAAAAATAGTTTGCTTTAGATCGTTGAACTAGAGAAGCCTCTCCTCTGTCTCTAACGTTATTTGCTATTGCTACTTAACCTCTCCCTATCACATTCATAAACAAGCAGATGTAAAAAAAGGGACTTACAAATTAATTCTGATTCTGGAAATCAGACATTTTACTAAAAAAATACTTGCCAGGCTACCCTTAACTGTTTAAAATATCAGTGACAGAAAATATAATTGCAGGCAATACATATGTGCAGTACTTCTACACTCCACCTGTAATGATCAGGGCTGAATTTTACAGTCCTATTTCTATTTTCCCTATTAGATGCCATGTTTCTAGGGACATGGTTTCTGATGTCAGGACCTCAAGTAGGGAGGGAAAAAGGTCTGGATATGCACCAAGCTTTATCTGATTTGCAGATAAATCCTTAAAGAAGAAAACAAAAAACTCTCATTGCTAATCGATCTTCCTTTCTTGCCTGATTTTTGACTTTGATTCTTGCCACTTGTTTGGGTTTTGATCACTTCATTTATATTTTATTAGTTTCCTTTTACCTTTTTCACACATCTCCATGTTCGTCGCAAAAATTAGTTATTTGTATCCTGCCAAGCTTGGACATTGCCACTCTCTTTCAAAACGTCCAGCATTAGATGAATGAAATCAGCATTGAGAAAGGGACCTTTCAATCAGAATTTCAGATAAAAGAATGGAATATAGCCATTGACAAGATGCCCCTCTTCATAAATGTGTGCCATCTATGGTGTAACTCTACTAAAATTGTACACCACCCACAACATATGTGGTGAGAATCACAGAATAGGTTGTTTAAATGTATCCAGACCAAGATCTTTAATATGAGCGATATTGTCAGTTACATACTGCACTCGGCCACATGTTTTGGGACTGCCTCACACTCAAGTTATACTTGGAAAAAACTTTGTCTACCTATCAGGTGGTGTTTGAAGCATCTGTTTCATCTACAGCAGTGCATTTAATATCACCAAATATGATAACACATAGTTACAGTATCTTATACTACATTATTCTCTCACCTCCTTATCTTAATCGACTGGAAAAAATCCAGTCCACCCATTGTTTTAACCTTCAAAGCCCGAACAAGATAAACACACAATCATGCAGGGTTAGAGTTACAAATTAAACTCATATGCATATCTTTTCTATGAGGAAGGAAGACCCATGTAGACAATGGGAGCATGTGTAATCTCATCTTGAGAAGTACCTAAGAGATGTGAGGTATCAATGCTAACCAATGTTCCACTGTGCATACCCATAACAGTTTCAGATGACCTTCAATGAAAATAGCAAAACAATTACATTTTTCCATTTGTACTTTACTTTGTTTACCTGTCATCCACATCAAGTGCCTGCAAATTCGTCTCTGGGATTCTAGCAAGTTCATAAATGATGTCACTATACCCAGCAGCAGCTGCGATGTGCATGCAGGTCTTTCCATTTTCATCGTCATAGTTAATTACTGATGAACCCAGCTGGTGGTCCAGGATCAATGAGCACATGTATCTGTTCCCACTCTAAGATATAGAAAAGACAAGAATCTATAGACAGTGCTCGGTGACATGTATTAAACATTGCTACAAACCTTTATTATTATTTATTTATTTGACAGACACCTTTATTCAGGGTGAATTACAACGCAAGTTATAAGACATACAAGAATGAAGGTGCAAGCATCAAAGCAACAGAGAATAAGATAAAAAGTGTGCACAAGAGAGGAAATCTATGACATAATTATACCTACAACTAGAATAAGGCAAAAATCATCATCCTAGATTCTTTGTCAGTATACCAGCGCCTATCCTAGAGGAGAGAAAATAAGCAGAGCCAAAATAAGTATTTACTCATAAAAATAAATACAATCAAGTAGTTACTCATAAACATTATTTAGGCCATTCCTTTCTGATTTCCAATATATCCAGTTATAGGGTACAGAGAGTTTTCATTATTATGGGTAAGTAGTACTAGTGATAACTACAACTCATTTCTATAATTGCAGGTTCTCTATTTCTTGTCCTAAAAATATAAAAGCACTGCTTTTATTGATTAATCACTATTTTTTAAATTCAATATTTACTGAATAATTAATAACATTATTATTTCCATTAATTGTATATTTGCCTAATTAATTACATACTTTTGTTGCAGTTGTAAAGTAACTTTTGCATAAAGGATTGACCTCTGCGGTGGGCTGGCGCCCTGCCCAGGGTTTGTTTCCTGCCTTGCACCCTGTGTTGGCTGGGATTGGCTCCAGCAGAACCTCGTGACCCTGTAGTTAGGATATATAGCGGGTTGGATAATGGATGGATGGATTGAACTGTGGTTCAAGGTCCAATATCTTACCACACTGATAATTCTCCTCCAACTAACTCACCTTATTAAGTCCACTGAGATAAAGCCAGTCGTATACATGAAGCTGACATATCCATCCATCTATCCATTTTCCAACCCGCTGAATCTGAACACAGGGGTCTGCAGGAACCAATCCCAGGCCGAGTGCCAACCCACCGCAGGACACACACAAACACACCCACACACCAAGCACACACTAGGGCCAGTTTAGAATCGCCAATCCACCTAACCTGCATGTCTTTGGACTGTGGGAGGAAACCCACGCAGACACGGGGAGAACATGCAAACTCCACACAGGGAGGACCCGGGAAGCGAACCCGGACTCCCTAACTGCGAGGCAGCAGCGCTACCACTGTGCCACCGTGCCGCCCAAGCTGACATATGATACCTTTAAAAAATGATTTTGATGACAATATTTAGGTCTGGTCTTAGTCCTACATGATGCTGCCAAAATAGGCATCTGACTACTTTTTAAACAGGTTCAAATCAAGATGGCTGGACCATTCAGCTAACCATCTCTCCATGTAAAACCCTTATTTTTAAGAATGATGTGTTCAATTAAAAAACAATCAAACATCATCTATTTTTAAGCCAATAAAGGAATGTGAGAAACTGAAGTATACCCAGGTAGCAATAAACACAAGGTGATGGAATGGCATAGGAGAATGATTTAGAAGTGCTACTCAACTAGACAGTGTGACCTTAGCACCCTAACTGTGAATCAAAGTGGGGTCAGCCAAAACCACCTAACCCATTTGAAAGGAATCAACCAAATAAATAAATACATTTACAATTGTTAACCGACCACAGCACAGTCTATGATGTGAACAAGCATGTCATCCAGTGCAAAAACATTTGTTTTTTTCGTGAATCATTTGTAAAGCAATTTCAAATCAAACATTTTTTATTGGTTTCCAAAAAGAAAGAAAATGACAGTACTCAGGAATAATAGGCATACACTCATAACAATGTCATGTACTTTATTCAGAATTAGTCAGTTTATAAATATTAAGAACAATGAATACATCTTTCAAAGACACCATTGTGTAGCTCAGACAATGCAGCTTAGCACAGCTATTATGTCTTGTTTTATATCTGAAGCAGGTGTTGCATGCAACTTGCTAAAGAAACATCAAAATTGAAGTATTTGAGTCTTATTATGTCAATTAAACTGTCAAACTGTAGACTGCCATTACTCCCACGTAGTGTACTTACACATACAGTACTTGGGTTGTACAAACCTCATTCTTCATATTTTGATTTGTATGACTTGCCAATCAAGCAATTCATTACTTTATATTCATCATTTTTATTTGTTTTGTTTTACTTAGCTAGTAAAACGTTATAGCTTCAGCACACCCACACTTTTCAGTGCAGACAAAGTGTATTGTAAACAGCTCTCATTCCTGGGATCAGAACAGGAATTGAAAGACGTGGCCACACCTGATAATGAGGCAAACAATGCTGTCAGGCCGTAGTTATTTGTATTAATGACATGAGAGTAAAGGAAAAACTCACTTTGTGTAAGCACCGTGTCTGTTCTTGTCTTGTGCCTAAATGTTGCCACCCTCAACTTGATAAAGGAGTTTTGATCATAAATATATATGTAGATACAAAGCAAAAGTTTAAGGTCAAGAGGCATGAGCTGGGGGAAACTAGACAGGTGGTCTGGTAGATAAGAATGGAGGAATGAAGAGTGCTAAACAGAGGTGGTACCTGCCTACAGATCCATTTGAGTAGCTGAGCGTTAATAAACACTTTGACCAATAAAGAAGTTCACCTTTATGCAAAATGAATCATTAATACATGTGTTATCTGTTAAAAAAACACATTTCATTCTGAAAAGTATATATAAATACTGTATATCATGCTGGTGTTCACTCCTACATCCAAATCAAAACATGTCCAGCTTAACACTGCCTATATAAGTCAATTATTGTCATATGGAAGAACTTTTTGCAAAGGACTGAACAGCACAGGTACCTTTTTATTTACATGATTTTGTGGTCCCTCTTTATTTATGTTAATGCTTCTCCTCACATTATATGTTTTGCAATGCTGCAAACACACTTCATTTAGAGCAAAATATATATAAAGCTGAGACACCCCTGGCACGGGTCATCTCATTCTGGTGAGAGCGCCTACTGAACAAAGATTCCATATAAATACTGACCACTTGACAGAGCATTGGCCCACTCCTAGTCTATTTTGCTTTGTTGCTCTTTATTTTTGCTGCACCTTTATTTTGGTAATATTGTTATTTAATAAAAGGGGTGACCTGGTTGGTATCCCAACTTTACATTCTGTGGATTGATTGCTCCCTTGGCTGATAATCTCAATAAATGAAAGTTCAGGCAAAGTTTATACAGTATGTTTATAGGATCATTATTGTCACCTGCGAGAGTACAAATTCATACTTGCACATGCTTATCAATATGCATTACATTATCACTCTTTCTTACTTTTATAGTAATGGAAGAAGAAAACAAACATACCAAAGGGGTTGGGGAAGAAATTATTTTATGGAGCAGCACAGCTTCTGGGAACTGTGGCCCTTGCTTGCCAGTGGCTGAATGGCAGCAAGAATGACTGCAGGAAGGTCCACACTTAATTCCTCAGTATTTATGAACATATCTTGAACTGAATTCTTTATTTGATGTTTTGTTGCCATGTTCATTTTAAACTTTAGAGTTTTTCCTTTTACAATTGCTTTATTTGATCTGCCATAGCAAGAACAATAATTTGGACTATAACATGACTAGTGTTTGTAATGTAACTAAATACAGCTAAACAAATATTTATTTTGTGAAATGTCACGCAAGCCAGTGTACACAATAAGAATTTCACATTTACAACACACACTTAGAGATCTATAGTAAACACTATTGTTACATAAATTGAGTGAATTCACAGCAGTGGAAATTAGTAAATGAATTTATTTGATGACTGATACTTGGCACCCCACAGATTTACTTTAGTGCATTTAATGACCAAAATCAGGTATAAAAGCTGCACAAGGCATAAAGAAGTATCATGTACAATGCTGACCCCTGCTGTATAGCAAAGTATTTTCTTCAAAACTCCTTCTTGAATTATTTGGGCTGCAGTTCAAACAGATAATTAAAGGCTGTGACCATAGTTGTTATAATTATAATGCATTAAAATGATAAAATAATTTTGAGATTAAAGCAGTCTTGCCTTCATAATAATACATTGCCAGTTGTGAGTCAACAATTAACCTAATACTGTACTCAAGACTTTGGGATGATAAAGAAGAAGAATCCACACATACACAGGGAGACCATTCAAACTCCACACAGGTAAGAGACCAGACTGGGATGATAAGCTGTATTTCACAATACTGCACATTATTGAAAAAGGGTGCCGCTGATAAAAAATTAAATTGGCCAATTTATTGTTTAGTAACGCTGCTGCCTTGCAGTAAGGAGACCTCGGTTCGCTTCCTGGGTCCTCCCTGTGTGGAGTTTGCATGTTCTCCCCATTCCTCCCACAGTCCAAAGACATGCAGGTTAGGTGCATTGGCGATCCTAAATTGTCCCTAGTGCGTGCTTGGTGTGTGTGTGTGTGTGTCATGCGATAGGCTGGTGTCCTGCCCTGGATTTGTTCTTGCCTTGGGCCCTGTGCTGGCTGGGATTGGCTCCAGCAGACCCCCGTGACCCTGTGTTAGGATATAGCGGGTTGGGAAATGACTGACTGACTGAATTTATTGTTTATCTTAATGGTCAGTAATATTATTTGCATTTTCTGAAATTAAATTTATCCACCTTCTTAAAAAACTAAGTGTTTAGTAATTAAAGCATTTTGTATGCAGATTTTTGAGAGGCTGATGAATGAAGAGAACAAGAGAGAGAATAGGTTGGATGATATGGAGATAGTGAATCAGGAAGTGCAACGGATTAGCAAGGAAGAAATAAGGACAGCTATGAAGAGGATGAAAAATGGAAAGGCTGTTGGTCCAGATGACATACCTGTGGAAGCATGGAGGTGTTAAGGAGAAATTCCAGTGGAGTTTTTAACCAGATTCTTTAATGGAATCTTGGAAAGTGAGGTGATGCCTGAGAAGTGGAGAAGAAGTGTACTAGTGGTGATTTTTAAGAATAAGGGGGATGTACAGGACTGTAGTAACTACAGGGGGATAAAATTGATGAGCCACAGCATGAAGTTATGGGGAAGAGTAGTGGTAGTGAGTAGTAGTTAAGAAGTGAGGTGATGATTAATGAGCAGCAGTATGGTTTCATGCCAAGAAAGAGCACCACAGATGCGATGTTTGCTCTGAGGGTGTTGATGGAGAAGTATTGAGAAGGCCAGAAGGAGTTGCATTGCGTCATTTCTGGACCTGGAGAAAGCATATGACAGGGTGCCTTGAGAGGAGTTGTGGTATTGTATGAAGAAGTCGGGAGTGGCAGAGACGTATATAAGAGTTGTACAGGATATGTACGAGGGAAGTATGACAGTGATGAGGTCTGCAGTAGGAGTGATGGATGCATTCAAGGTGGAGGTGGGTTTACATCAGGAATCAGCTCTGAGCCCTTTCTTATTTGCAATGGTGATAGACAGGTTGACAGACGAGATTAGACAGGAGTCCGCGTGGACTATGATGTTTGCTGATGACATTGTGATCTTTAGCGAATAGGAAGCAGGTTGAGGAGACCCTGGAGAGGTGGAGATATGCTCTGGAGAGGAGAGGAATTAAGGTCAGTAGGAACAAGACAGAATACATGTGTGTAAATGAGAGGGAGGTCAGTGGAATGGTGAGGATGCAGGCGGTAGAGTTGGCGAAGGTGGATGAGTTTAAATACTTGGGATCAACAGTACAGAGTAATGGGGATTGTGGAAGAGAGGTGAAGAAGAGAGTGCAGGTAGGGTGGAATGGGTGGAGAAGAGTGTCGGGAGGAATTTGTGACAGACGGGTATCAGCAAGAGTGAAAGGGAAGGTCTACAGGACGGTAGTGAGACCAGCTATGTTATATGTGTTGGAGATGGTGGCACTGACCAGAAAGTAGGAGACAGAGCTGGAGGTAGCAGAGTTAAAGATGCTAAGATTTGCACTGAGTGTGACGAGGATGGATAGGATTAAAAATGAGTATATAAATGCAAAAAATTATTATTAATTATTATTATTAATGCAATAGAGGGTCAGCTCAAGTTGGAAGGTTGAGAGACAAAGTCAGAGAGATGCTGAGTATATTGGGAAAAGGATGTTAAAGATAGAGTTGTCAGGTAAAAGGAAAAGAGGAAGGCCTAAGAGGAGGTTTATATATGTAGTGAGAGTGGACATGCAGGTGATGGGTGTAACAGAACAAGATGCAGAGGACAGAAAGATACGGAAAAAGATGATGCGCTGTGGCAACCCCTAACAGGAGCAGCCGAAAGAAGAAGAAGAAGATGATTTTGAGATTTTGTTTAATCGTTTGATTTATTTTTAACAAAGCTTATTTTGTTCCTGTTTCATTCTTAGCATCCATGCTGGCAACAGGATGTGTCATGTGACTGCGACTGTCATATCAGTTATGTGAGATGTTACAGTATAAATATGGCAGTGGTTCTGTTACACATTATCTCTCAGTTGAATAAACTTTCTGAAAAATCTAGTGGTAATTACCTTCTTAAAGAAGTAGGCCCTAGCGTCAGGTTTTGTTTCAGTATTTTGAACCTCTTTCTGTCTTTGACTTCTGATTCTTGTTTTGCCTGTACTTTGGTTGCTTGACTGCATATTTCTTTTTAGCTTTGAACCCAATTTCTTTATTACTTCAAATCTTGCACCACTTTATCATCTCCTAGTTATTTTTACCCTTCTCAAAACAATCCTCAGTGTTATGATTGGTCTTCTTTAATTTTTTCTGCATCTTCAAAGTGCTTGTCTTCATTTATGTGTCTATGTCAATTTGTAGATTATTATTTTTTTTTTTAAAATGTCCTTGAAGAGTTTACAATTATTAAACTTTTCCCAAAACGCTACTTTAATTTTCCTGTGGGTGTTGCTATTTTCTGACATTTGTGTTCTGGGTTTTCATGATTATTATATTCCTAGAATATTATGTGTCTTTGCAATGTGTGACATGTTTAATCCGACTGTATAAAGGTCAGAAAGTTCACCTTTGGATTATCTGATACTGGATAAAATCTGTGTGTGAGTTTTGATTGATCTTGTTGGTTTATTTTCTGGCTTAAATACTTAATTTCTTACATTCTGACTATGATTCTTGTTTTGCTCCTTGATTTGTTGAAAGATCAGCTTAGTTCCAGGTTAGTGAGCTTAGTGTGTCTCTTGGCCCTTACTGAAAATCTGTTCTGTCTCTCTGAAGCAGAATACTCTGAGACATGCTGTCCTACAAAAAAGTGCATCTATCCATTTACACATTTTCTAAAACCAGTTTTGCCTTGCAAGGGTTGTGAACTGCTTGAACCCTGGATGAGACAAGACAAAAATTTGTACACATTTCTATACTTACACATTACAAGGGGTGTTCAATAACTGAGCTACCTGAGTATCATGTATTTGTGATACAAATCTGAACTTGTCACTGGAGATGTCTTGTCATGCCGCATGTGCAGTTTGAGGTCATTTCATAGCAAGCACTCAGGGAAGTCTATGAGAAAATTGACAGATTGAGAGCATTCATCTGTCATTAATTTCCTTACAAAGGAAAGGTAGAAGCCAAACGAAATCCACGAGAGGTTAAATACTGTGTATGAGGATGATTCACCTTTCTACTATACAATGAAATTTTGGGCAAAGCAATTTAAATGGGGATAGGTGTCAATTGAAGATGACGCAAGACCAGACAACTTCACAGGAAATGTGTCAAAAAGAGGAAGCTATGATTATGGAAGATCGTTATGTTAAGATACATTGGTTAATATTATAGCTCAGGAACCAAGCATTTCAGCCCACACAGTTTTTTGCAATCATCCACACTCATTTGATGATGTCAAAAGGTCAGTTTCCAAAAAGTTACACAAATGGTAACACAGGATGAGAAAACATGTCACCAGGAATTTAGTCATCACAACTTGGACCTTTTATGGGAAAATCTCACTGACTTGTTCTCACAGATTATTTCTGAGGATAAAACGTGAGTTCACCACCATGAACTTGAAACCAAACAAGAGTCCATGCAATGGAAGCATAAAGAATCCCCAACCCCCAAGAAATGTTGCATGCAGCAGTCAGATGGAAAAGTCATGCTGACAGTTTTCTGGGATACAAAGGGCGTTCTGCTATTGAAATTAATACCACACAAGTCAACCATCATTGGAAAAACAAGTGCTTCCACAATGAAGTCATTAGATGAGGCCATCAAACAGAAACATCATGAGAAACTGTCAGCAGGCATGGTGCTGCTTCACAACAATGCAATATCCCAAAAATCCCAAAACACTGAAGGCTGCTATCACTGAATGCAGCTTCACAAAGCTTAACCATCCATTGCACAGTCCACACCTAGACCCCTGTAATTATGTTCTATTTTGAAACCTGAATACAATTCTACGAAGGCGATGATGTCCCAATGATAATGACCTCAAGGAGGCGGTAATGGGTTCCGAAGGGACTAAATCATCAGAGGTAAAGTGGACCAAGTGTGTTGAAGTCAACAGAGAGATTATTAAAAACTAATGAGGAGAGTTTGACCATCAGATTTTATTTTCACTCTCTGGTTGATAAGTATTGATCATCCCTTATAACAACAGGTTAATTTATTGACTCCAGCAAATCTACCGACATGTCTTTTGCCTGTGATAAAAAACATATAATACCAGGAAGCAGCCCAGCATTTTAATGACGTCTCCTGATCAAATCATAATTAAAGAATTAAAATGAATTAAATATTCACTCCTGGCTAAATATTTTGGGAGCCTTGGGATTTGAAGTTAACAAGGATTCAAATTATTACATTATCAAGCATGTACTTGCTAGATTTTAAATATCAAGAATTGAAAGACAGCCATTTGGCCTAGGTTGTTTGAATTGCGACTCTGCAGTCATAAGCAACCATGGCTTACTTTTTCCAAGAATATTTAGAACTAGAAATTTTATTTTCCTGTCCTCCATCATCAACTAACCAATTATCAGTGTTAATGGAATTTATATGATCAAATTTGTTCATGTTAAGAAATGAGATTTGAGACACATAAAGATCTATCTATCTATCTATCTATCTATCTATCTATCTATCTATCTATCTATCTATCCATTTTCGAACCCGCTGAATCCGAATACAGGGTCACGGGGGTCTGCTGGGGCCAATCCCAGCCAACACAGGGCACAAGGCAGGAACCAATCCTGGGCAGGGTGCCAACCCACCGCAGTATCTATCTATCTATCTATCTATCTATCTATCTATCTATCTATCTATCTATCTATCTATCTATCTATCTAATAATAATAATACACTTCAAAACTGCACAGAGAAATACAAATGTGGAACATTTATACAGATTAGAAGTCTCCTGGTACTTTTTTCCTCCTGGGACACCAATATTGCTCCTTAACTGATAACCAGTCCTTTTATGTTAAGCTTAAACCCCCTTCTTTGGTGAGAGGGTCCTAGGCAGTTTGCTGTGAAATCATGTGTTTTGGATGATGTCTTGTCTAGCATTGTTTTCTCTGGATTTTTGAAAATGGAATCCCCACACATCATGAAAAACAAGCACCAATCCAATGGATGAAAGGAACTAAATAGCAGCCCAAAAGGTGACTAATATCTTTCATTGCAAGGCAATAATTTTAGTTCATGAGATCAGAGTGGCTTAGACCTTGAAACCACAGAGTTAGGGTGGTTCAGCTCCTGCTTCTGACTCACACCTTGTTTATAAGTATTACCCATCTATGCATCACTTGTAAAAGTTAAACCATGGATTTACACCTGGATAGTGCCTTGAGATTAAACTCACTACAGAATATAAAGGAGCTAATAAGCCTAATAAACCGTGTCCTAAACAGCAAATAAAAAAAGGAACAATGAATACTTACAGTAATAAAAACTCTTCATTACCATTGCTTGCTTTTTACCTTCATAATGATTTAATGTAATATTCTTAATATAAATATCAGTGCCTTTTCCAAAACATTTTACCTGAACGGCCCAGTGGAGAGCTGTCTTGAAATCCTTGTCCACCAAAGTTGGATCAGCTCCTTTTTGTAATAAGGCCAGCACATGCGGAGGCCGGTTGTGGAAAGCTGCCCAGTGTAGAGGGGTCATTCCCTAACAATAAGAAACAAAGCAATTGATTTAGCTTGATTTCCATTAATCTTACTCCTTTGAATAACATGAAACAACATTGAGTTTGTAAGTACTTTGTCATCACTGCCATGGTGGGGTTGTTTTTCATGGCCATGGCCATATTTTTTATGCTAACGACGGCCATGGCCAGTCACAAGTGTGTAGGGTGTGATATTACATGGGTGTGCTCTGCTACAATCACATGCCACAGTTATAAAAGATGTCAGCTTGTAGCATTTGACATCCAAGATTTGCAATTGTATGTTAAAAACCTGAAGTTGTTTTTGGTTGCATTCATTAAGAAATAGTTTTTTTCAGTTGCAGTTTGGAGCTTTCATTTTGTTTTTGATCTTGTATTATTGGATATCATTTTAACATTGGTCACTAGTTTTCCTTCTGATGTTTTAGCTCCAGATTGTTGTCTGAATTTTTTAACTGCTCTTTTTCTCACCCTACCATAGTTTATTATTTTTACCTCCTCATCCTGCTGCTCATCTTATTTAGATCTTTTCAACTACCTTGCTTCTCCAAAGACAGAATGATTTCCTAGTCTAGAGGCACAGTCTAGTGACATCTGCGAGTTCTTGATAATCATCTTGACTGTGCTTCAAGTTATACTTACAGTTTTTGAACTTATTGACACTGTTTCTTGGAATTAAGTCTATCAAAAACTTTGTTCTTGGTTTCTTCGAAATGAATTACTCAGCAGAACAGGAAGTGCAGTATTTATCTTGAAATCCTATATTACAGTACAACTTGCCACAAGAGGCCAATTAACTTAATGTGTTATTCTGAAGACAAATAGCAAGTAAAACCAGTTTTATGAGGGGGTTGGGCACTTTTTAAAATATTCTTTTCTTTTTTTATTAGTTGGAAGTCCTGGAAAAGTCCTAAAATACGGTTTGATCAGTTGATAAACCAAGAAGACATATTCTACTAGGTATGGATAATAACACCAGAAATTACAACATATGTGAACATGATTAAATAAATTCATAGGAAAGACTAACAAAGGGCTAACATAAAAGTTAAAGCAAAATTATCTACAAGTCTGACTCTCAGTCAAACATTTACTGTAAAAATGCACTCTTTTTTTCTCCTTTTGCTCACACCAGTCTCTATCTCTCTTTTTTCTTTTCATAACCTCTATCATCCTAAGAGGAAAATGACAATATTCTAAATTGACATAAGTTGTACCTACTTTAAATCTGCTGTATGTACTTCAAGTACCACAAGAATGTAATTCTGAGTTTTGTGTTTTCTGGCAGTGCCTTGCCTCAAATGTGAACAAGCAGCCTTTGGGATATAAAGATAGAATCACGAGACACTCAAATTTATTTTAGCAACAGAATTCCTTGACCCACTGTGAGAGCAGTGGCCTGTAAGTACATCTTTATCACTCAATGGTTGCTGGTTTGCATCCCAGGTGAGGTGGTAACTGACCACCACAGAGCAAATTGCTGGACTGAGACAACTGATGCCATGACCCCAATTAGCTTTGTTACGAGATGGGGGTGGTATAACTTACTGGTAGCATGGGTTTAGGAGAGGGATGCTGGGAAGAGAGACCAGCCTGACATCCCAAACAGATCAAGAGATGCAGCCATCCGTGACGAATTTTGAAGAATTACTGTATTGTTTAAAGAGACGGCAGTAGTTTGTGTGTTTGTCTTTATAACCCAAACATTCATTGTGTACTTCCCAGGCAAGGCACTAACAGCAACTGCCTTCGAAGGAACTCCTGAACTGAAAAGTGGGGATTATTTTTTCATGATTATTTACTTCTTAGAACTGTACTCTTAGCATTGACATCTTTAGAGTTTCATTGATGTGACCGTGGCACTATTTTGGGTTTCTTTTGTATCCATCACAGTATTGTTATTAGCAACAATGTCTTTCTTGGTCACTTGGCTTGATTGCAGTGTTACAAGTGATGGCTCCATGTATATAAATAAAACTTACAAAAGGTAATGAATTGTGCTTAGTTAAATAGAAAAAGTATCTTAAATTATCCATCCATCCATTATCCAACCCGCTACATCCTAACTACAGGTTCACGGGGGTCTGCTGGAGCCAATCCCAGCCAACACAGGGCGCATGGCAGGAAACAAACCCCGGGCAGGGCGCCAGCCCACCGCAGGGTGCGCACACACACACCAAGCACACAGTAGGGACAATTTAGAATCGCCAATGCACTTAACCTGCATGTCTTTGGACTGAGGGAGGAAACTGGAGCAACCGGAGGAAACTCACGCAGACACGGGGAGAACATGCAAACTCCATGCAGGGAGGACCCGGGAAGCGAATATCTTAATTCAGTCATTACATTTTTGCAAATTTTTTTAATCATGATTTTCTGCTCTCTGAATTTTGATACTTTGTTTAAAGTGGGGTTGAAGCTTTGAAACACAAGACATCCACCTAATGGCTCCCAAATATATCTGACCTTACACTATTATGAAGAGTGTTACACTGGTTTCATATAAATTGGCCCTTTTGTGCCTTTTTTATTTACACCTTACTTTTCACAAGATATGTTGGAAACCTGTGTTATCTACCTGATACAGTCGTTCTTCCCTCCCACCCCTTTGGTGGAAGTTGAGGGTAAATGAGGTTGTAAAAAGTTTGTATTCTATATGTCGGGTTGCTAGGGTTTATTATCTAGTCCAGTGGAAGAGTTACAATCCTTAGGGTCGTTCTTAGGTTCCAGCTAAAGATATTCATGCTTAATGCTAGATCTGTTAGTTTCAATTACGTCATCATAGTAAGCAGAATAAGCATATTTGGAGCCTGTGCCTTATGAAGGAGGCTCTGTTGTAAATCTAAATCAAAACAGCTAAATTTTGTTTACATGATTATATATTTGCTAGAATTTTTTTCTTATTGTTTATACTTTTATAGCATTTTGTTGATGACATCATTATGGTGCCAGTTTTGGCTTCTTCTATGTTCTTCTTGATATTGTTTGTCTCAGGGATGGGGTACATGGGCATGGTCATGTGATTTTACAATAGTTACATTCTGTCAATGGGTCAACTTTAAAAACAGTTACCATCAAAACACCCTCATAAGATAGTTCTGTGGAAAAAAACAGAATCGCTATGTACTCAGATTGAAGATTTCAGTGATAAAATAGGTCACTTTATACTAATTAGCAGTGTCTTTCTGAAAATACTATGCTTGTGTTCACTTTAGTTTACAAGTTTTGGGGATAAAAATTGGACAATTAAATTTCAGACAAAGCAAATACTCAGTTAGAGGATCTGTACAGACTTTTTTCAAAACATGGCAGGATCTAATCAGTAATATTTTAAAAATATGTTTATAAAGCACAGAGAATTTATTAATTTAGGTATGTTTACAAGCCTTAAATTTTACACCGTTTGGCTTGCTCTCTCTCTCAGGGGTGGGATCGATCTGTTCTTAACATAATTCTTTTTTTTGTAAAAACTTGATTGCTATGTATGGATTGTAATAAAATAAAAAAAATTAAAAAATAAAAAATTCAGACAAAGTAAGACACGTTAAGGATTTGTGATTTTTCAAAGCAAGAAAGCAGTTCAGTAGAGTCAATAGAGCTGTGTTATGATCGTGGCCTTAGGTATTTGTTTTTTTGATAAAGCTAATCTTCTTGCCATCAATTACATTTAAAGGACGTTGTGCTTTCAATTCCTAGCGGCTTTCTCAATAAAAACAGTCAATGTCTTCTGAATTACCAGTTAAATCAGTGTACTTAGGTCACTGTGACATTACACTCTGTTACCAATGCTATTTGATGACAGCATACTATACATCTTAGTAAGAAAAATATTTATCAAGAAAATTTCATTTTTAAGAAAATGTATCAGGTATTAAAGTGTGAAAGAATTTAAATATTCCTGTGTGTAAGAAAATTAAAAGTTAATGTATCAGAGAAAATTAGGGGAATATTAAATAAATGTCTTTATCTTAGTGGACAGTAGAAATGTCACTAATTTGCTTGAATCAAGCAAATAAAAAGTACTCAATATAAGATATTTTATTAATTATATCTTTCCCAGCATCTCAACCAGAGGTGGTTTCAGCTTTGGTCCAAAGCTCCCAGGATGCACACTAGCCCCCATAGCTGTGAACAGGATCAAGATGGCTATATAGTAGATGGATGGGATTATAATGAATTACAGTCTGGAGATTTCTGATCTAACAGAATATAAACTAGTGCTATTTTAAACATTTTTCCCAATTTTATAATATTGGATTATTTATTGAAGGTTGACATACATAGATAGATGGGCTTTTCCAGAGGCATACATGTTAGCTTAATTAGCCACACTCTAAACTAAACCTGTAAGCAGGGCCGTCTTAACAGCATTATAGGCCCCCGGGCAAAGCAGTGCACTGGGGCCCCTACCTACACAACCACTCAGCAAGTTACAACACACATAGATTAGCATGGGGCCCTATATGCTCGTGGGGCCCCCAGGCAACTGCCAAGCATGCCCATGCGTTAAGACGGACCTGCCTGTAAGTTTGGGTATATGTGTGAGTGTCTTCTAGGCATGGGAGGTAATATTACGTAGCCACTATGTCACCCTAGAACAGGGCTTTTTTAGGGTTTAGTTGTTCATAGTTTTATGTTGACATGCAAGATATCAAAGAGATACACTGCCATTAACTGGGTTGCTGTTACTTGTAATATAGGACAAGTGAATAAGGGACAACCCAGGGGATGGGGCAGGTGGTGAAGCAAGATGTTTTGAGCAGAAAGGAATCCTTACTTGTACTCTAAAGCTCCCCAGCTGTACTTTATAAAGGAAAAAGGTATCCACTGATCATATATAGGACAAAGAATGAGAAATTAACCAAAAAACATCAGTAGTGGGAGATTCGCTTACTCTAGTGCAGGGCTTGAGCTTTCTCTACCTTCTTTAGGTATAAAGAAGCAACTAACTATGAATGATGTGCCAGTCCACTGGAGTGCACACTTTTGCATACATCTGCACTCATTCATACAAAACCATTTTATAAGTTGCTTCTCTCTCAGCCAAGAATCTCACGTGTGTACAGTAGTACCGCAAAATTTTAAACAGATAGCAGACAGTTCACCTGAAATGATTAACTGCACGAGAGAGGGAGGGAGTGAGTGGTCCTTGTGCAGGATTAATCAACCATTAAAGATTAGTAAAAATGTTGGTCATGATGCTGAAGAGGTGGTCCCTGACTCTTCATAACCATATACTTACTGGTTTAAAGGAATCTTCATTTAAGTGCTAAAGCCCCACAATTATAGCTAAACGACTGGATGGTGAGTCAAGTACTTCTTCATATTCTACCTCTAGCTTCACATTAAAAGTGGGTTCGTGCTTAGCCAAATGGATTCCAAATGCGTATAGTCTACTAACATAAAATGCTTGTAAAAATGTATTGCATTAGGCAGTAAGAAAAAAAAATCAAATCATATTAATTTCTTAAGCTACACATTTAATTGAATTATTCCAGGAGCATGACAAAATGACAGATGGTAATGTTGTTCTAGCAGTGAAAGCAGGTTAATAAGTTACATGTTGATGTGTTTTGCCTCATTACTTACTTCATTATCCTGATGGTTTATTTCACACAAGGTAGATTGTTGCAGCAGGACAGAAATCAGTCTAGAGAACGAAAAATAAAACATGAGCTGTAGCTTCATTAATATATAAAGCACTTTTCCCATCTGTGTCTTACACCATTTTCGTATAGTTTTGATTATTGTTGTATTGTGAGGTTGTATCTGTTTTCATTCCTCAGATGTTTTGTTAGCTGTGATATTTTACTTTTGCTTGTTGTTTTTAGGAGCTAGCTCACTTTAGGCAGGCACCCACATCTGCCCACACAGGAAAAGGAGAGTATAGCAACCGCAATATGACTTCATATATACGGTATAAGATTTTTTATTTTTTAGCTCATTTTCTCATGATGGTGTAAGAGCTTATTAAGGCTTTTTATAACACTTTTTTTCTTCTTATCTCTCTTTTGGCTGCTACAATTCTGTATACGATTTACCTTGAAGAAGTATGCGAGACTAAGCAACAATTCACCTAAGCAACAATTCACCCTAGCTCAACCTATCTTTGTGTTAACATGGTCTCCCTGTTGTTCTTATATTATTATTTTTAACAATAAATCCAAAAAATAAGTACCAATAACCCAGGGATGATATTTTTAGATAACATGTAAAAGTTTTTTGCTGGATCAGAACAAGGTTGCATACAGAAAGTGCTAAAAAATATTTAAAGATATCCAGTACAATTCATGTTTAAAGGCATGAGACATTCAAAATGTGATGCCTACTGCAAGCTACGCAGAAAGATTTTTTGAAATGGACCAAAAGAGAAAGCATAGGCAGAGAAACACAGAGTTTACTAACCAGAAGGCAATCCTAGGACTTGTAAAAACAATAGGAGCAAAACTGGAACCACGGTCAAAAGTTAGAAACAATTGACAAGGTCTTCATGGGTTTTATTCATCTGAGGCAAAAACACGACACCGTTATAGGTGAGACAGTCCTTGTTGTTTCTTTTTTTTCTTTTTTTGATTTTCCTCTCTTTAAGTTTTGTTTCATTGTAAATTGGTTTTCACTGATTCCATGAAGAATTACACTGGGGTTTGGGCAGGGTATCCAATTGCTGCCAATTCTTCAGGTGTTGCTGCCCACCTGAAATGTAATAAACAGGTGATCTCAACCCTGAAGTGTTTGCTGAGGCATTATGTGGGTTCTGTGTGTAGCCAACAGCCATCCTCTAAGAGTTTAATATTGCTCTAGCTTTCAGGTTGCATTCTTAGTTTTTAAAAATATTTAATAAAATTGGTCTGTGAAGTGATTCTGATAAAGTTCTATCATAATTATAATGTTTATATTATAGCTTAAATACTATTTGCTCTGACAGTTCAATTATTAAGGTATTGCCATTTTTCTTCACTTTTTTTTCTTTGTAGGTTTCCCCTCAGGTAAATTTGATGAATTTTCATTAATCATTTCCTTGTTTCTATTCCTTTATACTTGGCAAGCATTTAATATTTTTCAGGTAATAAACTTTAATAATTAATTTCACAATTAAAATTATTCCTTACAATTAATTGGGGAGGTTTATTAATGATTGTCTCTTGTAATTAGGGCATCATTTATTCAAATAATGGAGAGTGCTTAGGAAGCTATTTCTGACAACTGAGGATATTAAGGATGTACAAACTGTGAAATTTGATCTTCAGCTGTATTTTAATGCCATATTGTGGCTAATCCTTAAATCATCTTTTGAATGTCATGGTAAAAAAAAAATATTGTAATGAACACCTTAAGTGTGATCATAAAAGCCAAGGCTAGTGCCCTGTATGTTCATCTAACAGGCTTTTCTTTTAGACTAATCAGCGTGATGTAAAGAAACAGAGCAGCTGTCACGTTCTCGTGGGGTGCAAAGGTTTCTAGTCACTATGGAGACCATGGAAACCCTCCAAATGATCTGGTACTGCTGTTACAACAAATTGCCTTTCAGCTTATTGGTATTACTATTCTTGCTTTTCACTTTGGTCCATAAATTTGACTAATTGTATTCTTTTATATTTTTGAGACATCATTGCATCTTTAGCTTTAGCCTGCTGTATAGTAAGTATATTGTATGGAAAGAAAAGATTCAACAGATATAGAAGCACTTAGTATACACGTTTTTTCTGTGGTCCAATATAATGAAAGTTGTCTATTAGTAGTTTTAGGTTATTACAATATATGGGAAAGGACTCTAAGGAATATAAAGTCAATCATACCTGATCAATCAAAAATTCTCATTTGAGGTTGGGCTTAATTAGTGTGAATATTTTTTCTGCAATATTTTCTAATATTTTTAGATGAAGTATCTGGTATAGACCCTAATTCAGCGTTAACACTGGTTGAAGAATGTGAGGGACATGTTTTTATTTAAATATGAACACATCTAAGCCTTTTTTCCTTTTTTTTTTGGTTTGTTTTTTTATTTTAACCCCAGCTCCAGCACTCTAGATATGTTTTTTTTTCTTGGAAGTCCATTGAAAGACTAAAGACCTTAGAGAAACTAGAGTATTTTTAATTGTTTTTTGACTGTACATTTTAATGACCCTGTTAATATATAAAGCATAATTTTCAATAAGGTGTACTGGAAACACTGCTTTGATTTCTTACAACTGATACTAAGTGCAGGATTTCGCATGTAATGAGTGTGTATATAAAATATCTACTGTAGCTGTGTAGGCCCGTGCTGTAAAAAGCCTGGGCTTCTAGAAACCATAGATTCTGGCACTTCAATCAATCAGTCGCGTCGGTTGTGCATTAGTGGCTAAGTGAGTTTTTCTTTCCTCGGCGGTTTGGTTTTGCCACCATGGTTGCCTCCATTGTCTACCAGCAGCTAAACAAGTTTCTCTCTCCTTGGAGGTTTAATTTTACTGATGTGCTCGCCTCACTTGTTTATTAGCGGCTAAGTGAGTTTCTCTTTTCTCAGCAGTTTCACTTTGGAGACAGAGTTGCTTTCTTTGAGCTTCATGCTGTAGCCTCGCACTTCCAGGCTGGACAGACAGACACACACACTTCCATGCATAGACGTTTATATATAAGATTTTCTATGTACAATAAATTCCATTTATCAGTAAACTATTACAGGACTAGGGAGTTAGAGACTATCTATGTTCATGGAATGACCACCGATAGCTGGAAGTCTGTTCATTGTAGGGCAAGCCCATTCTGTCACTCGTACAGGTCCAATTTACAAGCCTGAATTATCCAAATATGCACATATTTGGGATGTCGAAAGTGAAAAAAGAGACAAATGTTGGAAGCATGTGCTAACGAACATAGAAAACTGCCCAGTTGGAAAGCAAATTCACTTCTCTGGAGCTGTAAGTCAGCAATACTAATCACAGTACAAATGTGCAGGCCATAATAAATTCCAAAAAGAGAGATTTTGTTTCTTTCTTATAAAATAATGCTGTTGGCAGAGATAAATAAAGCGATTTGTAAATCCTGAGTGGAATTCAAAAAAATCAATCAGTCTTTATCTTGTGGCACACCATTATAACATACACCATCATACAGTCCTCTACAGAGCTAGCAAGATTTAATACATTATCAAATTTAACTATTCATCAAAATGTAAAAAAGCAAAAAATATTTCCTTATCCCTTATTCTAGGAACACAAGTGGAGGCCCAAAGTAAGGTTATTATTTCCATGTTAAAGTATTTCCTTTCACACAATAAGATTTATAGCGACCAAACCTCAGGGGCTGAAGGACTTATTGAAGACAAAGACATCATTTGCAATCCAGCAACATGTTGAAACATTTTACACAGAAAATATTTTTCCAATTATCAAGGTATCATACTATTCAACCTCCCTGGAAAAGCCTCTGCTGGGATACTTGAAGAGAGAATCTGAGAGAGGACACTCAGATTCAGAAGGAACAATGTGAATTCTGTCCTGATGCTCCTCAAATGACGCAGACCATCACAGTGGACCTGCAGCTAAATGATGTGCAACAAAACATGAAACCTGGTGTGCAAGGCTTATGGTATGTAGTCCGGCAATGAAGAACTAAATATGGAAAGTTTACCTTACAAAATTAACAATTACACTCCAAATATAGTTTCCCATCAACACAATTTTTTCCACTGTCTCCAAATTAGAAACTTTGCTAAATGAAAACTACTTATTTCTATTCCAGAAAAGATATTGACGAGTCTTGAAGGCTCAGACAGCATTTCTATAATATATGAAACCATTTTAAAGTCCCTTCCTTTTAAAGATCCCAGAGTACAGTGGGAAAAGAATCTCTTTTCAGAAACATTTCAGAAACGGAGTGGAAGGCAGCCATGCACAGAATTCACTCTAGCTTTATATGTGCAAAACATTCAATTATTCAACTCAAAATCTTTTAGTAAACACATCTATCTCACTTAAAATTGTCCAAAATGTTTCCAGGGCAAGATCCAACCAGCGAACATTGCAGTCGATCTCCAGCTTCACATAGGTCACATGTTTTGGGCGTGTACCAAATTAACATCATTCTGGACAAACATTTTTAAATGCCTATCAGACAGCCTTGGTGTCACTGTCTCTCCTAATCCACTTACAGCTGTGTTTGGTGTACTTCCAGATGGGTTTAAAGTGGAGAAGGACAAACAAACTGTAATTGCCTTTAATTCACTATTGGCACATAGACATATCTTGCTCAACTGGAAGAATCCTAACCAGCCTATTTTAAATCAGTGGGTAACTGATGTTATATTTGAAATTGGAAAACATCTAATTCTCGTTTAGAAAATCTGTTCAAAACTTTTTAAAAACCTGGCAGGACCTAATCAAGAATATTTTAGAATAAGCATTTATAATGGGAGAAAAGATTCCTTTCTCTCTTTACTACTCTCAGTTGCTTTACTCTGGATGTTGGCCTTCCTCTCTTTCTTATGGGTGGGGTTGATTTGAATTTAGTTTTCTTAAGTTTTGACTTGATTGTATGAAATGTATGGTTTTTAATAAATTCAATCAAAGATTAAAAAAATTGACTGTACTTGCACCAGCCTGCTTTAATAGGAAACTGATAAAGGACGTGTTCTACTGCACAAGCCTGGGAGTTTTGAGCGTTGTGCAGAACTGGTTAATATAGATGCTATGTTGTCTATATAATAGCTATTCCCACAATCACAGAGCTAAGGAGACAGAAATGAGCCGTGTGAATACTAGAGGCCACTGGGATGCTGGATGTTCTGCTAACAGAGCAAATTTTATCCCGGTAGATAGTTAATGGAGCCATCAAGCAATTAGGCTGATGCAGCAGTGGTTGCTTCCTCCTCAACCCACCACTGAAGCTTCTTGTCACGCAATCAGCCAGTCTTCTGCTTGAGAAAGACCTCCTGTATCCATAGTGGCACAAGCTAAAATATCTAGTTTGTTGGGCAGCCTCTTTTTCAAAGAACATCTATCTGCTAATCTTCTATACTTTTGAATATACATGCCCTCAGTTTATAAGATACTAGCTGCATGGATTTGTGAAGCTATGATGTTGAAAACACTACAAGTCTAAGAATAGGCAGCTATTAGTTTGATAAAGCACAATGTAATTAATCAAAAAAGTAACTTGTTACATTTTTCTTGAGATTCTTTAAAGTGTTCATTTCTCTTTGGGGGCAAATAAAGTATTACATAGACAATATAGAATCTGACTGATTTAGAAGATGTAAAGTAAGTTTGTAACTTATATAATATAAAGCATTAAAAAAAATTGGATTATATATTTATTTGGCTGGCACATTATTATGATTGTAGTACCTGACATCAGGCTCAGCAGTAGCTGCATGCAGAGGCAGTCGACCATTTTTGTCTGGAATATTCTGTTTGGCTCCATTTCTAAGCAAGCTCACGCAGCCTTCCAGCCATCCCTTAGAATAAAAAAATATTGATTAATATTTTTACAAAATAATTAAATAACAGATTGCATCTAAATTTAATTATACCAATAGTAAGCTAGAATGTTATTAAAGGACTTCTGTTTCTAGTAAAAACACATCAGAAATGATAGTTTGCCATTAATCTTAGCATAAGCTGTCATAATTCTGAGTGCTACTTTTTAATAATGTTAGGCTCCTGTTTTACTCAAGGATGACACCATGTTCTGTAGTGTTGTCATGGGTGCAGTCATCTTATTTACCGATGCTCTCATGATCTGACATGTTTTTCATTTTTATAGTCTTCCTTGGCCTTTAAAAATCATTAAGGCATTGTTCTGGGGGTTTGGGAGCCCAATGAATTCAGTGGTTACAGATTTATTATAACGGTGCTGACAAGTTGCATCAACTAGGGATGAGTCATTATTAGTATGAGCTGGCATTCCATCACCAGAGGCAGGCACGCTTAAATAAAACAGCAAGCCTGAACAATCACAAAAACAGATTTCCATCTAGTACAGCAATGGTGAACAGTCCTTTTAAGGATACCAACGCACCTAAAAGAGGAATGTAAGAAACAAAGGATCCATTCTGGCTATTTATTTAGTGACATTTTTAACAATGTTTAAAGCAAAATACATTCTTCCACTCAACCATTTTGTTTTAAATATAAGCACTGTCATTTTGAGTGCTTCGTTTGGTCTGTTTACTATGCTGTTGCTTGATAAGGTCAACTAGAAGCAGGGCCTGAAGTGGACTAGTACTCCTCCATTATTCATAGCTGTATACTGACCAGCATGCATCCCATCTGTCATGGTGCTTCATGATCAAATGATAGCATATATCTGTGCTAAAAGCCACAAGGCCCACCAAACCAAAGCGCTGTCCCACCAACACCCACTCTAATATCAATCCTAACTGAAAAGGAAAGCACCAGCCCTTATACTGTATGTCTCCATTAGCACAGCATGTCGTGGTTTTTGAAGTTTGTGGATAGATCAAATAAACAATTCTAATTCTAGTATTCCTTTATTGACATTTCCAAATATTGTGACTATGAATTTCCTTTCATTTTTGACTCCAATTGTGTCTTTCATTTTAACATAAGGTGTTACTGGCATCTAACCCTTCTCCCTTAATATATTTAGCTTGTTTGAAGTATAATTTGTCTCTTAAGTATTGACCTTAGCATGTTTCTAACTTTGACTCCATCTCCCTATTTGAATATTTAACTCTTTGAGAGCTGAATATTTTCTGAAGAGCACACAAAGCAATTGTTTCACACATTAAATCAACACAAAACATCTTTTGCTGTTTTCGCCCAGCAGTAGCAGTCACATTGTGACGCAATCTGGTTTGTACCTCTTGTTATCGTGTCAGTCCTCTTGGGTGAACATTGCCATTGGCGCATCAGCTACACGATTCTACATGTTCAGCACCATGATCAGCTGGGGACCGATCAAGTGACGCACGTACCTTCACTTTCGTTTTCGATCTCCAGATCACTTGCATCAAAATCTGACAACTCAGAGTCCGATTCAGTGATCATACGAAAAACGTCACCCACAGCGTGTTTTGATTTGCGCATTCACTTTGGTTTATTGCCAGAGATTGCCATTTTAGAGGTTGTTTGCTCTTCACTACTTCTCCACGCAAATGGAAATCTCAGTCAGATCAATGAAACTAACTTTCCTTTTAGCAAAGACAGTCGAACTAAAACATAATGGTGAGTTTTGCCACAGTTTACAACTGATTACCATCCTCAACCGATGCATTTCTACAAAAGTCGACATCCACTCTGAAAGAGTTAACATTACAATACTTTGAACTTGTGCAGGCAGTTTAGATGCTATAACCATTGTTGGTCATGTGACACTATGATGTCACTTCTGTCTTCTATACAGTATAAGATGACTTCAGACAGTGTGCATTATCCTAGTTTTGACTAACATTACTTTTATGATCTCTCTTCCTTTTGGCTTTCTTATTTAGAGGTAATGGCTAAAGAGAGCTACCAATAAAATCCAGTGGTAGGACTTTATGACATTTTTCTGACCTTGTTTCTGGTCCTGGTTTTTACAGTGGCTGGAGTGCCAATCCTGCCACCAACCCCCAAGTTTTCCCTGCAAGATGGAGGACTAGTTGCAGGGCACAATGGAGTTTAACTACATACTCAGGACTAGGATCCAGTTCTGGCTTTGATGATTATTTTTGGTTGTTTTTCTGGTTTTCTGACTCCTGCTTCTCCATTGACCACAATTGTGTCTTACACTATAGCTTTTTAGTTCATCCTCTGACCATTTATTGCCTGTTTAATTCGGAACTTAAACATATACGTTTACGAATGGACGGCAATCAAGCAGTCTTTACATATATAGATAGGTTTATAGGGTCATTATTGTCACATGCATAGTTAAATTCTTACTAGCATGTGCTTTATTAGGCATGTTCTATTCATAGGTACTACAGGCTGAAATGCTCTTTCTAAACATGAATGACTTTAAATACAAACCTGTGCCACAATCTGAGGTGGACTGACCTCATGATATTGCCACCTACAAGCCTATTACTGACTACAGCAGCTCTCTATTATCTGAGCCAGAAGTTTTTATGTGTGTTTGGTGGGAATGTTGTTTGTTTTTATTATATTTTTAGGAGTTTCAGTAAAGTTTTAATTTCTCTTTTGTGACAAATAATTTATAGTCTAATCTAATCTAATTTAATCAACAGGATGCCACAATTAGTGAGTATAACTACCACATTCTTTGATGATTACCCGGGTCTCATCCCTGGCACACATGTTTTTTATTTAATAGTTTTGTTGTCTTTTAAATATTATTTTGTATATTGTGCTGTTGATAATGTTTTTGTTCTTTCTGAATTTTATTCATTGCATATTGTGGGTTTTTTGTTGGAATTTCTGTATTTGTTAATAATTTACTGTATATTTTAAATTTCTATGTTTTCTGCCTGTCCTCTTTATGTTGAAGCTCAGGAGGACAGGGCCATCGGACGTAGCAGCTGAGGTGCCTCCTATTCTTTTACTCCTCCTCATGTGTCTCAGCCTTTCTTGCCCAGCAATTCCCCTTTCGATTGCATCACCAAAGCCAATCTGCCCAATCAGACCAAAGTCAAAGTGTTCAATCAGATTGTTTGAAGGGACTGAACACACGCACAACACATACAATGACCGTAGCATTTTATTGTATGTTATATGTTTAAATATATGTATCAAATGAGCGAAAAACTTATATTGGTTTTTAAGCCTCAGAGGAGTCTGCAGCTAAATTAAGGAGGCCAAACCTTATTACAGCATTTCTCAGCCTTTAAGTATTTGCGACCTGAGTTTTTATAACAGTTTTAATCGTGCCCCCCTAAGGTTTTTTTTTAAAGGAGCCCACTAATACCAATTTGTTCTTTTTTAATTAATGATATATCATAGATGCATATTTTATTATACCTACTTAACTTTTATTTACATTTATCTAACTCTATATTTATTTTTCTAGTATCAGAACGTAGTTTAAGTTCATTTGTTTTGGTTTCAATAGATGTATTTTTCATATTTTCGATTTTTGTTTTCATTTTATCACATCTTCACGACCCCCTTTTTGTTATTTCGCACCCCCCTAGGGGCCCACCCCACAGTTTGAGAACCACTGCCTTATTATAAGTTTGGGAGCTTGGCCTGATAGACCAGTACATTTTTATTTATACATACCGGATCATTCATAATATTTAGATTTTTAACTGTTCACGTTTTATCAGCTTAAAGTAAGCAGGTCAGAGTAGTAAACAAATTAATTCTGGGAAGAAAAACAAAAGTAAGTCAGAACCAAAATGGTGAATGTTGTTTTACAGTAAATAAATTTGATCATTTGAGAAATAATTCTCAGCGTTTACTGTACTTTAATGTGTGGAATACATTTCTATGAAAAAGGTTTGCAAAGACAGCTTAGTCATCGACACCCGATTGAATGGAGGAAGAAACTGTAAGGCAAGAAGGTTATGTACTCTTTCAAACTGCATTGAAACCATATTGAGAAAAAGAACGAGAATGTCTTCATCTGCAGTACATTATACAATCCTTTGGACACTATTCAAGGAACATTTGAAATGACCTGTCAGAAATCTAAAGTGATTGAAGGAGGTAAAGTCTCTTTGTTGAGACATAGCAACCGGACAGACACACAGACACTTTTTCAGGAGGATTTCTGTGGGTTTTACAACTAACTTGCTATTTATTTAAGGATTATCATTAAGGATTGTGTTTTTGGACTTGCTGCTTTCAGATTGCCAGTTGGCAACTCCTTTTTTGAGCATTTAAACTATTTTTTTCTTTTTAAATAAACAAGGGATTGAACTCAAGAAAGATTTTTTTCATTGTTTTTAACTTTGCCTGGAGACACTTTGAATCCTAGAGATTTTGGAGCATACTTTTGAACTTTTGAAGGTAAAGAATATTTTGGCCTAGGGAATGCTGAAACTGACCAATATATATACTTTTACTGTAAAACGTCAGTAAAAACAATTATTTGAATTACCTTTTTGTCAATATCGCATTGAATTTTGATTCCGTGTTTGGACTTACATCGTGACAACACAACGTATAACTGCCCGTGAGTGAATATCGTTTCTGTCTATCTAATAAATAAACCAACCTTTTCGAATGGTTCTCCCTGTGATTTGTTAATTGTCATAGCAAAAGGTATTCTAATGGTAAACTGTAAAAATTTTAATACAAATGGCATATCAAGATTTCCTTTGGTGACTAATGTTATCCACATTGCTTTTCTTGTCGATCAATTTTGAATACAACTAATCTTGTCCTATTGCATAGCCCACCCCTCCGACATAAATTGCGCAATAACATTATGAAACATCCTTCTTTCAACAGTAATTCTGCTGGCGGAAGACCAGATGGTGTTAACGGTTGTAGATGTTCTACGGGATATTGTAAGTTGATGTTTTTATCTTACGCACTATCACCACCAACTATTTCAGCAAAGTCTATTAATACACACTTAAGCAATCTGCCGTGTAACCAATCAACAATTTTCACGTTAATTCATTTGACTTCATTGTTTCTCTGTGCTAGGATTGCCCGTGTACTCATTTCTTCTGTTGATAACTCTTCGGTATGAAATTCTTCAATAAGATTTGGACATATTAAGTTTTCTTTTATTGGGAACTTAAAGTGAGGAAAACGTAAAAATTTATAAGAGCTGAGAATGCAGGAACTGGTCTGACAAAAGCATTCACACGAATGAGAGGTGAGAGGACCGTGGGCGTGGTTGAAAATGGTTGAGAGCAGGGCGGGACTTGAAAAAATCTCTTAGCAATAGTCTCATCTCAAGATTTTCTTTTATAATAGGGAGACATACTTTTCACATTTTTACAAAGAAAACCCATCAAACCAGAGAAAATCCAACACAAACATGGGAATAGCATGCAAACCGAATCTCCTGAAAGTAAGAAGTTATGAACAGTTAGTAAAACTTGTGGTCTATTTGAAAATCTATGAGCAACAAAATCAAAAATGGTTACTCACCAAATATGTTGCTAAGGACAAAGAGGTCCTTCCACAGGTATCCTGAGTATTTATAGAAGCACCCATTTTTAATAAAAGTTTCACTGTGTCAACCTGCCGTCCTGAAATAGCGTGCATCAAAGGAGTGGATCCTGAAAGAAGAAACAGTGACAGTTTCAGAAGATTTATTATACAATGCTATTTAAAGTCTTACTTAAACATTTTACTATTAGTTTATTTTTACACCAAATTTAAAATAAATGAGTATGTGCCTTGAAGAAGGCCTTGACTTTTTTTCCCAACTTAAAAACCATGGAGAGACATTCTTGAAAGTAAAGAAAGTAAATGTGAAGAAAATGTAAAAATAACGAAGCATTGGGACTATGCAAGTTAAAAAATATCAAAAATAAGGAAACTGTCATTTAGAAAGTTGCTCCCTGGTCCTTTATAGCCCTTTTCAATTTGATACTCATTCATACTTTGTATTTTAGTCAGGTATGGCTTGACCGTTCAGTTTCCTCTAACACTGCCAACACCTGTGAGCAAGGTGGTGAGGTATAAGAAATTATGTGGTGGCTAAAAAAGACTGAAAGGCACACACTGATTTAGGATTACTTTCTTTGTAACATGATGCTTTATAATGTGTGCAAACAATTGAGGAAGCACAAAATCATTGCACACTACAGTCTTGTGCTCATCGAGTAACAGGTGATCGGAGGCTGAACTTCTGTGATCTGTAAAGAGGCTTTGAAGCGAGGTGTCTGCCAACTCCTACAACTGAGAATTCACTGCGCAGTATGATTGCAATGAAAGCTGGGGTGCAGATGGTAGCGTGGGTAATGGCAACTGGCAATAGTGACAGTGGCACATGGCAAGTTGTCTGTTGGCAGCATGTCAAGCCAGCACAAGATGCTGTGGGCAGTGAGCTTGGCCAGCTCCACGGAATGAAAATGTAAGCTATGTAGATTTATTGCTATAAAATATCTCAGTATAAAATAATGAAACATAAAATATATCAAAACAATTAATTGTTGTCTATAACATCAACATTTATTTATATAACACATTTTCACATAGAAGTATAGCTCAATGTTCTTTACAAATGATAAAAGACAATTTAAAATAGAACGAAAAAGTCTGTAATGGTTATAGTAGCTTCCGATTCTGTTCATAACTTTTATGGATAGAATTTCTAGGTGCAGCCAGGGTGTTGAAGGGGTCCGGTTTGGTGGACTCAGGATTGGGTCACTGCTTTTTGCAGATGATGTTGTCCTGTTTGCTTCATCAGGCCGTGATCTTCAGCTCTCTCTAGATCGGTTCGCAGCTGAGTGTGAAGCGGCTGGGATGAGAATCAGCACCTCCAAATCCGAGAGCATGGTCCTCAGCCGGAAAAGGGTGGAGTGCCCTCTCAGGGTTGGGGGAGAGATCCTCCCCCAAGTGGAGGAGTTCAAGTATCTCGGGGTCTTGTTCACGAGTGAGGGAAGAATGGAGCGTGAGATCGACAGGCGGATCGGTGTGGCATCCGCAGTGATGCGGGCTCTGCATCGGTCTGTCGTGGTGAAAAAAGAGCTGAGCCGTAAGGCAAAGCTCTCAATTTACCAGTCGATCTACGCTCCTACCTTCACCTATGGTCATGAGCTATGGGCAGTGACCGAAAGAACGAGATCGCGAATACAAGCGACTGAAATGAGTTTCCTCCGCAGGGTGTCTGGGCTTTCCCTTAAAGATAGGGTGAGAAGCTCAGTCATCCGGGAGGGGTAGAGCCGCTGCTCCTCCGCATCGAGAGGAGTCAGATGAGGTGGCTCGGGCATCTGATCAGGATGCCTCCTGGACGCCTTCCTGGTGAGGTGTTCCGGGCACGCCCAACCGGAAGGAGGCCCCGGGGAAGACCCAGGACACGCTGGAGGGACTATGTCTCCCGGCTGGCCTGGGAATGCCTTGGGATTCTCCCAGAAGAGCTGGAAGAAGTGGCCAGGGAGAGGGAAGTCTGGGCCTCTCTGCTTAAGCTGCTGCCCCTGCGACCCGACCTCGGATAAGCGGAAGAGGATGGATGGATGGGTTATAGTAGCAAAAGTCGGTGACCAACCTGAAAATCTAAAAGAGATAGGAGGGGAGCATGCACTGATAGCGGGTTCCCCCGTCTACCACATAACAGACCACCTTGATTGGGACACGAGAGCAGCGGGTGACACCTTGAAGAAATACCCAGGGAGCAGAAGGAAACAAAATCACCCACCAACATGGATCCTGGAGAAACTAAACCTCTAGGGGTTCCAAGGCTGATAGACTACTTCACTCAGCCTTCCTGCCTGAGTATTAGTCATTATTTAACTGTTACAAAGTCTTTCACTATTATCAAGAAATGATGCTTTCCCCTTGAAGAATTGATGCAGTTAATCTTCGAATTGTAAATTAAAAACTGTCAGTATTCTTTTTAAAAGAAGACTATCCATTAGTATACTCAAATGGCAGAATGCATCACTCTTTCTAAAGTTATCTCATTGAGACTGGGTGCCCAGCTGGGTACCACTAGGATGACACAGCATACCAGAGTGCAGAAAGAATCACATGGGTTTCAACAGGAGTATGGTGTGCCCTGTTGCATTTATATTTACATTTATTCGCTTAATAGACACTTTTATTCAAAGTGACTAACAAACACAGTCAACATCAGTTAGGGTCTGTTTTAAAATGTTACAAGTTTAAATATAGAAATCAGCCAAAACAAGTGAAAGGTGCTATACACCTTATTAATAATAACTAACCATTAAACCAGTTCACGCACAAGACTAGTTAACCTTGCTATATTGATAAGAACCTATCATCAGAACCATTAGAAGTTAGGAAGGACTTCACAGAAGAGTGTTTATTTCAAATACTTCTTAAACAAAAAACTGATGGAATCAGTGGTTCAGATGAATGCGGGCACCCATCCCACCAAACAGGACCTACAATACATATCAAAAAAGTCTGAAATGAAATTTGATGTGAGGTGAAGGTGATATGATCAGATGCTGCTCATTAGTAGACATGTGAGGGGTAGGAAGGGTCACATGATCTAATGAGATAAGTAAAAGCAGAACAACTGACTGCTTTTTATGTAAGCATCAATGACTTGAACTTTTTGTTTGCTGCAACTAAGAGATGTACTTAAGAAGGGGAAAGAATTTTGCCCATCTCATCTGTTTGAATACAACACGTGTCATTGCATTTCAGAGCATCTGGAATGGCTTGACAGTACATAGAGGTACCTTTGCCAGAAAGGAGTTGCAGTAGTCAAGACACAATGTGACTAGTGCATGGACAATAAAATTGTGCTGCATACTCTATTAGGTACTGTTTAATCTTGCAGATTTTATACTGAGTGAATCTGCTTAAACAGGAGGTTATTGCAATGTGATCAACAAAGGTAAGCTGCTCATTGATCTTTACCCGAAGGTTATAATCTGGCTTGGTAGGTGCTAATGGTAACAAGGCAAGCTTTTCAGAAGCACTATGTTGAAGAGAAGGGGTGGCTGACAAGATAAGGAGCTTAGTCTTTAATAGGCTGAGTTGAAGATGATGTTCCATCATCTAAGCTAAGATGTCACTGAAACATGCTGAGATTCTAGCCAAGACTGTGTTGTTCTCAGGAAGTTACAGCTAAATATTGCCATAGCAGTGATATGAGAAGTTGTGGGGTTAGATAATGTGATCAAGTAATGAGGTGTATAAGGAGAAGAAGAGTGGGCCCAACACATCTCTTTTTTGATCACTCCTTTCCTTACTTGAAACAGCTTTGACAACTACCACTCAATAGGATCTGTCCAAGAGGTACAACTAAAAATATCTGTGAGCACTTCAAATCTGTATGTGTGCTGTGGGCCTTTGAAGAGCAGTAGGCAAGGGTATCAGTGCAAGATAAAGGAGAAGAATCCTGGATTGAAGTATGTAATGTTGCCCCGGGATGCTAGAGGACAGGCAACTCAGCATAAACCAGAGGTGCCTAATCCACTCCTTAGAGAGCGAAAGAGACAAGCCAGGGAGGGAACTTAATGAAATGAAAATCCTCGCCGGTAGAGGGCACAAAGCAAGTCATTCTGCTACTTCTTTACCAGAGCAGCAGCATGTGCACCTTCTGTAAGACCCAATCCATAAAGAGCAACTGAATTATTATAAATCAGTAAGTGCTAATCTATTGTGCTGATAGCAGAAATAGGGCTGCCTTTGATTCAAGACATGATTCATTCCAAGCATGTTTCTGTTGGGATACAAAGCAATATGATGTAAAACACAATGTTGCATCCCTATCTCCTGTAGGCTCCTATATTTACCAGAAGCAATGAAAATCAAATCTAGGCAGTCATATAATCCCTGACTCTCAATTACTAGACTAATTATCATCTCATCAGCACTCAAAAGCAAATGAAAAATAGCCAAGCTGACCAAGAGTAATGGTGAAGCTAAGCCCAATACCTTTACAATTGAAACCTATGGTTTTGATTTAATAGAACAGAAGATAATACTGAAATGAGGCTAAGAGGAGAGAAGAAGTTTATCCTTATTATAACAAACTCTTAAGAAAATGAATGCAATTGTCAGTATGCTATAATAGAATAACAATAAGTTATGACCTATAGCATCTACTTCAATGTTAAAAGTGGTACTTCATCAGAGCTTTCTCAGCTCACAATCTGCTTTAGTGAAATTAAAACCTGGCTGGAGCAGAACTCTTTAAAATTAAATTGCAACAAAACTGAACTCCTGCAAATTGAGACTAAAATGCAACTTAATAAAATGAGCTCCTTCCCAGTCCATCTTGGCGATGATCTCATCAGACCTGCCTCTATTGCAAAGAATCTTGGTGTCATTTTTTGATTCCTCCCTCTCTTATTCCACCCACATAAATCACATTAAGAAACTCTGTTACTTTCACCTCTGTAACATACAGTGGTGTGAAAAACTATTTGCCCCCTTCCTGATTTCTTATTCTTTTGCATGTTTGTCACACAAAATGTTTCTGATCATCAAACACATCTAACCATTAGTCAAATATAACACAAGTAAACACAAAATGCAGTTTTTAAATGATGGTTTTTATTATTTAGGGAGAAAAAAAAATCCAAACCTACATGGCCCTGTGTGAAAAAGTAATCGCCCCCTGAACCTAATAACTAGTTGGGCCACCCTTAGCAGCAATAACTGCAATAAAGCGTTTGCGATAACTTGCAATGAGTCTTTTACAGCGCTCTGGAGGAATTTTGGCCCACTCATCTTTGCAGAATTGTTGTAATTCAGCTTTATTTGAGGGTTTTCTAGCATGAACCGCCTTTTTAAGGTCATGCCATAGCATCTCAATTGGATTCAGGTCAGGACTTTGACTAGGCCACTCCAAAGTCTTCATTTTGTTTTTCTTCAGCCATTCAGAGGTGGATTTGCTGGTGTGTTTTGGGTCATTGTCCTGTTGCAGCACCCAAGATCGCTTCAGCTTGAGTTGACGAACAGATGGCGGACATTCTCCTTCAGGATTTTTGGTAGACAGTAGAATTCATGGTTCCATCTATCACAGCAAGCCTTCCAGGTCCTGAAGCAGCAAAACAACCCCAGACCATCACACTACCACCACCATATTTTACTGTTGGTATGATGTTCTTTTTCTGAAATGCTGTGTTCCTTTTACGCCAGATGTAACGGGACATTTGCCTTCCAAAAGTTCAACTTTTGTCTCATCAGTCCACAAGGTATTTTCCCAAAAGTCTTGGCAATCATTGAGATGTTTCTCTGCAAAATTGAGACGAGCCCTAATGTTCTTTTTGCTTAACAGTGGGTTGCATCTTGAAAATCTGCCATGCAGGCCGTTTTTGCCCAGTCTCTTTCTTATGGTGGAGTCGTGAACACTGACCTTAATTGAGGCAAGTGAGGCCTGCAGTTTTTTAGACGTTGTCCTGGGATCTTTTTTGACCTCTCGGATGAGTCGTCTCTGCGCTCTTGTGGTAATTTTGGCCAGCCACTCCTGGGAAGGTTCATCACTGTTCCATGTTTTTGCCATTTGTGGATAATGGCTCTCACTGTGGTTCGCTGGAGTCCCAAAGCTTTAGAAATGGCTTAATAACCTTTACCAGACTGATAGATCTCAATTACTTCTGTTCTCATTTGTTCCTAAATTTCTTTGGATCTTGGCATGATGTCTAGCTTTTGAGGTGCTTTTGGTCTACTTCTCTGTGTCAGGCAGCTCCTATTTAAATGATTTCTTGATTGAAACAGGTGTGGCAGTAATCAGGCCTGGGGGTGGCTACGGAAATTGAACTCAGGTGTGACACACCACAGGTTATTTTTTAACAAGGGGGCAATTACTTTTTCACACAGGGCCATGTAGGTTTGGATTTTTTTTCTCCCTAAATAATAAAAACCATCATTTAAAAACTGCATTTTGTGTTTACTTGTGTTATATTTGACTAATGGTTAAACGTGTTTGATGATCAGAAACATTTTGTGTGACAAACATGCAAAAGAATAAGAAATCAGGAAGGGCGCAAATAGTTTTTCACACCACTGTATCCTGTGTTTACCCCTTCCTCTCCTTTTCTAACACTGAGAAACTTGTCCATGCTTTTATCACATCCTGCATCGATTATTGTAACTCGCTGTTGGCAGGTGCCCATTCTGATCTTATATCACATCTCCAGCTTATTCAAAACTCAGCTGCAAGAGTCCTTACTCAAACCAGCAGCAGCAAGCACATAACACCCATCCTGCTCCGTCTTCACTGGCTCCCTGTGTCTTACAGAATCGAATATAAAATCCTACTAATAACCTACAAAGCCTTAAATAACCTCTCGCCAAACTACATCAGTGACTCCCTCCATCACCATGTGCCTGCCCGCCCACTAAGGTCCTCTGATTCTGGTAATCTTGTTGTGCCCCACACTAATCTACTCTGCATGGGTGACAGGGCCTTCAGCTGTATAGCGCCCAGACTCTGGAATGATCTACCGAAATTAATTAGATCAGCTGACTCCATGAATTCTTTTAAAAAACAACTCAAAACTCATCTGTTCAGGAAGGCTTTTAGCTCTACTTGACTTTACTACCCTTCTCTCAGTTTACCTCTCTGTCAAGATGCTCATGTAACCTGTATGTGTGTGTACCAGACCATCAATTATGTTGTCTGTTAGGCCTTTTCTCTGAATTTACTGTCTTAATCTTCTTTATTTATTTATTTGGTTTGTACTATGCTATATACTTTATACCCTGCCGTTCTTTCTTATATTCTGTAAGTGCCTTGAGCATGGAAAAGGCACTATATAAATAAAATGTATTATTATTATTATCTGGTACATGACAATGTTTTTAATTTTTGGGGAAACATTTTATTACATTTGTATCTACATAATATAGCATTTTCGAACTGGCTTAATTTAATTTGGTGTTGCAGGAGGCCAATGTCTATCCCAGCAGCACTACAAAACCTACCTTTGTTAAAATTCCAATAAAAACACAACTTAAAAATGAAGTTACAAGGTCTAAATTAAATACCTTTCATTTTCCTTAAGGAATATTTGAGTTTTAGTGCTTTATGGAGCAGTAATGGGAACAGATATTGTGTTTACAGCTGACAGTAAGTCTGTTTTTGTATCAGTCAAAATTGCTACTTGGAATAGGTAAATATCCAGGCCCCATTATAACGGATTCACGTAACTGACCCTCAGTTTGCTATCACTTTGCACCTTTGTTGGCTTTAGATGGTTAGTACATTCCTATGGCAAACATGTTCTGAAAGTCTTCAGGTAAGAAAGACAGACGATTTGTGATAAGGTTGTCATACTTACTACTCATGGTGTCAGGTAGTGGCAACTTACTGCGTGTTGATTAGCACATATGAGAAGAAATTTTACCATACTCTTTACTCATGACTCTATTTATACCTATAAATGTACAGTTCGTCATTCTAAGATTCATGTTTTTGATCATTTACAAAGCATACTTAGTTATATTTAGGACCAGGGTCCAGAATTGTGTTAATGTGAGCCTGTGTGTTCTGCAGTGGACCATTGTCAAACTCATAGTTGTCTCCTGCCTGGTATTAGACCCTGTTTTGTTCAGAAAATGAATAAAAAGAAAATGAACTATTCATACGCATTATAAGAGTGTAGCACCTTAACTTGGTTTTCAGTGCCACATTAAAAAAGTAATTGTGTACAACAATCATGAAATGGAGCTTGGCACATTTTCTAAAAATCTAGATCCTCAGTAGCAAAATGTAGGCATCCAAGTGCCTATCTAGTAGGAGGGCACATGGGCGATATACAAAGCAGACTAACTCTTGTATCGGTAAAGCCAATGGTATGTAGGTGATTCTACTGTCTAGACTTTATCAAAATCCCCTTGGGGACAAATAGAGTTCTATCTATCTATCTATCTATCTATCTATCTATCTATCTATCTATCTATCTATCTATCTATCTATCTATCTATCTATCTATCTATCTATCTATCTATCTATCTATCTATCTATCTATCTATCTATCTAAAGAGCTGAGCCTATACAGTTTAAGCAAAAGAAGATTAAGAGGTGACCTGATTGAAGTGTTTAAAATTATGAAGGGAATTAGTACAGTGGATCAAGACTGTTATTTTAAATTGAGTTCATCAAGAACACAGGGACACAGTTGGAAACTTGTTAAGGGTAAATTTGGCACAAACATTAGAATGTTTTTCTTTACACAAAGAATGATAGATACTTGGAATAAACTACCAAGTATTGTGGTAGACAGTAAGACGTTAGAGACTTTCAAAACTCAACTTGATGTTTTCTTAGAGGAAATAAGAGGCTAGGACTGGCGAGTTTTGTTGGGCTGAATGGCCTGTTCTCATCTAGAGTATTCTAATGTTCTAATCTATCTATCTATCTATCTATCTATCTATCTATCTATCTATCTATCTATCTATCTATCTATCTATCTATCTATCTATCTATCTATCTATCTATCTATCTATCTATCTATCTATCTATCTATCTATCTATCTATCTATCCTACTGAACTTATAAGCTGTAAAATATAGTGTCCATTGAATTCCTTGTCTTGTTTCTATCAACACATTCTTCTCCAAGGCAAATTCTGGGTAGACTGTAAAAAATAAAATTAACTTTTAACCCAAGCACAAGTGGTCAGAACTATATAAATTTTAAAGAATCATATGGATTGCACATTAAACAAGCTGGGTTAGTCAAAGCCTCCCTTCATAATATTTCTTTCATACTGCATAGCTGCTATTTTTCCATCAACTTATTTTCTGAAGTTTCCTTTTCCATTTCAAGGTTTCAGAGTATATTCTGGAAGCTTCAGTTGCAAGATAAGAACAACCCTAGATGGAATGCCAGTCTGACTCTGAACACTCTCTCGCACAAACCCTTCTCACCTAAAAGCCTAATTTAAAGTAACCAGTTATCCTTTCTACTTTGAGTTTAGGATGCTCATGGATAAAACAGTGTTTAGAGACATTTGGAGAACATGCCAACTCCACAGAGACAGTCAGGGACTAGCCTGGGTTTGAGAACCTGTCTCCTGGAGCTTTCTTTTGCTCCACAAGTGAGCAAATGCATTGCAGTTTAACTGCCACCAAAACAATAGGTAAATTTTCTTCTGATGCCACTGTAAAGTCAGTGTTATTGAAATATACCAATTAAGTGTAATTTGTTATTGAGCAAAATTCACAATAAAAATGTATTTTCTCTAAAAAAATCTATTTGATTTAACTCTTAGTTGCTACAATGAACAGAAAATTCTTATAGGTTCTCAACTTGTTAAGCGAGCTTAATAAAAAAAATGATTAACAAAAAAATGACTAATCAAATAGAGATTGAGAACAAATGGAACTGAGAGATAAAGGAAACATTACAAAAATGAATATATGCTGCTTACCCTCGCTGTCGCAGCACTCTAAGATCGAAGGATCCTCACGAATGACTGCTGTCAAGGTGTTAACATCCCCGTTAGCTGCTGCCTGGTACACAACACTCAGATCAATGTCCTCCGCGGTGTCTCCTTTTAGAAATTGAAATATAGGTTAGAAAGCCTGAGAGAAAAGTGTCAATTTGTTGTACTTGGTAAATATGTATGATTAGGAAAGGCAAAACTTTTTCTCACCCCAATTTATACTAGACATACAAGATTACTTAGGTGTTGCTATACTTTCAATATTATATTGTTATATAGCACATCCCATAATATTCTGAAACTCAGTTGAATTCTCAGTGGAGTGCAGAGCTTATCCCAGCAATACTGTGAACTAGACAGAAACCAGCCCTGGACAGTGATCTAGTGCAGCACAGGCACACTTCAAACTGGGCCAACTGGGAATTTCCAATTAACCTTTGAGAGAGGTCTTTGGAGAGGGCAACCCAATAAAGAGTTAAGAAAAGCCATAGAGACTTTGTAAACTCCATATGAACAATGGCCAGGCACAGGATTTGAACCCAGAATTTGTTAGTCAGCAGTGACAACGACTGTACTCATATAGGATTATTATTATTATTTGTATTATTACTGTCATATGTACAGAATGCAGGGGCATTCTTATTTACATGTGCTAATCAACATACACATCTTTTTTCCATCCTCCCAACCATCTGAACTATATATAATCATACTCATCTTTAGAGAATCATAATACGAAAATATATATATTTATGTTATGTAAGCCTGTATTGGTTTATTTTCTGTTACATACTTATATTTTTTCTTTTCTTCTACATTTCTTTGACATTTTCTAAAGCACTTTGAACTACTTCCTATGTATGAAAATGTGCTATAGACATTAATGTTGTTGATGGCTTCAATCTCCAATGTCATGATTAATGAGTATAACTAACCTTGCCTTGGAATGTCTTTTTTCCATACATTGTAAATCCCATTGCATATTTGTCAATATTGTATTTAATTAAAATGATGAGCTAACACCACTTAGGTCCTACTAAACTGTCAATGAAGTTTTGCTTTACAGTGGGGTGCAGTGGCGTGGTTGCGGAGTGATGGCTCTGATGATAAGGATCTGTGCTGGTATCTGAAAGGATGCCAGTTCAAATCCCATTACTGCCAGAAGGGTTTCTACTTTGTTGGGCCCATGGGTGAGGCCTTTAACCTGAAACTTGGTGCAGGGGTGCTGTACAATGGCTACACCCTGCACTTCTAAAGGTCACACAAAAACACAATTTCCTCTGGGGGATTAATAAAGTATATCAAATAAAAAAAATGTTGTTGCCTTGCATCGCCTGGGCTGCTGGTGCAATACTCAGTCCAAATGCTATCTATGTGGCGTTTTCTCTTTCTTCTTGTGTCAGTGTGGGTTAATTCTCAGTTTTGTCTCACAATCCATGGCTGTCTAAGTTAGATTAACTGGTAACATTAAACACTCTGAGCCTGATAAAACATTGAAGTGTATGTGATGGACTGACATTCTGCCAGAGTGGGTTCTTGCCGCCATGAGTCTGTAATGGAAAAAAAAAATGCACAGATGGTTGAGGGAATAGTGTGGATGTATGCATTAATGTGCCCCATGCAGGCAAATTGATTTTTGCCCTGTGCCCAGTGCTACCAGAATACACTCCCCCTTGCAATAGTGGGGGTCAGGAAATGAATGGATGAATGAATAATATAATGCTATGAGTTCTTTGCTTAGTCATCAGTCACCCACTGGCAACAATGAGTCACCTCTCAAATACTTTAGTTCAGACAGCAGGATAAAAGTCCAGTACGTCTTATGTTTTCAGTGAAGCGGGCAATGTAAGGATAATAACATTTATACATCATTCAGAAGCTCAAAAGAACGAACACCTCCAGGCTGCTCTGGCAGGTTTAATTCCATTCAAGTGACGTGGCTCAGCAACTGTCCAGCACAAAATATTTACTTACACGACCTTCTCAAATGTGCTTAATCCAATTCAGGATCAGAAGAATAATATCCTGACAGCATTCAGTGCATGTCAAAATAGGTACAAGGAACTGCAGGGCCCACAAAATGGTTGCCCCTTATATAGTATGACTGTCATCTTAGGGAGTGTATTTGGATATGTAGGGAGGGCAACTAAATAGCAACAAAGCTAAAACTTTATTGATTTATCACTGAGGGAGCAGGCATCCCTTTTGAGTGGGCACTAACCATCCCTACCACACACCTATTTTAAAGTACCATCCCTGTTCCTCTGTTTTGAATTGTGTCATGATATTTTTCTAGGCTATGAGCATTCATGCATCCATTCATCCATTCATTTTCTTAGCTTATCCAGGTGAAGCTGAAGCCTATCGCAGCAAGCATCGGGTGCAAAGCATGAACAATCTCTGGACAGGACGCCAGTCTATTGCAGGGTAAGCACACACGCTCTGGCACCATCTAACTCAAACTACTAGAAACTAACTAAAGTAATGATATGTTGCCCAGTTTACTTCCAGTTATGAGCGCATAAGAGCATCTTGTAAGTCAAATAAAAATAACAAAGGAGCACATCGCCTTCACCATACCCATAAAAAGCTCACCTAGCAAGCATACAGTATGAAGGAGGCACAGAACTGTTATGTGAATAAAGTTATTTTGAATCAGGTTTTTATGCTATGAGAAAGATAAACAAACACTACAGGGACACTTCAAGTCTACTTGGACCCTAAATAAGAAGTCAACTAAAGTGGGAATTTGGCCAGCTACTTACAAATGGAATTAATGGACACCTACACTGAGGTTGTCCAAGCAACACAAAAGAAAAATCTTACACCAACTGATAGGTAAGACTTTTACAGACATTGCTTTTATTGTGAATTTCCCCTTGGGATTAATAAAGTATCTATCTATCTATCTATCTATCTATCTATCTATCTATCTATCTATCTATCTATCTATCTATCTATCTATCTATCTATCTATCTATCTATCTATCTATCTATCTATCTATCTATCTATCTATCTATCTATCTATCTATCTATCTATCTATCTATCTATCTATCTATCGTACCTCCTGAAGCCTTCATTACCACAAATCTGCTTTGACATACCTAGCATCATTTTAAAAGGATTTTTTTTTACTTATGAGTTTTGTTAGCATGGATACCCAGTTGCTTCACAGCTCCAACTTTCTATGTGGTCTGCACGTTCTCTTCATGTCTGTTATAATTTTTCCAGGTACTCCAGTTTTCCTCCAAAAATGAAGTGTGTTAAGGTTGACAACTCTGAATTTCTATGGTGTAAATGTGAATGGACTGGTGTCCCCTACACGGTCAGTTCCTGCTCAATGCTACCAGAACAAGCCCTGAAATGTCACCGTAAAATGTATTAAGGTTAGGAGCACACACTGATACAGCGCATTGCTGCACCCACCACAAAATAAACCAACTCAGGATCCAGATTAGGACGCAAGTGCAGCCATGCAACGGGTGATACCTCGGATCCACACTAGTTCAGATAGAGTGGAATAGTGTGGTTTTTTTATGGTGGCTGGAGTGCCACCATCCCCCAGGTTTTTCCTTGCAGGTCAGAGGGCCTACATGCAGGGATGGATGTAGATTAATGTCATATCCAGGACGGAGCAATTGCAAGTTAAGGGCCTTGCTCAAGGGCCCAACAGAGCAGAGTCCCTTTTGGCATTTATGGGAATTGAACCGACAACCTTCCGATTGCCAGTGCAGATCCCTAGCTTCAGAACTGCAAATTCTCTTTATGTCTGTTATAATTTTTCCAGGTACTCCAGTTTTCCTCCAAAAATGAAGTGTGTTAAGGTTGACAATTCTGAATTTCTATTGTGTGAATGTGAATGGACTGGAGTCCTATCCACGGTCAGTTCCTGCCCAATGCTACCAGAATCAAGTCTTGAAATTCCACCGTAAAATGGATTAAGACAGTTGCTATATTATAAACAGATACATGGTTTGCACATGTCAGATATTGTAATATTTACTCTGCATGGGATAGCATTCCCTTTTTGCTTCACCAATAGTGGATTAATCTTTCAATGCTTTTCCCAAAGAATTATCTTACACTGATTTTGCTGCTTCCAGCCTTGACTTTATACATAACAGGTTCAGAAAAAAATGCTTAAAAGCCAGTATTATGTCTCCAAGCCTGGAAATAAATCTCTGCCTAGAAGATCTACCACAGTGAAAGTGTTACATTTTTAATAATGTTAATAATAGTTTATTAAATGTATGCATACATGAATAATATTTCAGATTTATTTCAATGTGGGTTTACACAATGCAATATTCTTAGCTACTATGTAGCAGTTATACCTTATTAGTTTGTGGTTATTGCCCTGTGTAAATACAATTATATAGGAGCTTCTTTTTATTTGACTTAGCTGGATTGACACAATTATATCCATTTTCTGAACTCACTGCATTCATTACAGGGATGCAACATCACATACAATACAGGGACAAACTCTGGATACCAATTCTTTCATTCCCTTCCTTCACAGAGATCATTCTCACACACCGCCACACACAACACATTTGAGTTCAATTCAGAATTGTGAGGTAACCTAAGCAATTGGGTAAGACATGAGATGGTCGCTGGATGAGGAACTGAATGACTATTACAGTGTACCAAATACCAAACAATCAGAAGATTTCATGTTATCACTCATAGGTTCTCATTAGTTTTTTTCCCCCTCATCCCAAAGGTGTTTGTTAGGTTGATTAGCAACTCTGAATTGGCCCAGTGTGATTACACGTGTGGGTGTGCGTGAATGGCTGCCGCTGTAGGCCGGTGTCTTCAGCTCAGCTTGACCCTGTATTGGGTTAATTGGGTTTGAGAATGTTATATTATGCTAAATTCCTCAGTATAAAAAGAATCAAACAACCTAAATATTTTTCAAAGTTTATGTTAGATACCGTAAATCAGCCAATAATACTAGAATAATAAACATCTTGTGCATGGACAAAAGGATTAAAATATTAGTTCTGTATAATGGATGGACAGGTATCCTGACTGGAATGGAGGGTGTGTTGGGAGACCACTATAAAAGGACAGTGCAGATGGATGTGTTTTCAATCTGGGATGGGTCCTGTTCCCTTTCCCAGTTAAGGTGAAAAAATAATGGGTGGAGTAAGAGAAGCTGCCCACCAGGAACAGTTCATTCCTCAGAATCATAGGCGGCAGTGTTTCTTTGACATGGATCCAGTTTGGATGCCTGCAGGGCTGCCTGGAAACCCTGTTTGGGTCCTTGGGTAACACCAAATGGTGCCGCTAGAAGAAGACCTCCCTTTTTGTGGAACTTCCACATGACCCAGAAGTACTCCCTTATCCAGTATTAAAGAGGCCACGTTACCTTGATCTTGGAGTTGGAGTCAGGAGGAGGTAGATTACCCTCGCTTGATGGGAATGGAGGAGGAGAATAAAATAAAGATTGGAACTGTGATTGTGTTGTAGCAAAAATTCCTGTGAGAAGGTATTTTGCATTTTAAAAATACAGATTTGAACAAGCAACTGTTGCCTGCATGGGCACCCCCTAGTGGCCACATGAGTAATAGCAGTTTTCTAATAAATTATATCAAATGTTCACTTACACAGACCACAGAGGGAACTTCTATCATGCCTGTGCTTGACTCTGGCAGTATGTCAATTACAAATAATTAAAAACAATAACTTTAAAGAAGTTAGTTTGAAAGAAGGCTGCAGTTTGTCCAGCAATTCATTTTCCCCATTCATCTAAGGAAAAGCAAGGTGACAAGCAGGCTGCCCACAAGCATAACTTTGGTAAACCCTGCAGGAGGAAAAACACAACACTCTAATAAATGAAGAATGGGTTGCAATGGCTGAATTTAGTGTTAGAGGGTCTGGAATATTGTAGCCTGTCCTGGCAGCATTAGCTGTAAGTCAAAAACAAACCCTGTAATGACACACTAGAAGGCACACAACTGACTCAACACCAAGTTGCCACATGCATCTGTTAAATATGTGAAGGTATTATGCATTATGTTCTTTCTTTCTTTCTTTCTTTTTAATATGTATTTTTAATTAAATGCAACACTCTTTGCACAGTTTGCACAGCTTTATGTCCTCTCTCATCATGAGCAGTCTTCCAACTGAGCATTTTTTATAAATTGCACAGCTTTTAAACACTTCATTATGGTGGCATGACATTTATATTAAAAATATTCCAAATCAATCATCAGTTTGTTTCCAGTTGAAGGCTGCAGAGAGCCAGTGCCAACCTCAATAGCACTGGTTATAAAATGGGAACCAATGCTGAAAAGCATGTCAGTCCATCATGGAGCATAATCATGCACCCATACACACATCCACACAGTGGGCCAGTCTCTGGTTAACTTAAGGCACATGCCTTGAATATGCTTGAGGGGAAAAAACAGACTACTTGGGACAAAAATATATGCAGACACCAAGAGTAACATACAAATCTTACCCAGGCAGTGCCTAAGCCCAAGATATGAATCCAAAGAAATATAGTTTTTTGTTTTTTTTGTGCCTTTCCTAGTACAGGCTGGCACGTTTGCCACTTAATGGATCAAGAAACCAGAGTTTGAATCCTTTGCCAGATCTTGATCTATGTGAAGTTTGCATGTCCTCCCTGTGCCTGCATGACTTCTTCTCTGGGCACTCCATTCTTCTTCTTACACCCCCAAAGACAAGCAGGTTAGGTTAATTAGCGACTCTGAATGGTCCTGTTTGGCATTTCATTAGTTGGCTCTGTCATAGACTGATGTCCTTCTCAGCACTACATCCTGCCTTGTGCCCGATGCTGCCAGGGTTAGCTTATGCCCATTACTGTAGAGTGCTTTACAAAGTGAGTTACCACATTACTGAAAGAGTTTTTATTAATGGAAGTATTTATTAGTCATTTGGTTTCTTAATATTTTATTCCTTGCCTATCCTTTCTGCGATAAAGCTCAGTATCAAAGATCCTTGTTAGGATGTGATCAAAACAGACACAGATTCTAGTGGGAATATGCATTATTTACACCCTGAGCGCTGGTGATGCCAGCTGATAAATGACCTATCATCATCAATTGTAACAAAGGTTTCAATACGGAAATTTGTGCCAAGAAGATTTTTTTTCAACGCTGTGCACACTATACCATGATCCTTTTATCAGTATCAGAATATATAGCACTTTGATTCTGACATGAATTTAATCACACTCTTAACCAGCACAATCTTTCTATGTGTTGCATGTTGCTAAAATGATTTATATTTATAAAGGCATATGAAGCCGACCGGTTTCTAAATAAAATAGAATTGACTTTGTGCCAAGATTGTTGAAACACCCATAAAGACAATAAATCAAAAGGCATTGAGTGCAGCATAAATGAAACAGAAGACAGTAAATTCTTTAGAGGAAATAATGAGTATTGTCAGCCATTACCATGGAAACGTTAATAGCTACCTTTTTTTTAAATTATATTTTACGCTTTACGGTTGCCTGTTATCATAGCCCTGATTTAACAGCTTACCTTTCTGTTGGTCAAATACAGAAGAAGAGCTGAATTCCATGATTCTTCTCTTTACATTATGCACTGCTGCTACTAGGAATCCAGTTGTCCAGAGCTGTGACCAAACGGAAAAAAGCAGACCACTCTTTAAATGTGCTGTTTCCACCAATGCCCAGCGTTTCTCTTTCTCTTTGAGATCTGAAAAACACTATGTGGTTGTCATGAAGAAATGATACAAAACATCCAGCCATCAGTGGCAATATTTGCTACTTAACAGAAGCGATGTAGACATCATTTCAAGTAAAATTTCACAGCACTGGGTTGGATCTCCTCTTTAAAGCTCGAGAGCTCAAATAAAAATGAGTGAATGAAGGAGGGCACTCTCTAGGGAGCAACAGTTGAAAGAGATGCAGATCCAAGCAGTCAGAGCTGTTGTGCTCATGTGAAAAACAGCAGCATCAGTCTATGAATGGGGATTTTTTTTTTTTTCTGTGTGCCATACTGAGCATGTGCAGATGTACAGTGCAGTAAGGCTGTCGGCGTATATATCAAACAGGCAGAGACAGCCATTAACATGCACCTTAAACACTTGCTGGCTACCCATTCGGGATCTATTTTAAGGCTTTATCAACATTACCTTTTGGGTATATATAATGCTTTATTCTTAGCATTCCAGATTTCAAAAATACAACACAATTAACATTTATTGACTTCAATGAATAAGGCAGCAGGAGGGCAGGTTCAGATGGTCGGTGGTCTCTCCACACATGGCAGGTGGTCCTTATCAGAGCGTTTTAGTCCATTTATGATTTGTTGACAGTGAAGATTAAACACTGCACCAGATCACTCATTTCAGCTGTTTGAACAATAAGAAGAGGTACAGTGTATCAAAGCAGCGCCCACCTTGGTTTTCATTAGTGTTTCATATAAGATTTTATTGATAGGTTTCTGGGTTTATTGTGAAGGTGATCATAACAGTGCTCCCATTAAAATTAAAAAAGGGATGCAGGGTGGCACAGTGGTTAACCCTGCTGACTCCCAAATCCAGCATTCTTGGTCCAAATCTCATTTCTGATTATTGCATGTGTGAAGACTGCACGTTTTTTCTTTGTCTGCATGTTATTTTTTTGGTTTATTGTAATTTTTGGTTGTTTTTTAATGTGCTTAAAAAATTGCTTTGCTTTGCATTAGCTTTCCTCTTGGCTCCCTAGATTTGAATATTAAGTGAACTGATGACTGTGAATTTGCCCCGTATGTGTGTGTGTGAGTGAGTCCTGATGAATTGACACCCCATCCATGATTGGTTCCTACAGTACCATGTGCTTGATTCAAATGGGCTGTGGCCCCCCATTTACCTTGACTTGGATTAATCAGCTTTGAGAATGTAATGTTACATTTAAAGGTAAGCCGTCGAGTATGGTTTGTGAAGCAATATTGGCTCAGTGTGTGCAAAACTATCAATCCATTATCCATCCATCCAAGATCGGATTAAGACCCTTGCAGACCCCATGGTGAAGAAACTCAAAAGCTCCCCATCTCACTACCCCTACCAGACACACACACATACTCACACATTATCACATATGTCAATGATAACTTAGGTAGACACATTAGAGTAGAATAGAATAAAGCAGAAGTGACGTAGAAGATCACAATAAATAATTGATGAGTGCAACATCACATCAGCAGGAAATCACAAAGATAACACATATTGAAATAAACATTTTTAAAAAGCCTTTGAGCACTTTGTAAAAAAAAAAAAAAGATAACATGTAACTTTGGTTCACATTTTTGCAAAATAAAAGTCCATACAGGGAATCCTTTATTTGGGTTTGTGTTGTTGGGTGCATCTTATCTGCTGCAATGGTCTTGCCATCTTCCACATAGTTGCTTACATCTATGTCAGTGCTGTCAGTACACATTCTTGCTAAAGCTGCTAGAAGATGAGGTGTTAGCCATTTTCTGAGTATCTGTAAGATCAGGCTGATTAGTATCAACTAGGTTATGTACAGCCAGTTTAAAGTATCACTTTAGTTCATTTAATGCTTGATTAATAATAATAGTAATGATAATTCTTTATATTTCTATAGCACTTTTCTCCCTACTCAGAATGCTTTACATAGTGAGTGAGGAGCCACTTCAACCGCCACCAATGTACAGTATCCACCCGGATGATTCGTTGGCTGCCATTTTGTGTTAGTACACTCACCACACATGGGCAGTTTAGCTAGGACATCAGGATACACCCTACTCATTACACAGGATGGCCAGAGATCTTTTATGACCGCCTCAGTTTTATATCTTATCTGAAGGATCGCACCATTTTTACAGCACAGTGTCCCCATCACTGCACTGAGGCATTGGGATCCTTAATCAGACCACAGGGTAAGCACCCTTTCCTGGCCTCACCAAAACCTCTTCCAGCAGCAGCCCAAGGTTTTCCTGGTTGATCTCCCATCCAAGTACTTGGAGGGCCCAAACACACTCAGTTTCAGGTGGATGACCTGTTCTGAAGTGCAAGTGGTATGACTGCTGAATTGACTGACCTTTCTTTCTTTCTTTCTTTCTTTCTTTCTTTCTTTCTTTCTTTCTTTCTTTCTTTCTTTCTTTCTTTCTCATTTGGCAATGTCAGGTACAATTTTTGGATACACAGTCCTTTTTACTCTCCCTTTTATTTTTTTTCGCTGTATTAATTAGTCCTCATTTTGAACAACCATCCATTTTGTATTTTTCTCTTTTGCAGCATGGCAACACATCATATATATATATATCATAAAAGTGGCCTACTAGATACCTGTTCTGATCATGCCCTATGTACACTTGCGGTTTTCTTTTAAAATGTTTTAGTTAAATTTTGATTGATAGGTTTAAAATTGTGACAATCAAAGTGGGAGAGGTACGGTTATATGATATTGTTGTGAGTGCTTTTTAGTGGAAATATGGACTTTTCATGTTATTATGGCTTTTTGAGAGGAGGGCCCTAAGATGTGGTAGCAAGTTAAACTGATGGTAGATCTGGCCATGCCTTCGTTTAATTTTCAAACCACTTTTGTCCAATTTAGGATTAGGAAAAGTATGGTCTGTCTCACTGACCTTGTGCCTCTGGGAAGGATACCTATCAATTGCAGGGTAAAATCAAATACACATCCACCAACATTCACTTAGCAAACCTAAGGGCCAGTTTATACTTCAAGCTCAGAATGCCCATGCCAAGCGTTCCCCACTTTCATTTCACGTGTCCTCTGAGCAGGTCCTCAGAAATTAACGCAACGCGTGTTGCAGTACCAGCAAAAAGTCGGGGAGCGCAGTGTGCTAAAAGTTGGAATGTGACGTCTGAGTCTCTGTTTACTATCTACATGTGACAGAAAGCCTCTCTGCAGATCCTACGGGGAACGATGTGCGCGCTTCGATGTTTGATGAATGGTTCGATGTGGTGAAGCAAAATGCCGACATACAGATGCATTCGTGGTGCTTTTATACTCAAGCATCCCGATCGTAATGACACAATAAATTTTAAAGTCTCACATACCATCTTTTGTGCCGTCTTTTTTTTTTTTTGCAACTTCACAACAGCACCATAATGTACAGCACTCTATTTGAGTCACAGAGCAAAAAAAATAAGGACATGGTGAAAACGTGTATTTTGTGTTTAAAGTTTTGTGTTTGGCTTTAATCTGGAAATGTCCACTTTAACCTCATATTTAACTTTATTATTAAAGCAGACCGTCGTAACCATCATTCCAGTTTTTAATCGCTACGAACTTCTTGGACCTGAGAGCAGCACCACACAGAACACATTAAATGTATGATATTCCAACTCTCTGCATATTTAGAATCTTTAGATTTATACTTGATATCACTTTCATGATGAAATGCTATAAAGTATGTATTTTACATTTTACAGATAAATCGTTAATTTCATTTAAATAACGAATACTGTTAATAATTACACACATGGGGGTGACACTGTGGCGAAGCAGTAGCACTGCTGTCTCGCAGGGAGTCACGTTGCTGGTATTCCCTGCTTGGAGCTGATATGTTTTCCTGCTTGTATTCCACACTGTGCTCCGGTTTCCTTCCAAAGACATACATATTTGGGGATTTGGTGCCACTAAAATGACTCCAGTGTATTTGTGTGCTTGTATTCACCTTGCGATACCCCATTCAGGGATTGTTTCTGCCTCGTGCCCAATGCTTGCTGGAATGGACACATCCCTGGATTGATGGATTTAATCATTAAACATCCTTTTCAGAGATATTGCGGTAAGGTGTTATCGAAATTTAAAGGGTGTTCCAGGCAATTCACAACACAGAGAAGCCAAACCTGTTCTCACCATGATAATATCTCGCACTGCCACCTGGCGGATTCCTCCAGATTTACGTAAAGTACGTGCACAAATATAAATAGTCAAACGCTAGCGTATCAGGAGCGTCCGCTGCTGCATGCGTCGCGTTGCGTGAAGTATAACCCCGGCCTAACATGCATGTCTAGGTATGTACGAGGAAAAGTACTGGAAACCTGTACGTGCTAAAAGAAAACTAAAGAGACTTTGAGGTCTTCATCGCTTAAATCCTTTTCTGGTTACTATCTATTGGGAGTCCACATATTCAACAAGTGTCTGCATCTTTTTTTTCCCACTACAGTTAGAATATTTGAACTTTATACAGGATTCACGCTTCAAGCCAAGCAATCTGTTATGTAGTAGTACTTATTAATATGTTAGAATGCTCCCCTAAAAATGCAAAAATATTAACTTCATAAAAATAATACAATGATGCATAATAAGAGCTCATCATTTAAGATAATTTCACAGTATAAAATGCTCAATACTGATAAAGCTTTGCAAAATGCTAATGTATCCTTTTGAAAAAGTCCTGCTTCATTTGATGTTTTAGAACATACACAGAGCATGACATATGAATCTAATCTATCATTTAAAAGGTGGAAACATCAAGTGTGCAACAAGACTCAATCCTGGATGAATATAACCATTACCCATACATCCTTGACTAATGCACAGCCAATTGAAAATCTTTAATTAACTGAAGAAACTTGGAGCATGTCAAGGAACCAATGCAGAAACTTGGAAAACATGCAGACTACAAAAGTCAGTGACCAGAATGATACCAGATATAGAACATCCCTGTTGCTAGATGTCTGGGAATGTATGACAGGCAGGTAGTGCAAATTAAAAGCAACAGAAATTCATAAGAGCATTTCATAACACACAACAGATTTGTGTTGCAAGTCAGGAAATTTTAAAATGTTTTACTTTTGTAATAATGTTTTGTCTTGGACTGAAACAGCTGTAACCTTATTTGACTGTTATCTTTTCACTAGAGAAATTATGAATGTTTTTAACATTATATTTTGCTTTTGCCATGTCAAGATTTTTTCTAGTGGGTGCCACCATTTTGGAGTTTCGATGCTAGGTTTCCCGAAGTAACATGACATTATGTCAACAGCATTAAGCTTTAAAAGCCAGTGCCACGTGTGTAGTGGTGTCCAAGATTACGGATTGGTACTAAAAAACTTTTGCAAATTAAAATCTTTGTACTAGAACCCATGTTCAGGAGATATATGGTAACATTTCCTTACTCTGCAATGATGTGCCTACCCTATAGAAGAATTACATGAAATGGAAGAAACTATCTCTGCAAAGAATGAAAAAGTCAAAAATATGTTCTGAAAAAAAGGTAAAGAAAACCTCCCTTTTTGGAAAGATGCTCACTCAACAAGCCAAGAAAACCATATTAAGACCTCCAGATTATAGAAAGGCAGAAACAGTGGGAGTGCACCAGAGTATCAGAACAGTCTTGATAGGTTCTGCCCATCAATGTTTTCCAATCCTATTCACTAAGATTCTTCAAAATAACATTGAGTTGATGGACAGTTACATTGGCATCAGACACACACAGGGGCTTCCCGGTGGGTGTATGCCATGTATGCCATGAGCTAATTGTCCTAAAATGGCAATATGTAGGGTACCAAAATAAGTCAAATAAAGATATGAACCAGGAGAAAGCATACCACATTGCCTCCCAATGCTAAGTGTGCAGGCAAATTTGAAATTTAAAGGAGATGAATCTCTGTTAGGAGTAAGGCTAGGGTAGACAGCAAGACTGGAGTGCATCTTATCTGATAGGTGGTGATTTGAGGTCAAGAAGAGCTAAATATTGGCCTGAAATTTCCATTTTCATGTAACAGAGGGCTCAGCTTTAACAGCTTTCTACTTTTGTAATACCATTTTCTACCATACAATGCTGTTTGAGGTAAGATAGAGCAGTACCTTGGTATTTTAACTTATTTTAAAACACATGGATAATGTTCTTAGAGAAGGAAACCCTACAGTGTGTTTAAAATTTGTCTTTGATGATTGAAAGCACTAACAAGAGAGAGAGGTTGGGAGCTTGCGCATTGCCGCACTCACCACACAATGAGCCATCTGGATTGGTACCCGACTGCAGCAGGTGACACCTCAGCACCATACTAGAACAGTGCAAGGTTTTTTATGGTGGCTGGGGTTTTAATCCTGCCAGCAACCCCCAAGTTTTCCCCATAAGTTGGAAGACCTGCTTGCAGGGCTGGATGCTAATTAACGTCATAACTAGGACAAAGCAATTGCAGGTTAAGGGCCTTGCTCAAGGGCCCAACAGAGTAGGGTCACTTTTTGGCATTTACGGGATACAAAACAGCAACCTTCCAATTGCCGGCGCAGATCCCTAGCCTCAGATTCACCACTCTGCCCAAGATTCATTACCAGCAGGACTGAGTTCTGATTATGAAACTGACTGGAATGAAAACCTGTAGCCACTGCAGTCCCCCAGATATAGTTAGAACATTGTCAGCTGACCTTTTCAGAACAGTTCTAGCATTTGGGAGTTACAGTTAAAAGATAAATTTTAATATCTTTTTAAAATCAGTTTCTTCAGCCTGATGGAAATACCTATGCAAAATCTTAATAGGCAGTCAACTCTTCAGCTAATGTTATAAATTCTACTAGTGTGCATTTCCATATTTACCCATAAGATGGCACTCTTTCATTGGATAGTGTTTTATATGCACCCATTAACTAATACCTACACACATTGCTCACTTTTTTAATTCCTTTAGTTTGTCATTTATTCCCTGAATCAGCTTTGTCTGTTTCAAGGTCCTATTCAGTAAGTACTGTGCATTTTGTTTTTATTTATTTTAATTGTGTTGATTTTTTGTATTGCTTAGTATATATCTGATTCTGTATTTTAATCTTGCTTGCTTGTTTGTTATGACTACTTACCTTCAACCTTGAACGAAACATGAAGGTTGGATGAATGGATTAGTGAACAAGGGTTCATTTGAATGAGTGAACCCATTAATTTATTTAACATATGTAAAGATGTGTTTATTAAGCACTGCTTAAGGTGATTGCTTTTAGAAATGATAATTTGTAGTAATATACCCACACATAGCCTTTGCCATTGACGTTATAGATGCTTTTTAATTATAAAATATAACAACTGACTATGTTCAGTCCACTTGTTATTACTGCATCTGTTACATATTCTTTTTTAATCTTCTAATCTGCTTTACTTGGTCTTTAGGCACTATAGAAATAAAATCATGAAAAAGATTACTTTTTGACATTAAACTCATAGTTACCTGTTTAAAAGTTTATTATTTTAGTAGTTGTAATATCTGCGGTGGGCTTCCCAGGATTTGTTCCTGCCTTGCGCCCTGTGTTAGCTGGGATTGGCTCCAGCAGACCTCCGTGACCCTGAAGTTAGGATATAGCGGGTTGAATAATGGATGGATAGATGGATAGTTGTAATATGGGCGGCACGGTGGAGCAGTGGGTAGCACTGCTGCCTCACACGAGACCCAGGTTCGCTTCCCGGGTCTTCCCTGCGCGGAGTTTGCATGTTCTCCCCATGTCTGCATCGGTTTCCTCCGATAACATGCAGGTTAGGTGCATTGGCAATTCTAAATTGTGCTTGGTGTGTGGGTGTGTTTGCCCTGTGGTGGGCTGGCACCCTGCTTGGGGTTTGTTTTCTGCCTTGCGCCCTGTTTTGGCTGGGACTGGCTCCAGCAGATCCCCATGACCCTGTTGTTAGGATATAGCGGGTTGGATAATGGATGGATAGTTGTAATATGGAAATTGTGGGGAGACGTTTTCAAGTCTAGATAAGAACATGACCAACATACAATTTGTTTGCTTAAGATACGTATGCATATCCTGTATAATTTATCATATATTTTGTAAAAGAAGTTCATTCTGCACCCAGGGGTGCACTGGGCAGTAACATTGGTTTTGGTTCATTGCCATGATGTTTGCCTCGTTTCAGGGCATGCCTACCACCTTGAGGTCAATTATTACAGTCCTTCCCCACATGTCGTAGCTGATTGTCCTCTTTTTCTTTTTCCTCCTGGTGTAACTCATTCCAATGCAGTCTTGGGGTATCTTCCTTCTGGCATTATCAAGGTGTGACCCAGCATTCTTAGTAGCCTTTCTTTTACCATATCACTTAGACAGTGGTGTTCTGTTCCTTGCAAAATTGACTCATCGGCAACTCTTCATCGCCAGGTGACTCCCATTACCCTATGTAAGCATTTCTGATGGAACCCATCTAGTTCAGGAGCAATGCCTATTGTCTTCCTTCAGATTTCACTAACATAAATTGCAATGGGTATGACTAGGGAATTAAACAGTTGCATTTTGCTCTTGAGGCTAATTTTTGTTGCTGATCAGATTTTGTGTATTGTTGGAATACTGAAGCTACTTTACCTTACCTGTCGGTGATTTCCAGTTCTCCCTTTTTACAAATGTTGCTCCCAATATAAATAAAACTTTGCACCTTTTCTTCCATCTGTCACATGTATATGTGTAGCACCTGTTTCCTTCACTGACATCACCTTGGTCCCCCAGGTGATTTGGCATACTGACCAAGAACCCACTAATGCAGATGTGCTGAGTGGCCTGCCAACCCTAGACTTTGGTAGAAATAATGATATACAGTTATTTGAACTTTACATAAGTACTTCTCAAAATGCTTCATCATTATTATGTGAACATTACAGAAGACTTTTCATGAATAGCAACAAATTGGCTAGGCACATAGTGGACCCTAAAAAACTATTTATTCAGTTTTTGACCTCAGTGGAGAGGCAGTTGTATTTAAGATAAGTGCTTTTTGGGGTGGGGGCCCAACCTCCGCAACTGCTAAGAGGACCATGAATTTAGCGCTATGCCAGTGACTCACACATGTTGTACAGTGCCCACTCACACACAAAAGGGCAGTTTAGACTCACTAATTAATCTAGCTTCATCTCTTGGGAGCCATGGAACCATGGGAGGTAAAATGACATAAACACAAAAAAGAAACATGCAATCTATAGAAAGACTGACACTTGCTGATCCATGATTTGAACTCGGAGCTTATACAGCAGCAAAAGTGCAGCATCACCCCACGCCACCCTTACACTCAAAGTTTAAGCAGCTAAATTTGGATTGTTGTGAAAGGCTTTTATATGTTTATTAGCATTAATTTTATATTGTATTTTTATGCAATGCATGCAGTCTCAAGCTGCTTTGCAAGTAGAAGATGCCATCATTTATTGGGTCTGCTTAATTCGATTTTCAGAGTTGTGGGGAATAATGTCAGATCAGATGTAATTCAGGAGTCAGCTTAAAAGATTTTGGGATACTGGAAAAAGCCAAAACCTCAGGAAAAGGAAATCTTGTAAAGAAAGGACAGAATGTGTAAACTCAACACAGAGTGACAGAGACCGGATTTGAACCAAGTCACTTGGAGCCATCTTATGCACTAACATTTCAACGCAGTTTCTATTATTTTATTTGAAACCTTTTCTGAAATGTAATGCCCAAAATGACATTTCCCCTTGTCTCCTGGAGGTGTAAGTCGGTGGTGTACCCTTACGTATTTTTTGTCACAACTGCCACTTAGTGAGTCAGATTCACACAGTCAGTCACAGGAGGGCTGAATAGGCAACTTTGTGCTTTAAAGTTCACTGCACCACACTATGTGATTTGAATATTTTACATGAACACGTGCCTTATCATACTATTTTTTTACATTAGTAACATAAAGACACCACAATTATTGAGCATGATGACTCACACTGCCTGATGCGTAACACAAAGGCAAACACTTTTTTTTTAATATCTAGTTATTATTTTTCATTTTTGATTGTGACCCTTGTCAGATGTGTTGTACATTGTCTTTAAAAGTTCAGGATTGTTAAGAAAATAATCATGGCATTGAAAAAAAATTTAGAAAGGAAGGTACTAAATTAAAGCAAATATCCCTATGTCCCACTAATGTGGGAAAGCAATAAAACATTGTCCTGAGAAAATGTCAAAGTGTACATAGTAAACAGAGAAAGTCTGGGACAAAATGATGCCTTTGGAAGACCTCTGCTATATTTTCATATCTCTCTGCCAATATTATGTGTTAATCGTGCGCCAAGTCTTACTAGCTGGGCTTTCTTCACACTGTGTCTTTCCAACACTGAAGTCATTGCTGATTTTTATTGCAGACTAATTTGTTTACTTAAGAAGAAATCTGCCAAAACCCTGGAGTGTCACTTTGCCAATAAGGATGAAGGAAATGAGAACAAGCAAAGAAAAAGAAATGACATAGTATCAGCAATAATGGTAAATTATGCTAAAATAAATATATACGTTAACAATCATTTGATTGTTTTAAATTACATTTATTTTGGTCATTTGTTCTGTCTAACTATTTGTGGAGAGTAAACTAAATTTGGCAGATATATACAGTATATCCCAGTGAGATAAACGTTATCTACAAAAATTAGATCACGGTTTAGTTGCAAATTTGATTTGGCTATTTAGCATATTATCTGCAAGTTAAGTGGACAGACACAGTATGGTTAATTTTATGTCACTATTTCACATATACAGAATTGAGACGAATGCCAGATGAATTTAGTTTAAGAAAAAATTGATATGATTCTAGGCCCCAGTGAAGAACAGTGGTTTGAAATGTGCAGACCATTAGAACATGTCCTTTTCATTATACTGTAAAACATTTTAAGAAAATATTTATGAGGAGTGTTTGCCCAGTGACCACAATGTTTCCAATGAACTACAGTATAGAAAAATTCTCTGCATTTTATTCTGTTGGGACTGTATTTACGCATGTACCACGTGCACATTTTTTCCCGGAAATTAGCATTAGAAAATCAGGTGTGCGTCACCTGAAAATCAGCTTGCTCATGCACTCGCGCTCTCTCTCTCACTCGTGCTCTCTCTCTCACTTGCTTGCTCGTGCTCTCCCTCTCTCTCACTTGCTTGCTCGTGCTCTCCCTCTCTCTCACTCGCTTGCTTGTGCTCTCCCTCTCTCTCACTCGCTTGCTCGCGCTCTCTCTCACTCGCTTGCTCGCGCTCTTTCTCTCTCTCTTGTTTGCGCTCTCTCTCTAAATGCTTCCTATACAATCACAACGCGCGTCGTACACGGGGCAAAACGATTTTCCCGATTTTCTTTGTAAAATTAGGATGTATATATTAAAAACCTCAGTTAAGTGTTATTTCTAAACTGAAAAGGAAAGAAGGTTATCAACTCAATGCTTCAGCTGTATAACCTTCATCAGGTTTGCAACTGAAACAGAAAGAGCTGATAACTTGTATAGTATAGAAGGGGAAAAGGCCATAATGAAAGAGGTGTGAAAAAGCTGCCATTAGAGAAGGGAGAGATTAAAAAGGTGATTAAGACCTGGAGAAATATTTGATCCCAGGCTGAGAATGAGCTTAGCTTCATCTGTTTTTCTTTGAAAAGTGTCATTGAAGTCCTATGAAAGAACACAACCAGAGAGATCAGTGTGCTTATGATCAATGGATGTGAAGTGTTCTACAGTAGGTTTTGTAAGGTCTTTCATCTTAACAACTCAGACACGCTCCCTGAAACACTTTGTCAGTTATCTCAGTTTCACTTATGTAAATGCCTTGACAGTCCTACAAGAAATGCAGTAAATAAGATTTTTAGACTGGCGAGACCCATTGTTTAATTTTGCATTTATGAGAGGGACCGGATTCAAGACAATTGCTGGCGGCATATTTACAAGTGACACAGCGTCTCAGTTCTACTTTGGACTCGAACCTGTACACATTGTACTCAACTAAAAGCCTTTTGCAGCTAGGGAAACTATACGGGTGGCTCCCCCAAACCTTTGTTGTTTATCCAGTCATTTATTTTACAATGTGTTTGTGGTTAGTAGAACAGTGGTGTGCCTTGGGATGATTTTGGTAATAAAAAGTGTGCCAGTAAAGAAAAAAAGGTTGGGAAACACTGCTCTAGACAATACTATGCAGCTATTTTTTTTGGTAGGCTTAGCGAAAAGATTTAATTTAATCAGACAGAAATTTTCAGGCCTGAAGGAACTTAGGGCAAAATTTATATTCATGGAAATATAGGTATCTGAATCATAAAGGCAGAACAAGATTTTGGTCGGATTTTGATCAGAGGATTAGTGATTATATGCTGTGGATTTATGGAATACAATGGAAATGGCCAAGGACTGGACACTCTATTAGCAGAGGCAGAATAAGATCCAATGTTATCCAATGGATGTGTTATAGGACAGACAGAAGTCCATGTTATTGAAAGATTACAGAGGTATTGGTGGGTGCATTATGGTATGGGTTTTAGCAGACTAGGAAACTGGGCAAGTTATCAGAGGATCTGGAAATTTAGAGACAGGTGTAGTATAAAATTTGGATGGCATGTGCACCTGTTCCTTTCCATATCTATAGGGCAAGTTATGAAAAGAATAAGGGGACTGCGGATGTCAAAGACTGAAGTTTTGGAGCATGGTAGAAATGGGAAAGCTGGCATCAGATTAGGCAGTATGGTGGAAAGGGTATAAAACATTTTAGCCTGGATTTGTCCTATGGGTCTGGTACTGGACAGGCCAAGATGTGCAATGACACTATGATGAGGACCACAAGAGCATGTGGAATGACCAGATAGATAGATATGAATGGTACTATATAATAAATAGATATGAAAGACATTTTATAATAGACTAGCAAAATACCCGCATACCCGGAGAAGTAGTGTCTCTGAGACATCACACACTGCATGCACGGGTTTACCTTTCCCAGTCCTGCAAAGTCAGTTCATGTGAGCCACTCGGAGTACATGCATCGAAGCTTCTCAGCTGTGCTTGTGCTGTCTCGTGCGATCTCGTGATGTCCACGGCTTTATTTAATGTTAGTTCAGACCCGCCACTTGAACGTTTCTGTCGCACTTTTGCTGAGTTTGTGCCAAACACTATTCTATCCCTGACCATCTCGTCTTAGTTTGCATAAGCACAGTCCTTCACCAGCAATTTTAACTCCATTACAAAGTGATGAAAAGTCTCGTTTATACCCTGCATCCTGTCATTAAACTTGTATCTCGCAAATATCGTATTCGTCTTAGGCATGACAAACGCCAGCGGTAGCCTGTCTATGAACTTAATTTAAACTTAATGTTTAAACCGTGCTTTGTTTCCGCAGTAGCTGCACTTATGAATATGCTTGTATGTGTCACTCACTTCATATTCTTTTGCTGCCTTCTCAATTGTAAGCACAGTCCTTCACCCGCAAATATTTCGCTGCAGCGTGTCTATTGGATAGCTGCTGACGGAAGGTCTTATATGGGCAGGTACAACTCTGTCGCACACGGTGACCGAGCTGCAGGCTATGGCCGTATACAGTATATGGACGAAAGTAGGTTCCAGTTATGACCGTTATGCGTAGAATTTCGAAATGAAACCTGCCTAACTTTTGTAAGTAAGCTGTAAGGAATAAACCTGCCTTCTACCTACACGGGAAGTTGGAGAATTAGTGATAAGTCAGTGAGTGAGTGAGTGAGTGAGTCAGTAAGGGCTTTGCCTTTTATTATGTGAAAGGCACCATATAGTAGATAGATATATGTGAAAGGCACTATATAATAGATATGTGCTGCTTCAGTTTGTCCCCCTATACACTGTGCCCTTGCTCAAATTTTTTCACCAGTTGCCACTGTTATGTACCTATTAGAGTAGTTTTTACTTATGCTAGGATGTTGCAACAAACATGATATACTCAAAAAGTATTTTATAAGTCCCATAAATATATCTGAAAACTGCTTAGTATGAGTATCACAAACAAGAGGAGACAATTGAATCCATCAAGTTTGTTTTCTTAGCTAATAAGTAAGCCAGAAACTTTTTCAAAGCTGCAAAGTATTCTGCTTCAATTTGTGTGGCATTGTAGTTTGTTCCAGATTCTTACAAATCTACACTTACTCAAAACCAAGCAATTGAACCACACTTTGTTCTTTAAGAATATTTCCTAACAAAATGAAAATTCAGGAACTGCAGGTAAAACATGGGGAACACAGTGGCGCTGCAGTTGGAAAAAATATGCAGAGTACAACGTCACACTGATTAGAATGACTGCCTCACACATCTCCAGAGTTCTGGATTATAATCCCAAAACAGGGATGTGTAGTGTTTGCATGATTTATTCTGGGTATTCTGAATTTCTTTCTATGTTCCAAAGAACTGCATGTAAGGTTAATGGCATGTCTATACTGGTATCATGTGTGTGAGGCACCAGCTTTTAGATAAACTGATGCCATGTATAATGTTGGTTCATGTCTTACATCCAGTACTGCTGGGATAGGCATTGCATCCCCATGATCCTAACTGTGTACGTGGTTGAGAAAATGATTGAATGGAAGGCAGTGGGACACAGTTAAAGTGGATAAGTATGTTAAAAAGAATACAAATGATGTAACATCCTTGCAATCAAAAGCTCTGATAGTCACTTAGATTAACGTGAGTATTGACTCAATTGGCAATGAAATCTGTTTTTTGTTACTCTGAGGAAGACAGCAACAATCTCCAGGACATGAATTTGCATTGCAGAGGGGGAGCATGCTTGCAGTGGTGAAGTGTAAGCTCTACTGTAGTCTGATACAAGGCACCTGTACAAATTTAAACATTTCTTAACCACAACCTACCCATTCACTTCACTTGATCTTTGTGTGCTCTTTCATAGTATATTCTAAAAGAAATACGTTCATCCAATGCTGCTAGCCTGGCAACATTGAGTGCAAACCTTCTCAGAGGTTTAGTCCATCTCTGGGCATGCTTATGTAGAATATTCAAGACATTTCCAGAAAATGCAAATTCCACAAAGTAGAGTTTGCTTTGGCAACCGAACTCTGGTGTCTGGACACCTGAGGAACCACTGTGCAATCCTTCTGAAAGAAATAATCAAGATGTTATTTTACTTTGCTTCTGTTTATTGCGTCATTCCATATAATACATTTTTACACCTATAACAATATTTCACCAAGTAAGCTAAAAAATGAAATTTTGCTGAAAATAAAATTCACCAGTTTGTATAAATTACTCATAGGCATAAAAAATAATGTATACTGAGTGACACAATAAATAGAAGCATAGTTAAAATAACTTGCTCAATTAAACTGAAGACATAACACGAAAAAAAAATCATTTGTAATGTAAACCATCTGTCACTGTGCCAATGTATGACTGAACTGTTTCAGAACTGCTCTACTTAATAAACAGTTAAGTCCTGTTATGTCCTGGTTATGCATGTATAAAAACAGAATGATATACACAGCTGACAGACAATGAAAGGAGGTCCATCTTCATTTCCGTACTCACAGACCTGAACTACTAACATAACTAAGATGCAACAATGTAGAGCGGCCTAATGAAACACATTATAACTCAGACAAAATATTACTTATCATATGGTTTGCACATGGTACAGAATGAAAATGAAATCAGAACACACACACAAAAAAAAAAAAATAGAAGTCTTGCAATTTTACATAAAGATTCTCTCATTTACTGAACTGTTGCTATTGTCGCTCCTTAGATGTCACTCCTCTGGCCCTGGACTGCTCTCTGGCTGCAATAGCTTATGATATGTTGAGCACAATGATTGGCAGTGCCACAATCACACTCCAGGGAATGAACTCTCACCCACTTATGCAGAGCATCAACACACTAGAGATTCTTGGAAAGTTTAAAAACTGGGGTTGTCTTGTTTATCGGGCTCATGATATGAAGATTTAACATTGTAAGTTCTACTCAGGATTTTTTCCACTGAACCAGTATGTTAAAATTTGTTTGTCTCAGATTCCTTGCAGTTTTGATTGGAGGTCTTGTTGTTTTAAGTTTGTCAATCAAGAAAGGGATATCACAGTGGAAAGGAAGTATGAGGTTCTCCCAGGTCTTGTTGTACTCGCACAAGCTCTGTGTACAGCAGGAATGGTGGTGGGAAGTCACTGAGCAATGGAAGCCAGCAAGTTGTTTTGACCTAATTGTTCCAGTAGTAAGGTTCAAAGTATTGTGATGCTGGGAGTTAAGGAATTTGACATACAAACTGTTCATGCAAACTGAAGCACTTTATTCTGTAGCTGAGAAAACGGGCCAAGGACTAAGCATCGTTACTCTCCAAGTTGCCCCACATAGCCAATTCTAAGAAAAGCATTTGGAATAAGGATGTCTACCCAAAGTCCAAGCGGGTTTCCATTACAACCAACTTCTTAATTTCATTTTTGTCCTTAGTTGTTAATATCTTTTTGTTTCATTAAATGTCTCATCACAACTCTTAAATTAATAATAATGGGATATCTCTTTCAAATTCAATAAAATGCCTTTTGTTCGCTTTTAGTACACAGGATTCAGTTTAGAATTGACATGTCTGGCTTCATTTGAATTTACTTATTATGATGTTTGTATTTATTTTCTTATTCTCAACCAGTATCAAATTAACATCCATCCATCCATCCATTTTCTAACCCGCTGAATCCGAACACAGGGTCACGGGGGTCTGCTGGAGCCAATCCCAGCCAACACAGGGCACAAGGCAGGAATCAATCCAAGGCAGGGTGCCAACCCACCGCAGGACACACACAAACACACCCACACACCAAGCACACACTAGGGCCAATTTAGAATCGCCAATCCACCTAACCTGCATGTCTTTGGATTGTGGGAGGAAACCGGAGTGCCCGGAGGAAACCCACGCAGACACGGGGAGAACATGCAAACTCCACGCAGGGAATCAAATTAACAATAAATTTTAAATAATAAATTAATCAGCTACTTATAATTAAAATATCACTCTGTATTTTTTTTATCTCCTTCTGCTTATGGGCTTCATTGATAGTTTGAAATATTTTCTAGAAAGAAATAGCTACCGTATATACTCACGTATAAGTCGGGTCTTGAAACCTGAAAAATCGGTCATAAAATTAGACCGTAAATTATACGCCCGTTCAAAAATGCATGCTTAATTTTTTTTTGTACATCTTCTTGCCTCCTCCAATCTCGCACCAGTTTCTCAGACACATCCAAGTTTGTTGCAGCACCGCAGTTACCAATTTCTTTCGCTACTTCAACGACGTTTAATTTAAAACCATCTTCATATTTTCTTCTGATCGAACGTTCCATCGTAGATAAGGGATGCTCTTACAATAAAGGTGTATGAAGGTGTGAGATACAAAAAACACAAAACACTGCAAAAGTTGCTTTGGAATAGTTAGGGTATTACCGCATGGTCACATAGGCACAATACATATAAAAAAGGGCAGTGTGCTTCATGGTTACTCTCTCAGGTGGGCGTTAGCATATCGTAACCTCCTGGACCAATAGCGTCAGACTTTTTGCATTTGACTTGTACGACCAACATTATAAAATACCTATACAGTAAAATCAACTCCTGCTTATCCGTGAGAGAACTTATCCTTGAGTACATATGGTATATATCTTATCAACTTTAAAAGAATTTGCTTAAAATTCATGTATGTTTTAGTTTTTCATGGTTACAGAATGTATTAAGTTTGAAATAAATGCATGCTTAAGTTAAATGATTGCTTAAGTTTTCTAATTTGTGAGTGAATAAACATGATTTCCTGTTTGATATTTTTAAGGAAATAAGAATCAAGTAAAGAAAAAATAAGTTCAAAGCTGAAGACAAGTTGGTTCTTACACAAGAATGCCTCTGAATTTTGAAATATACTTGAGTAGCATATTATGAATTCTGATAAGGCTAAAAAGAAATACTCATGAATTATGAACTCCCACCTGCACATACAGCTCTTTTCATTTTCTTTAAATATTTTTTAATATTAACATAGCTGTCGTAAAAGCATTAGTTGGTGAGCCTGCTGGATGAGAACATCTTTTCTTACTGTATCTTTTCTATTTTTATGTAAAGAATCATTCAACACAGTATTGAATACCTCTTCCCCAGAATTATCCCACTATGGGAATGATTTTATTCTGCTGCAACTGTTATGTCTTTAAATGTAATTAAGTTTAAGAAATTGTAAATTAGGTTCTTACATACTTTTGTATTACAAAGCTCAAAAAAAACCTTGAAATTGAATTATTATAAATAACTCTTATGTGTACTGACAGGAAAGGGTGGCAGCAGCTTTGAGAAGAATTGAAATCCGTTGTTTCATCAACATTTTCAAGCCAATGGTCAGAACCTGAAAGAAGAAAAGTCAAGCAAACAGTGCTCAGGGTGTGGATCAAGAGGTGTAGTCAGAAACATTTCAAAATCAAATATTTCAAATATCTGACCAAGCTATTATGGATTGTTATTAACTCATGAATAAATCATTATATTTCTTATTAACTTTTTTATTTTTTAAATTATTAGAAATTAGAAAAATCAATTTTTGAGAACAAGGAGATGTTATAAAAATCCAAATCTAAACCCTAATTATGACATCATGGATCTGTGATGTCTCCATCTCTGGTCCTACCTTTTTCTGTTTCTTCATTTTGTCCTTTTCTCTTTTTCAAATGAACTGTCCCCTATGACTTGTCTTCCTGTTTAGTTTACTTAATGAGAGGTCAGGGTTTCTAGTTAGTCAGTTTTCCTCAGATGCTGTCTCATTTAGACGCACAGTCTCCTAAGGAGCCTTTAAGGACTTGCCTTGGCTGCAGCTTTTTGCTTTGCTATCTCATTGCCTTTGGCTTCCTTCCCCTGACCAAATTCTAAGTAAATTTAAAAGTGTTTTGTTTGGTCAGCATATTGCAAACTTCATTTGAATATTGTTGGTTAACACTTTAAAGGTTATTAATATTTCTTTATTTCCAGATTCTAGCTTTAACATATTGTCCCTTCCTTTTTAACAGTTTTGGTAGGACGTTCATTTTTCTCTCTTTATTCATTTCTTATCCATAACCTGTCACTACCTTTTTGTTATATTACAGCTAGGATTTGTTTTCTGGCTTACTTTTATTGCCCTTTTTGGTGCCTTCTACGAGTATTTTAAATAATTATTTTTATGTACGTATCTATTGTAATTATGTATTTTTTGTTAATTTTGTTTTCTTTATTTATTATTTACTATCTAAAGTATTTTTTGTGTTATGATTGTAATCTGTTAATTTTCTCAGGTTTTTCTGAAAATAGAAACATTTTGTGTTATTTTTATGGTTTTGCAAATAATTTAATTCTATAATCAGAATGTTAATTATATCTCCCATTTTGATATTGTAACGACCCGGCAGCAAGCGCTGGCGGAGTGACGCCACATGGGTAATTTATGTAAATAGTTTGTGGGGAATTTATGGGTAATTTATGTAAAGCTTATTGTTGTGTTGAAATTAACTCAGTAACCTAATTGTCTTTCTTGTTGTAAGTGTTGTATGTGTTTGTGCTCAATCAGTGGGGTGGGTTGGGTTATCGCCGTCCGGGGTTGTTGTTACTGTAAATAGTCACCATCAATGAGAAAGATGGCTCTGTAAATGACCTTGACCATGGCTATACAATGAGTTTTAAGCTTTGTTTTACTGGCTATCTGTTAATAAAAAGATACAACAGGACAGAGCTGTATCATTGCTAAGATTCTATCTAAGCAATTATTGCCGAGACACTCGGAGTCGTGCGGTGTATGGGACACAAGTGCTCGTTATCTAAAGAGCTGGGTGCAGCTGCGTGCATAACGCTGGCAATCCACTAGCCGACAGCTTGGGAAAGGTGCACGGCAGAGTTCGGCTCTAAAATCTTTAAAGACTCCACCACGGGTCGCTACAATATCTATTATTTTTTACAGTTTGATCCCATTTTGGGGTCACATGCCTCCATGAAAATCTTTCCCATGATTCACCAGGTCAGTGCCACTTATGATGTCATCAGGTACAGCAGCATAAAGATCCCCCAAGCAGTCATTCAGGATCCAAGATTGTATCAAATATTTACTGAATTTCCATTTAACTATTTAAGCTTTTAAACAAGCTCTTTTTTGATTTTGATTTTTGATTTGTGTTTTGCCTCAGGTGGGAGCAGATCCTGCAGTGATTCCTTCGGTTATGAATGAGTGCACAAAAACAAATAATGGGTGAGAGGCTTCTAAAAGACCCACAAAACCAGCCCATGACCTTCCCTAGCCTGCCTAGAATCGGCCTCATCCCAGGCTGCCTGAGCTCCAAAATCCACAGGGAGGCTTCAGGTGTCATGTTTAAGTCTGGGTTCCTTTTGCGGATGGGGCTCAAAGTCTTGCTTATGCTTTTATTTTTGTTTATTCTTGTGCCATTTATTAATGATAATATTGATTTGGTTGAGTATGTGTATTATTCTTTGTATTAGATCCTATATGTATGCTGCCTCAGCTGTGTTCCACGTGTTTTGTTGTTGGTCCCCAAAGAGGTAGGGCCACCTGTCAATCACCACCAGGAACACCCTCTACCCTATATAATTGGAGGGTCTTCCACAATTTCACATGGTGAGTTCTACTATAAATGCATTAGGGAGTTTTGATGAGTTCTGTGTTTTTGCTGTGTTTTGTGCGTATTGTAATTTATTGGATTTTTTTCACTTTCTGATCTGTTTTTTGACTTTCCTTGGATTTTTGTGTGTGGCTTTGAATTTTTAAACACTTCCTTTGTGCCATTGTGCTGTTCTGATCCTCACCATATTACAGAGTATTTTTTGCAAAGAATGGAACCTTTTCATTTTTATGAATTTTCTGTGTTTGCTCATTTATCTAGCAGGGATTTGGTAGTACTGTATATTATTGGAACTGTTTTTACAGCTTTTTATGATTTAGATAGATAGATAGATAGATAGATAGATAGATAGATAGATAGATAGATAGATAGATAGATAGATAGATACTTTATTAATCCCAAGGGGAAATTCACATGGTTGCCACCCTGCTCGGGATTGGTTCCTGCCTTGTGCCCTGTGTTGGCTGGGATTGGCTCCAGCAGACCCCCGTGACCCTGTATTCGGATTCAGTGGGTTAGAAAATGGATGGATGGATGGAAATTCACATACTCCAGCAGCATCATACTGATAAGGAAAATATTAAATTAAAGAGTGATATAAATGCAGGTATACATGCTTTGGAACTCCTTGTCATATCATTGGGACTGTCCATGCCCCAAAAATGTTTTTTAAAATTCATAATGTCCCAAAATATATCAACATTTCTCTCAAATGAAATAAAAACTGTAAAAAAAACAAACTACAACTTGAGAAACAGATCCAAAAAAGGAATCTTTATTAAAGAAGAATTAAAATATATAAATAAAAAAACACAAAAAAGCAAAATAAAGCAAAAGGATTTGCCTAAAAGGCAAACTGAACATCTCTAAATTCATAAAACAAGATCAAAAGCAATAATTCCAAGAAAAGCAATCAATACTCACAAAAAACAAACAACATTGCAAATGTCAATGAACCACTAAAGCATCCTTCTTCTTCTTTTCTGTTTTGTGGTGTAGGATGACCAGCTTTAAGGTGCACTACTACAATATACTGGACTAAACAAAAACGAAACAAATTGTGCTGTGTATCAGTGCATGTCTTTTATTTTCCAATTGCGGGATGATTTCATATTTTCCAGGACAGTTGGCAGCCTTACACAGACTTTCCTATGATATTGTTTACATTCTTGTTCATCTATACTAATAAACAGCAAAGCCCTCACTCACTCACTCACTCACTCACTCACTCATCACTAATTCTCCAACTTCCCGTGTAGGTGGAAGGCTGAAATTTGGCAGGTTCATTCCTTACAGCTTCCTTACAAAAGTTGGGCAGGTTTCATTTCGAAATTCTACGCGTAATGGTCATAACTGGAAGCTGTTTTTCTTCATTTACTGTAATGGAGATGAGCTGTAAACCCGTGGGGCGGAGTTTCGTGTGACATCATCACGCCTTCCACGTAATCACGCAGTACGTAGAAAACCAGGAAGAGGCCCAAAAAGCGCTGAAGAAAACATGCATTATATAATTGAGAAGGCAGCGAAACAATAAGAAGCGAGCAAGTGACATATACAACCATATTGATGAGTTCTGCTACTTCGGAAACAAAGCACGATGTAAACCTAAACTTTAAATTAAGTTCATAGACAGGCTGTCGCTGGCGTTTGTAATTTAGTGCCTACCCATATAAGGCCGTCCATCAGCGGCAATCCAATAGCAAACTGCCACGGGTAAATATTCACGGGTGAAGGACTGTGCTTATGGAGAGGAAGATGAGATGGTCAGGGTGGTGTTTGACACAAACTCAGCGAAACTGCGAGAGAAAGTTTTAAGTGCCAGGACTAAGGTAACATTAAATACAGCCATGGACATAGCACGACATGGCACCAGCACAGCTGGGAAACTTCGATGCATGTATACTCATGTGAACTGACGCAGTGCACAGACAAAAAGCAACAGTTCCAAAGAGCGCTGAACAAAAAACGAATTACACAATTGAAAAGGCAGCAAAAATATGAAGCGTCTGATACATACAAGCATATTCATAAATGCAGCTACTGTGGAAACAAAGCACACGGTGGAAAAAGTCAATGTCCCGCTAAAGGAAGACAGTGTAAAAAAACCGTGCATGCAGTGTGTCGGTCTCAGATAAAGAAGAAGACGAGCTGTTTATTGATGCAGTAAGAAACGAATCGATGAATGAAACCTGTCATCTTTACAACGATTGACAAACACGGAATGTAACTTGAACACAACACATCCTACAAATACGAACCTGATTGAAAGAAATAATGATAATCAAATCCTTGATGACAGCAACACTCAGTAAAACTCACAAAACAATTACTGTATATTGACAGTCATGTTACGTTATTTTTAAAATGTTCCCTTTTCTTTTCATAGCTTCTTTAACACACTACGTCTCTGCGATACACGGGTATATATATATGTATATATATACCCGATCTACATACTCGAATAATGGATACTTTATTCGCCATCAATGATTGTTTTGGTAAAGCCATACTCAGTGTATTCATTAGATGAACGGTAAAAAAGTAAGAGCGAGGGGAGGATGACTTATTGAGGCATGCAAGCAAAACCACAATAGCCACCAGGCTCGATGTATGAAAAAATATATCTTTTCAAGTTCTATTTACTCCATATGTGTCAAACTCAAGGCCGCAGGCAACATCCGGCCCGGCGTGTAATTATATCCGCCAGCGAGATCATTTTATATACTGTATTATTGTTATTAATGGCCCGGGGATATGAAGCACTGGTAACACAATAAACTACAGATCCCATAATGCAGCGCTTCAGCTGCCTTGCCGAACACTTACCGCGTCCCCCGTCTCTTCAGTCGTTTCCTTACTTTGCGAAGGAAGCAGCTTTCTCAGAGCTTCTGCACTGTTTTATAAACGAACGATATATAAGAAAGTCCTTTTTCCTTGCTTCACCAACGAAGCAGCCTTTTTATTTAATCCACGGGTTCTCCGCTGTTTCATTGTTCATTTATTACGATTTTTATAGTTATTGTGTAGGTTTTATTTAATCCATGGGTTCTCTTCTGTGTTCACTGCGGTGTCTTCTTTCGTTTACGAGCTTCGCCAAGGAAGCAGCTTTCTCACAGCTTCTGCACTGTTTTAAAAACGAACGACATATAAGAAAGTGCTTTTTCCTTGCTTCACCAACGAACCAACCTTTTTATTTAATTCACGGGTTCTCTTCTATTTTATTGTTCATTTGTTACGATTGTTACAGTTATTGTGTAGGTTTTATTTAATCCACGGGTTCTCTTCTGTGTTCACTGCGGTGTCTTCTTTCGTTTACTACCTTCGCCAAGGAAGCAGAAACTTACAACCACCGAAACTTTATAACAGCACAAGACTTCAGGTCACATCTCTACAAAACAACCTAATTGAAGCAACTATATTTACTGGCAGTGCCTCAGGTGACACAGTTTTTATTCCTCGCATCCCCGTTATACCATCTAATCTCCCATTTCAATTCAAACGCGTTCAATTTCCAGTAAGGCTCTGCTTCGCAATGACAATTAATAAGTCTCAGGGACAAACACTACAAAAGGTTGGCATTGATTTGAGGCGGGATTGCTTTTCACATGGCCAACTGTATGTTGCATGCTCAAGAGTGAGCTCAGCACACAGCTTAGTCATATTACAACCAGAGGGCCGAACTGACAACGTGGTATACAGAGAGATCCTTAACAATTAATTTTTTACATATTTTCGTTCAGTCTAAAAATGTTTACTTTTTTATTAGTAAAAATATTCAGACAGTATTTCACCGCTGCGAAGCGCGGGTATTTTGCTAGTATCTTAATAAAGTATTCATTATGTTGTTATTCTGTCCTGTTTCTCATATGCTTTATACTTTAACTAGCAAAATACCCACGCTTCGCAGCGGAGAAATAGTATGTTAAAGAAGTTATGAAAAAGAAAAGGAAACATTTTAAAAATAATGTAACATGATTGTCAATGTAATTGTTTTGTCACTGTTATGAGTGTTGCTGTCATCAAGGATTTGATTATCATTATTTTTTTCAATCAGGTTTGTATTTGGAGGATGTGTTGTGTTCAAGTTATATTCCGTGTTTGTCAACCGTTGTAAAGATAACAGGTTTCATTCATCGAAGTGTTCACTACGCAAATCGGTACTCGTGAATCTAAGATGTTTAACAGGTATTCCCGGTGTCAAGTTGTGGATTTGCCTGCGAATATTTAGCGGCAGCGTGTCTATGAACTTAATTTAAACTTAAGCTTTACACATTGCTTTCCTATTGATATGTCTACAAAGGCTTGTTCAGATTCAGAGGGTTGTTCCTTTCTTACTGCATCAATAAACATATTTAGCGGCAGCGTGTCTATTGGATTGCTGCTGTTTTTGTTCATTGCTCTTTGGAGCTCTTCCTTGTTCTCTGCTTACTGCGTTCACAGTCAGTTCACGTGAGCCGCTCGGAGTACATGCATCAAAGGTTCTCAGCTGTGCTTGTGTGATCTCGTGCGATCTTGCCATGTCCACAGCTTTATTTAATGTTAGCTAAGACCTGGCACTTAAAAGTTTCTCTCGCACTTTCGCTGAATTTTTGCCAAACACTAGTCTATCCCTGACTATCTCATCTTCGTTTGCATAAGCACAGTCCTTCACCCATGAATATTTAGCGGCAGCGTGTCTATTGGATTGCTGCCGACGGACAGCCTTATATGGGCAGGCACTCAATTTCGTGGGAGGCGTGACGATGAAGGACGCAACTCCGCTTCACACAGCGACTGAGCTGCAGGCTATGGCAGTATATATGTACATAAGCAGGTTCCAGTTATGACCATTACGCGTAGAATTTCAAAATGAGACCTGCCTAACTTTTGTAAGTAAGCTGTAAGGAATGAGCCTGCCAAATTTCAGCTTTCTACCTACAAGGGAAGTTGGAGAATTAGTGATGAGTCAGTCAGTGAGTGATTGAGTGAGTCAGTCAGTCAGTGAGGGCTTTGCCTTTTATTAGTATAGATAATATGTGTTCTACAGTTTCCTAATGCCAGTAATGTCTGTGCGTCCCTGCACTATGTTTACTATTCTTATTAACAGTATAATTTAGTCCAGTATAGCCAAGCCTGAGCCTTGATATTATAACTTCCTCCTTCCTATTTCTTCATTCTACCTAATCATTTAGTTTTTTCTTTTGAATACCATATAAGTACCTTCCTTTTATTTCAAATTTCTTGCCAGATTAAACATATAGTCTGTTTGATCACTGAAGGATCTCCTGCTATCTTCTGAATATTAAGGCCGAGGTTGGTCCTTCAAAATTAACATCAGAGTGGTCCTGCTCCTTGCAGAACACAAGAAAAAGAAAACAGAGAAGCACAAGACCTAGATACTGAATCACAAATAAAAAGAACAATACTGACATAAAATACATAATTATAATAGATGCATGAAATATAATACTTTAAAATAAACAAAGAAGGCACAAAAAAGGAATATAAACATAAACCAGGGAACAAACCCTGGCTGTAACATAACAGTTTTGTTTAATGTATCAGTTATTTATCGTAGTAGGTCTTTAATTATTGTTGAATAAATATTTTTCATTAAATATATGTTTGAGTGGTTGTGTTTTAGGGAAGGTTTTACAGCTTTCCTTGGAGTAAAATCCTAACAACAGAGGTTTTCTAATACACAGCATGTACATATACAGTACATTATAATTAATAGGAGGGCTCCTGACAACACTCTGCACTCAAAATTCATGAGCAGGCCAAAGTATACAAAAACATTATCTTTATCATAAATAAATCTAAGGGGTCTGTCTCCTCTCTCTATTTTTGGTTCACTCACTTGTCTACTTTAAAGCACCCTCTTTAATAATTCTCTGTCCTTGCCTTCTTTCTTTATTGATAATTCTAAGAAATATGCTGTACAATAGTTGAGAAAAAATACAATGAACAGAATACATTTTTCTTTTCATTATTTTGGGTGTTGTTATTTGACAGAACTACAGAATATCTACGTAAGTTCTAAGACCAATAGGCACCTGGTCATACAAGGTGATAACACTATATAAGTAATGTGTTGTCTGAAAAATGTATCTAAAAATACTTTGTGTAACAAAAGCTCATGAAGCTTTGAAGAAACAAAAAAGGATTTCTGTGTGTGGGAAGTTTTCTTAGAATAATTGACATAATATAGAAAATGTGATTAAAAAGAAAGTCAGGCTTGTAAGAACTAGGCAACAGGCCAATCCAAGCTTAAAATTTGCACCAAGTGGGAGAAGAGTTAGATTAGTCTGGTAGATAGGGCTAAACTAACACAGAACCTTTGACAACATATCCAGATGTGCAAGTTATAAAAATAACACTCTTTGAAATTACCTTTAACATGTGCAGAAAAACACTTGTGTGATTGAAAAGCTTTAAGAAACTTTGCAAAACCTATAAAAATTACTAAATACTGAATAAGTACGCAAAAAATACAGATTTGTTAAAACACACAGAAAACAAAATAAAAACTGATTAACATAAATGGAAACCAACAATATCTGTCCATTAATTAATTGACAAACAACTGTCAGTCGATAATGGAGGAGATTAAAATTGTAAAATAGAAGTAAAAGACAAAGTCAGACACAGTCACAGTCCTGGGGCCTCATGTATAAACGGTGCGTACGCACAGAAATGTTGCGTAAGAACTTTTCCGCGTTCAAATCGCGATGTATAAAACCTACACTTGGCGTAAAGTCAAACACTTTTCCACGGTACCTCATACCTTGTCGTATGCAAGTTCTCAACTCGGTTTTGCAGACTGGCGGCACCCAGCGTCAAAGCAGTGCTACTGTTCCTGTGTGATTACTCCTTATTTTCCTGACGCGGCTTTATAAATACACTGAAACTAACCGCATATTGTTTATTAGTGTAATGCATCTGATTGTAATTAACTTGTAACAATATAATGGTCCAGGGAATAGCCATAGTATTCCAAATACCATAACTGCTTTAGCGTTGTTACTTTCACTGCACCTTCTTCTTCTTTCAGCTGCTCCCGTTAGGAGTTGCCACAGCGGATCATCTTTTTCCATATTACTCTCACTGCACCACTCGGAGTATTTATATCACTGTATCTGAGTGTGAATCACAGCAGCAGCTGATCGGAAAGAGAATTATCGGTATACAGCTTCAAGCACTTGCTACCTCAGCCACGGCAAAACATTTCAAAGCCTTTCCTGTATGCACCTTGCAGTTCAGAAACAGTTTCATCTCAAGAACTATAAACGCACTCAATCATTGCTCCTTGTAGAACTGTTTGTACTTATAAGTACAATTACCTCACTGTAAACTTACACTACAGTTATAATATTGCACAACCTGAGCCACTTTATAAAGCGCGTATTTACATATGATGACGATATCATTTTTAAGGTGAAATGCAGTAAAATATGTTTATTATATTATACAGGTTAAACTTTAACTTCATTTAAATAATCTATATTCTTCACAGGGACTGGCGTGAAGGATAGAATAATTAAACATGTACTACGAAGATAGTTCAATGTTCCTTAAACTTTTTGAAGAATCAGCACTCTAAGCTTACAGATGGCTTAACATCTATTTCAGAGCTGATTGTGTGGCAATCGGTTACTTGGAGAAAGAAAAGCAATAACTGCAGGGGCGGCCACGCCAATATATTTTGAATATAAAACAGAAAGGGAAAATAACAAGACAGCTAAAAACGCAGCGACAAATTTCGGCAAAAGTTAAATGCTTGTGTCATGAGCACGAGGCAGCTATGCAGTGTCCGCAACGGACATGGCCATCCACCGTGCATAAGCTTCCTTATTGACATTGGCGGGCAAAGGAGCCACCGATTCTTCCTCTGCCCAGGGCCACCACAAGCCTAGAGCCGCCCCTGAGTACTGCTGCAATAAATTATTTTATCGAAGGTCGCACACAATCACTGCGCCGTGAAACCCATGTTTAATAATGTGCTTTAACTCCTATCATCATGAAAATGATATCACGCATACATCTCAGTATTTTAGTTATTCAGAGAGCTGTAATATCACGAATGAAATGGATTCTGTGTCCAGTTGGAGGAAGAGAGACAGTTTAAGAAGCAAGTAGTAATTCACACACATAGAGCACATAGAAGATTACATACAAAACAAAGCATTTAACGTGCTACTTTAATTACGATGTGATTTGAGAAACTGGTTAATTAAACAATTTTTTGATGAAGTTTATGATGTTCTGTTTTAATGACAAAATAAACTACATTATTAAAGTGGAAATTTCGAGATTGAAGTTGACATTTCATGCTTTTTCCCCACTGTGTGCCTTTTTTTTCTCTGTACCCTAATAAGCTTTCATATGACACTCAGACAGTGGGCTACAACTCGGCTTTTCACGACGACTTTGATATGTGACTTCTTTTTTATTTTCGGCACTGTGCGATTTTGTGAATGTGAATATTTTAATGTTACTTTTGTTGATTATGCGCATTATTCTTTGTTTTTGGTTTCATTTATGTATGCAAGCTGCCTATATTATGTTTTATGTATTTTGTGGGTGGCCCCCAAGAGGAGTGGCCACTTGCCCTATAAAATCTGGAGGGGCTAACACTGTTACTGTCAGTTCATTTCAAACATGCCTAGGAGTGGGGAGTTTACTTGTGTTATTCTGCAGTTATTGAATTATCGATTTTTTGACTTTTTGCTCTGGTTTTTACTTCGCCATTGGATTATGTTTTTGGAGCATTATTCACCTGTAATTGCTATGCTGGAAACTAATTTATGCCTTTTGTGCATTTTGGAGCTACTTAGTGAGATGGGGCATTTTTGAGATAATAAAACTTTTAATTTAAAAAGACTCTGTGTTTGTATTTGATTTGATGGTGATATTTCCATCTAGTGGGCATTTTTGGAAGCACATTTAGAACTCATTGGGACTTATGTGTTTTGGGACTTCCAGGCCATGACAATCTCTTGTTTTAGCAGGCAGACCATTACCCTGCTTTGGGGCCCTGTAACTAAAAGCTTGACCTCCCACTGTTATTTTATTAATTCTTGGAATTTTAAGTAGGCCAGCATCTTGAGATCTCAGTTTTTCACTCTGGTTTGTAAGTAAAGTTCAGATAAGTAAGCAGGACCTTAGCCATTTAAAGCTTTGTATGTTAAAAGGAGGGTTTAAAGTCATCACTAAGCTTCACTGGGAGCCAGTGCAAGGACTTCAGAGCTGGATTTGCGTGTCTGAACTTTCTGGTTCATTCAATTCTTCTTGCCACAGCATTTTGAATGAACTGAAAGCTGCATAAAGAACAATTTAAACAGCCAGTGAATAACACATTGCAGTAGTCATTCCTACTAGAAATAAATACATCAACAAATTTCTCAGTATCCTGCTTATTTTGAAAGTGTCTTAGTTTTCCTACAATTTTAGAATGAAAAAAATGTTTTGAATAGTTTTGTGATGTGTATTTTAAATGATGTTCTAGAGTGAAACACCTGAATTGCATGCTGATTCTGTAAAACTAATGGTGATTCTGAGTTTAAAAAATTGCAGAATGTTGTTGCAGTGAACATCATTCCTCCCAATAAACAATTCTCATCCATTTACTCCTTTAACTCAATGACACAACTAATTAAGAATAGCATTGGAGAAACATCATTTGGTGTAAGATTAGATGAAATTAGATTAAATAAAGAGAAAGACATAAGTGGGTGTCATCCGCATATGAAGAAAATTAATGTTATGGTTTTTGATGATAGTTCCCAATGGAAGCATGCAAAGCAAAAACAGTAAAGGTCCCAGTACTGAGCCCTGCAGGACACCATATTTAACTTCTGAGTATAATGATGGAGTACTGTCAACACATTTCTGTACATACTAGAATCAATTTGATAAATAAGAACTAAACCAGGCAAGAACAGTGCCTGTGACTGCGGTGTAAGTTTCCAGACTATATAGTAAAATAGAATGGTCAATGATATCAAACACTGTACTTAAATTTAACAACATACAGTTCGTCCGGAAAGTATTCACAGCGCATCACTTTTTTCACATTTTGTTATGTTACAGCCTTATTTCAGAAAAAGTTCTGCTGCTTTGAAAGTCCCAATGAGCACAGTGGCCTCCATCATCCGTAAGTGGAAGAAGTTCGAAACCACCAGGAGTCTTCCTAGAGCTGGCCGGCCATCTAAACTGAGCGATCGTGGGAGAAGGGCGTTAGTCAGGGAGGTGACCAAGAACCCGATGGTCACTCTGTCAGAGCTTCAGAGGTCCTCTGTGGAGAGAGGAGAACCTTCCAGGAGCACAACCATCTCTGCAGCAATCCACCAATCAGGCCTGTATGGTAGAGTGGCCAGACGGAAGCCACTCCTTAGTAAAAGGCACATGGAAGGCCGCCTGGAGTTTGCCAAAAGGCACCTGAAGGACTCTCAGACCGTGAGAAACAAAATTCTCTGGTCTGATGAGAAAAAGATTGAACTCTTTGGTGTGAATGCCAGGCGTCACGTTTGGAGGAAACCAGGCACCGCTCATCACCAGGCCAATACAATCCCTATAGTGAAGCATGGTGGTGGCAGCATCATGCTGTGTGGATGTTTTTCAGCAGCAGGAACTGGGAGACTAGTCAGGATAAAGGGAAAGATGACTGCAGCAATGTACAGAGACATCCTGGATGAAAACCTGCTCCAGAGCGCTCTTGACCTCAGACTGGGGCGACGGTTCATCTTTCAGCAGGACAACGACCCTAAGCACACAGCCAAGATATCAAAGGAGTGGCTTCATGACAACTCTGTGAATGTCCTTGAGTGGCCCAGCCAGAGCCCAGACTTGAATCCGATTGAACATCTCTGGAGAGATCTTAAAATGGCTGTGCACCGACGCTTCCCATCCAACCTGATGGAGCTTGAGAGGTGCTGCAAAGAGGAATGGGCGAAACTGGCCAAGGTTAGGTGTGCCAAGCTTGTGGCATCATATCAAAAAGACTTGAGGCTGTAATTGCTGCCAAAGGTGCATCGACAAAGTATTGACCAAAGGCTGTGAATACTTATGTAAATGTGATTTCTCAGTTTTTTTATTTTTAATAAATTTGCAAAAACCTCAAGTAAACTTTTTTCACGTTGTCATTATGGGGTGTTGTGTGTAGAATTCTGAGGAAAAAAATGAATTTAATCCATTTTAGAATAAGGCTGTAACATAACAAAGTGTGGAAAAAGTGATGCGCTGTAAATACTTTCCGGATGCACTGTAATTATGGTGAAATTTTGTTCCTCACATGATATTAGAATATCGTTTACAACACGGGTTAACGCTGTTTCTGTACTTTGACTGGTGCGGAAGCCAGACTGAAATTTCTCAAAATAAATTTTGCTGTGTAAGACTGAAGGTGAGTATGAACTACTTTTTCAAATATTTTAGAAAGAAGTTTAAATTTGAAATGTGTCTGTAATTATTAAGCATATGTGGGTCTAGCTCTGGCTGTTTAATTAATGGTCTCATAATTGACACTTTTAGTGTTTCAAGAACTGCTCCATTTAATAATGAACTATTACTAACACTAAAAATTAGTGCTCCTAGAATATCTATTGGACTTTATATTACTTTAGTTGGGACAAGTAACAAGGAACAAGTAGCATGTTTCATTTTAGAAATTAAAATTATGACTTCTTGTTCTGTTACCCTGCAGTGGGTTGGCACCCTGCCCGGGATTGGTTCCTGCCTTGCGCCCTGTGTTGGCTGGGATTGGCTCCAGCAGACCCCTGTAACCCTGTGTTTGGATTCAATGGGTTGGAAAATGGATGGATAGATGGATGGATGTTCTGTTACCAAATTAAAATTGCCACAGTGGTGTGCATGAGATAAGAGAGGGTTTGCAAATCTAGTATATGTTTGTAAGATGATGCTGAAATCTAGGATCTTATACTGTCAATTTTCTCATTAATGAAGTTCATAACATTTGCACTGCTAATATCTGTATGTTGCATTGTAGTTCAGAATTGCTGTTTGTTAGATTAGCTAATTTTCTAAACTGTACATAAGAATTATTACTGTTATTATATATTAATATTAATATTATATATATTATATATTAATCTAGAATAGTTTGCTTTAAAGAGAGTCCTTTTTACACTTTCTAACACTCTAATTTGGAAGACCTACAACTTTGTCACTCTCCATCAACGCTCCAGTTTTAGACATTCTAAATGAAGAACTCAAGTGCTCTCATTAAACAAGGGTGAGTTTCTATGCACTTTAATCATTTTTTAAATGAAAGCTACTGCATCCAAAGCCTCTCTCAAAGTCATATTATAATTTGATTTTGGATGATCCAAATTATTTTCCACAAATGTGCTTGAGTTTCTCAAAATATTTACAAAGTTTGATGCAAAGTTTGATCAAATCTAGATTTCACATTGTTCTTTTATTAATCTGTGAATGTGCTAGTAAGGGCAGAGCCATGCCGAAAGTAATTAAGTAGTGATCAGAAATACAGTAAGTTTACTTAAAGGTGTAATAGTTAATATTTTAGATCTGCAAGTGCTCTGTAAGTAATGTGTGGTTATGACTATGAGCTGGGCCACTGGCAATCTGGCAAAACTTTACTGAGTTTAACAAATAAGTAAAGCATTTGCTTAAAATGTCAGTTTTCACTTCAGTGTTTATATTATAATCTCCCATTAACACTATATGATCATAATGTATGGCTAAATTAAATAAAAGGCAGCCAAATTCAGTCCTGAACAGCAAATATGGCCTTGGTGGTCTATAGAATAGCACTGCAAATGTGCTGCAATCTGTTCTAATATCTAATATGAGTGTCTCAAAGGATATAAATCTGGCAAACAATCACAACATCACAAGGCTCCATTGGAGGTTTTCACTAGCTGAGCGAGCTCCACACATGAATCACGTGAGTTGTGAGATTTTAAATGATTCTTACAACTTTTGAAAGCAAAACATGAGATAGGTTTATTGTTCCTAGCAATAATGAAAAAGTGTGTTGGTTAAGATTGGCTCCAGCAGACCGCCTTGACCCTGTAGTTAGGATATAGCGGATTGGATAATGGATGGATGGATGGATGTTTGATCCATGTTTATCAACATTTTTTTCTGAAATGTTAAGATCTATATTTAAGATAAAACACATTTATTGTTTTATTAAGCAAAGTTCTTTTAGCAAAAAATAAAATAAGCTTCAAAGCTAAAAAAAGGGAAAAGCAAACTGCAAGTCAAAAAGAAGCTTCAATTTCTTGAATATCTTCGACATTATTTAGAATATTCAAATTTTTTCTCCAGTGTACCACATAAATTATCCTGCCCTATAAAACAAAGCGCCTCTAGAAAGAAGCTTTAAAAGGCCTTGTGTTTTTCTACAAAAAGGGGTCATGATGTTAAATACTTCTATATGTAACGAGTGAAGTTCCTGATTTTTCCAACTATTAAATACATTATAGCAAATCATTACTAAGTGTAAACCATTTTTTCACAGAACACTACAGTAAAAATGAGTACAAAACCGGTTAAAGAACTTCTAATCTTAACACACATTAAGCAGAACTGCAAATTATAGTTATAGACCAATAAAGCAGTAGAACACCTTTTTTTCTCCTCT